>NW_017728912.1:14969036-15001251 GCF_001723895.1 Crocodylus porosus
TCCGGGTTTTCTGGGAGACCGGGCTCCGGATCCGCTTCCCGGGATTCGATCTTCCATTTAGCAAAAAAGTTGGTTTATTTCATATGAAGGAGTCTGTGATCAGGTGCAAAAGGAGACAGTGAGAAGAAGGAATTCGGCATATCCTGCCACTTGATCTACACAATGCCTCAAGGCTGAGATACTGATTATACAATGCTTCAAGGCTGAGATACCAACTCTGAGATATTTACTGGAATGGCGTCAAGTTGAGATAAGCAGAAGATGGATAAGAAACAACCTCAATTGTAGAGGTTTATCAGTTCAATACTATTATCATTTAAGCATAATCTAAACTTTAAAACTAATATATATCAAATCAATTAATATGCAAAAATTCATATTACAAGGTGTGGGTCTGGGAGTGTAGGGGGTTGCAGGTCTAGAGCTTAGTTAAGGGGCTCAGCGTTCTGGGTCATGTGGAGAGGACACAGCTGTGTCTTCCTACAGCACAGGGCTAGTGAAAGGAGCTGGGCTTTCCTGGACTGCAGGTAGCCAGGGGGAGAGGTTTGCTCTACATTCAACTGGAGTAGTAGAGTCCAACCCAAGATACAAATTGTTTCCCTGGAGCAAGGATTGAAAGGTAGGGAGCTCAAAGAATGCACAATGGAATGTTTGAGGACACTGCTGCATTTTCTATCAGAAGGGTAAATGTACAGACATTCATTCTCTTGGGAAAAAACTTCCCCAGGATCCACTTCTCCCTTACTGTAGTTAGATTAGTTTTATTCTAGAACTACTACTTTTGGTCTGGGGGATACTGTGTGAATGTTTGTATACTTAGGGCTTCTACCAACAGAGCCTGTGATTCTCCTGGGAAAAAACGTAACTTTTATATATCTATCAGTGAAAAAATATCACAATGCATGCATACAGGTCTGGTGTGCATGTGTTTGTTTGCTTTTTAAATCTATAGGCTACATCACTTTGGCATTTGGCAATGATAAATTTAGCCTGAATATATGGAAATTATATAACTCTAAATGGTATTATGCCTCTACCAAAGGAAAATGTTAAAATGGTAAATCACATGCAAAAATTACATTGATAAATTTGGTCTACCTTTTTAAATCAGAGATTGGCAATATGGACCAATGTGGACCAGAGGCCATATCCAGGCTGCAGAGCCATCAGGGCCTATGCTTGTGCTGGGGCTGAGCAGCATGGAGTTGATGTGGAGTCAGGGGGCTAGAAGCTGCATCCACATTGCTGTCCCTTCTGTCCTCCTCCCCTCCTCCTTTCCTCCCACCACAACATGGGCACAGCTTCCAGCCAGAGGGGAAAATTTTCCTTGTCCCTGTCTTCCCCACTCCCCGGTCCCAAGCCTGAAGTGTGAATGCATTTCTAGCCCATGGGAAGCTGTGCTGGAGCCAGGCTCAATGAGAAAGAGTGCATAAGGAGAAGCAGGAGCAGTGTGGAAGCAACTTTCAGCTGCCTGGACCCAACACAGCTACTGTACAGCTGGAAGCTACACCTGCATTGCAGTCGGGGTGTGGAGGGAAGACAGGAAGGCAGGGGTGGGGAGAATCTTCCTTCTGGCTAGAGGCTGTGCCCGTATTGCAGCCCTGCAGAAGGGGCGCAAGGGAAGGAAAGCGGGGTGTGGGGCAGAGAGATGTCACACTGATGTGGATGTAATTTCTAGCTCTGCCTGCTGCACGCTCCTTGCTGCTCAGATTCAGCACAAGGATTGGGCATGGGCAAAGACCTGCAGCTCTGAATTGAAAATATTTAGATTGGAGGTCTCCTAGATTTCAGATATGAAGCGTCCCAGGACTCACATTATACATAGAAGCCAAGATGGTAGATAAGTGACTTATCTAGGATCCTAACTGATAAAACGCTCAGGACAAGCCTCCTCTGTCCAGAGTTGGTATATAATCCACTTTTCCATTCATTTTGTATATCCGTCTCTGCACCTGATCTATATATAGTTCCTCGTTAATAATCCTGGCTCTGGAGTTTCTGCAGCTTGAAGTAATGGGTTTTGCTTCAATTAGTGACCCTCAGTTTCTGCTGGTTGTTAAAATGACAATCCTCTCCCCTCAATTTGTGCCATTCACTGTTAGACACCCAGGTACATTTGTAACTTCAGCACAATTAAGGGGAGTTATATGTTCTCAAAACCTCTAAAAATCAGTCTTTGTTGTCTATGTTTGGACACCCCAAAACTGAGCTGCTTACCAAGACATGATAGTTTTGAAAATGTGAGTATGAATGTGCATGTTCACCTTAACAGTTTCTTAATCATTATAGTTGTGGTTATCTTTATGATTACAGATGGTGTAATGGTCCTGAATTTTTACTTTTGAAAATCAAAACATTCAGAACAATTTCAATTTCAATATTAAAAATAGATTTTTTCTTGAAAAAGTAAATTAATGTATGTTATAAAATCAATCATTATAATTCTGATGAAATATGAAATTTTAGAGAGAAAGAAACAAGTAGTTTCTGAATATATTTCCTGTTTATCTAAAACGTTATCAGTGTGCCTAGAGCTGTAGAAGCATAGCATTTAACAGCATATTTGCAGAAATTGCAGTCTGGAACATAGACATGGAATATAAACTGAAGGCTGAGTCTGCTTATATTTATTTTACTCTACTATGTATTCAGAATTACCTCATTTTACCTACAGTGTAAACCTGAAGGTAAGCAAGAGTCTTTCTTTCCTCTTTATAACAACTGGAAGTCTAATGTAACATGAACTACAGCTTTCCGCAATGGAAAAAAAAAAAAACTTTTGGTTTAAATCTCCTCCTAAAAGATATATCTAAGCATCAACAGTTAGTTTCAAGAAGTAACCTAGCTAAAATTCATTTGAATGGTTCCAGCACCACAAATATTCTGTATAATAAAAGAAAGTTCATAGTATAAAATAAAACAAAATGGAGGCATAAATCTGATTACACACAAGGTTTATACTTTTGATTATATTTGTTTGATTACTTGTGCTCTATTTTTGTGGCCATTTATGAAGTTATAGGTAATATAAGCTCCTATCAGAAGATTTTGGTGTTAAAGGCTATTTTACTCCGATGAATAAAAGCTCGTGGTGAACATAAAAATGGCCCTGTACACATTTCTAGTCATCATATAAGTCACTTTCTAGGCTTAGTAAGAATGTGAAATGGCTTCTTCAAAATGTTTGAACCTTGATTTCAGTGTAACAGATTAGGGTTTTCTTTTCATTGTTTCTAAGCTTAAAAAAATGAGGTAACATAATGAGGTTTTTTGATAGGGCACTTCCAGTCATTTTAGTAAGCTCCTCTCATTCCCTTGCTCCTCTCCTGTGTTGATCTTACAGGTAATTTAACACTGTTAAACATTTTGAATCTTTATGACTGTTCATTATCTACTTGTTGTTTATGTACTTTCCTCCCGAGCAATCTATGGTGGCGTGATCCAATTTTTTTTTCTGTGTTGTCACATCCCACCCTGCTTATTAGGGAAGAGCATAGGTTTAGGTTTCATTTAGACCTGAAACATACTATTCGTATTTAGGAACAGCATGATTTTTAGAGTTGCATGAAATGCATGATCAAAATAACTCAAAACCACAGATGATTAAAATGTTCTTAGTATTTCCTCTTCCCCCAAATTTCTGGGCTGAAAAGAAAGCCCCCTTGGGAAGCATGGTAAAATAGGCAAAAGATTCAAATAGTTTATTTGAAAAAGGATATTTCTGACCTACTACATGAATAGAAATGTCAATCCCAGAAGAATAAAAGGAATCATGTATAAGATATCTTTCTTTGGATGAAAATGTAGTTAATCCTGGTTGCTCAACTGAGATTAGTATAGACTGTTCCCTCAGTTAATTATTTGAGCATTTTGGTTGAGCCTTTTGATAATAGGTACACTTTTATTTTGCCTATACACTACAATTTTTTGGAAAGTCTGGGCAAAATGCTTAAGAATTAACACATGTCTTCATGTATTATCCATTCTTCTTGTTTTCTCCTAAGAAACGTATAGGCTGCTGAGATTGAAATCTCTTTCGAGTAGGGATAGTCATTTTGTTTTATGTTTAAACAACACACAAGCAAAGGAACCCTCTGCCTTCAAAAGCAACTGTATTAATAAGAAACAATAATAAAATGAAGACAAAATACAAAATGAAAAAAAAAGATCATATTATCCCAGGAATGTTATGTTTCAAGCAGGATGCAGCCTATAGGACTACAAATGATGCCATAAAAACATCCCCCACTACAATGCAAGACAATATCATGAAAATGTTTAAGAACCTCAATTCTATTAAACTATTGAGTTCTTTTAGGCATTCATGTTTATTTCAAAAGATGTTCTGAATCAGGCCACAAAAACTTTTCAATTGGTTTTCTCTGAAGTTTTCTGAAAATGATAAAACTTGAAACAAAGAAATGCTGAGATATTTTCTTCAAATGTTTGTCATTAGTTAGTTTAAGTCTGTGAGTGAAACTCAAAATTAGCAATTGTGATGTAGTCTACCAAAATGTGACTTTGAGATACTAACATAAAAGATGCATTTTCAAACAGTAGACGTGGGTGACAAGATAAGAAGCCTAGCACATTAAGCATAAGATATGAATTGATCCATCTGTCATCAGTTATTTTATAAGTGAATTGTTATCAGTTATGCTGGAAACAGCTTTTAATGAAATATGATTTCAATGTACTATATATGGTAGAAAATGGTTCAAAGTAAATTTTTGATATAATGAAAGCTGGATTGATGGATTCTGCTATTGTAATTGGCAAATGGAATGTGGGTTTTTTGATAGAGTTGACAGAACAGGTTTTTTTAATATAATTTTTCTTGAATAACCTTGTAATCTTATCCAATTTACCTTCATTTTCTTGTTGCACATTAAAAGACAGGACCATAATATATTATTTCACCAGTGGTAAGTAAAACACATTAATTATACTCCCTCGTTACCACCCTAGCAGGGAACAAATCATGAATCACGTGGTGGACAGATGTCTATGAGAAATGGAAGGTTATATTTTTGGCACATTTGAAATTAAATAGTACATGCAACATCTTTTCTTAAAAGGGAATTGGCAGTCAGCCCATGTATGGTAGCATACATATAACAATGACACACTTCTCAGTTTTGTATGTGTGCCTTTTAAACTATCAAATATCTTTATTATCCCCCTCACTATAAGAGAGTATTACAACAAGGTGGTAACTTCTATCTATTCATCCCTCTATTCTGGAATTATATATGTGTCTTGTTTTAAGGTCTTTAGAGTTCTCAAACAACTCTGTCCTAGAGACAATGGTTTCATAAAAAGCAGAGGAAAGGTTGTTTATATGCGATACCTGTTTCTTGCCATATTGTAATGTGTCCTGATTTCTTTTATTAAGGTGGTATTAACAACTTTACTTGGAATGTATTCTACTCAGTTTGGTGATAACTACTGACAGCCTTAACTCTATCATATTAGAGGTAATGCCTGGCAATAATGGAGGATTTTTTGCACCCACAGCTTTCTATCAGTTGAATTCATCCTAGAAATTATCTAAAGAAATAGTTTCCAAATCTTCTCACATAGTGGAACCAAGTATTTCTGGAAATGAGGAACCAATGATCCAGTCTCCTTGATAGATTTCAACTATCTTGCTTTTGAGTGTCATACAATCATTATATGTTTTATAAATATGCAGATATTGAACTAATGATTATACATATCAGATCAACAAAGCTCAGTACATAAATAGTTTAATGACTGATTTATGTTGAAAACTTAAATTTACAAATTATATGAATCAGTAAACTAAATTTAGATATAGCTTAGAAGTTATTACTGCTACTTATGAAATGTTTTCTACTTTACTCTTTGTTCCTGGGAATGCTATACACCAGAAAAAGATATATTTCCCATAAGAAATAGCTTTTCTGAAACATCTGCTGCCAAAAAGTTTGTCTGGAACTTGCAATGATGGATGATTTTTTGACAAGTAATTGCAATTCAGATCAGATACAGACAGATTTAGTACCAAGAAGCTCCCAGTTTATTAAAATCACCATTGATTTATTTAAGCACCCCTCTCTTTTCTACACCATTCAGAGATTAATCACTTGGGGATGGTGTTCAGGGCTCATCCAGCTACTCATAATATAAAATGCATCAGTTTATCCTAACTTTATCTACCGCTCAGCATTTCTGAAGTGTCTATCAATAGCATCCACACAGTACCAAAATGAAGGTGTTCAATTGGCTTTAGCCTTTTGTAAAATCTGAATGAAATATCTACCTTGACTTGAAGCTAATAACTATATTCTTCTGTGTTCTCCATTCTTAGGGCTTACTAGCAAATAAAGTGTCACAGCTAATACTTAGGGTAATTGGGCTTTTTTCACTTAACAGTAGAGAAAGAGAGTTAGAGACCTAATAGGGCTGGGCCTGGCAAGTATCCCTTTTCATTGTTGCAAATTTGTAGCATATTTGTTATTGAATGTGACATGTGAAGGCTATGCGTCTGTACCATATAGACTTTTCAATCTGGAGAATTCATCAGTGTCTACATATATATATGGTCAAAGTAATAGGAAAAGGAAAAAGGAAAACAAAAGAAGATGAGCAGGTCCACTCAGCACAAAGAAAACAACCTCTTGAATGGCATAAATACCCCAGATCAGGTGAAGTGTAGTGGTCTGGTTTGTTCTTCTGGCTCCATGGATTTCCTGAAATTATTATTATTGTATGCTTTCCAAGTATCTTCTACTCAACTGAGACGTTCACCTGAAATAATACTATATTCCTCTTTAAAATACCTCTTGCCATGCTTCTAGAAATATATGTGCAATAAAATAAAGATTGTAAAACCACACTGACTCTAGCATTAACATAAGGAAACAATATATAAAGTGCACTCAGCATCCAACCTCCCCATGTAGACAGGTAGTCAGTGAACCAGACTCAAAATTGCAAAACTCCATTTTAGGATCACACAGTAAATCAGTTTCATCATCCTGAGCAATGAATATAAAACCATTGCTAGAGAAACCTTTAAAAAGTTTAGAATCTAGTTCAGCTAAACATCCAACCACTGGATGCAAAAGTATGGATGATTATCTGAACTATTCAAAACCACAGAAACTTCCATTATGTAGTATTCACTGGCCTCTCAGTACTTAAGTTTTATGCAAGAGATATGCTGTCCTTCTCCCTTTGTCAAACTAGCTGTGAATAACAATGGAATCATCGCAATGTCTCTTCTGGACCAGGTCTGGGGGAAGCTCAAGAAAAATCTACAGCTTTGTGCACAAAACATTCACACAAACAGAAACAGATCTTTTCTCTCCCCTGGCTTCATTTGGTGTGATAATCTCCTTTTCCTTTTGGTACCTTCCACATGGACTGAGTTAAAAATTACTGCTGTTACTCCAGAGCACAAGGAGTCCTCATCTGAACTTCTGAAGAGAAAGCCTGTGGTGCCATAGGTGCTGAGTAGTGCCCGGGCCCCTTTCAGCAAGAGGGTAGGGTGATCACCTATCCCTAACTGGGTGAGACTGGGACAGTCCCAAAATGGGAGTATCAATTCCCAGTCCTGAGCTGCATGACTCTGGGACAACATTTGTCCCAGATCCTCCATGGATCCAGGTTTTCAGTTCATCATGGAAAAAAACGTGGGAACCAGTGGTTTCCCCTTGCAGGCTGGCAGAGTTCCATCCCACAGAGGGCTGCACACACATAGCCATAAATACAGCCCCAAGCAGGGGTGGAGAGTAGCTCCCCCAGCTGTCTGCAGGTAAGTCTATGGTGGGAAGGGAGGAGGGAAGATTGAGGCCCCAATAGTGAGGGAGGGAATGAGACATGGTTCGTGTTGCAATAGAAATTTCACTCAGTTTTAGTTTATTGCCAGGCATACTGCAGTTAAGATTTTCATAACTTTGGATTTTAATTTTCCTTTGCAACTAACTGCTGTTTTAGCAAATGTTTTAGCCATGAATAGCCAGAAACGATACTGCTTTGGGTTATTTTCCTAACTGACACAATCTTAGTGGAATTGTGCAGAACAGGGTTGTTTGAAAAACTGCACAAAAAAAACTTGAGTACTGCACCAAAATGGGACTGAAAATTCCATAGGTAGAACTCTTCCCTTTTAAGTTAATACTAAACTAATACTGGAACAGCATTAACTCGGAAGACTGATGGAATTAGACAGTGCTGAGCTTTGAAAAAAACTATTCTTTGGTAAAGCACACAACCAAGTTTCTGTCCAACTAATGGACAGAAGTTACTTTAGTATTTTCAGTAGGGCAAAAATCTATTCAGGATATTTGAGTGCCAAAGTATAATCCACTTGTCACATTTGTTGGCTATTGAACACTTGTCAGTTTTTGTTCTAAGGTGCTGAGAAATGCATCCCAGTTTGACCTGTACTTGTGTGCCTACTGTGACACTGATATACACATGTTTTTTACCTGTAACATGTTTCCTGTGTTAGTATAAAGCACCTTTTTTTTTTATACAATTGCATTCAATCAGGAAGGAGAGAATAGAGGTGTTCATAGAATCATAGAAGTAGGGTCAGAAGGGACTTTATAGATCTTCAAGTCCAACCCACCACCTGGGCAGGAGAAAAAACTGGCCTTAGATGATTCCAGCTAGGTAGGCATCCAGCCCCCTCTTAAAGACCCCCAGGGTAGGAGCCAGCACCACTTCCCTTGGAAGTTGCTTCCAGATCCTAGGTGCCCTAACTGTGAAGTAGTTCTTACGGATGTCTAATCTAAACCTACTCTCCAACAACTTGTGGCTGTTATTCCTTGTTATGCCAGGGAGCGCTAGGGGAAACAAGGTCTCTCTCAAACCCTTCTGGTCCCACCTAGTAAGTTTATAGATGGTCACCAGGTCCCCCCTCAGCCTTCTCTTGTGAAGGCTGAACAGGTTCAGGTCCCGCAGTCTCTCATTGTAGGGTCTGCACTGTTGTCCCCCGATCATGTGGGTGGCCCTCCTCTGGACCCTCTCAATGTTGTTCACATCCCTCCTGAAGTGGGGCGCACAGAACTGGACACAGTACTCCAGCTGCAGCCTGACCAGTGTTGCATAGAGGGAGAGGATCACCTCCTTGGCCCTACTTGAGATGCACCTGTGGATGCATGACAAGGTCCAGTTAGCCCTGCCAACCATGGCCTCGCATTGTCGGCCCATGTTCATCTTGGAGTCAATAATAACACCAAGATCCCTTTCTGCCTCCGTGCTCTCAAGAAGGGAGTTTCCCATCTTATAAGTGTGCTGCTGGTTACTGCTGCCCAAGCGCAACACCCTGCACTTGTCAGTATTGAAACGCATCCTGTTTTTGCTAGCCCACCCCTGCAACCTGTCCAAGTCTTGCTGCAGTCTTTCCCTCCCTACTAGTGTGCTCACCTCACCCCAGATTTTGATATCATTAGCGAATTTAAACAGGTTGCTTTTCACCCCATTGTCCAAATCGCTGATAAAGAAATTGAACAGCGCGGGCCCAAGGACCGAGCCCTGGGGGACTCCGCTGCCCCTTCTCCCCAGGTTGAATATGACCCATCCACCACCACCCTCTGAGTATGACCCTTCAGCCAATCTGCAATCCACCTGACTGTAGGCATCAATGCCACAGTCGCCTAGTTTTTTAATGAGGATGGGGTGGGAGACAGTGTCAAAGGCCTTGCTGAAGTCTAGAAAGACTACATCCACGGCAACACCTGCATCCAATGCTTTTGTGACCTGATCATAGGAAGGCAATAGGTTGGTCTGACATGACCTGCCCCTAATGAAACCGTGCTGGTTGCCTATGAGCATCATCTCTGAGGCCAGCCCATCGCAGATGTGCTCCATGATGATCTTTTCAAAGAGTTTCCCTAGGATTGAGGTAAGACTGACGGTCCTATAGTTGCCCGGGTCCTCCTTTCTCCCTTTTGTAAAGATGGGGACCATGTTGGCTATCTTCCAATCATCTGGCACCTGGCCCGAGCACCACGAGCTTTTGTAAAGGCCCTCCAATAACTTCTGCTATCTCCCTTAACACCCTGGGGTGGAAAGCATCTGGACCTGCTGATTTGAACACATCCAGCCCCTCCAGAAGCTCTCTAACCCAGTCCTCCCCAACCTGAGGTCTGGAGGCTTTCCCCTCTAGTTCGTCTTGCATCATGGTGGGGAAGTCCTGGTCCCTGCCAAAGAAAATGGAGGTGAAGAATTGGTTAAAGAGCTCTGCTTTGTACTCTGGCACAACCACCAGACTGCCCAGCGTATCTTGCAGGGGCCCCACATTTCCCGGTGCTTTCTTCATCCTCCTTATATATTTGAAAAAAGGACTTTTTGTTATCTTTGATTTCGGATGCAAGTCCTAGCTCTATGTCCACCTTAGCTTTCCTGACAGCCCCCCTACAGGCCCGAGCAGAGGAGGTATACTCCTCTTGGGAGATAACACCCCCCTTCCACTGGTTGTACTCTGCCTTTTTGGCAATCAGGCATTCCTGTACACCGTTGGTGAGCTAGGGGGGCTTTTGGGCACTCTTGCCCCTCTTGCTTTTTGTTGGGATGGAAACCCCTTGGGCCTTGAATATCGTCTCCTTAAGGAACAACCACTCATCTTGGGCACTGAGCTCCCCTGATCTCGAGAACCCCAGCGCCTCTCCCACTAATGTCCTCAACTTGTTGAGACTTCTTTTAATCTAGGGCTACCGCCTTGCTGCAGGCCCTTGACACCTTGTGCTGGATGATGAATTCCAGGAAGTGATGATCGCTATCACCCAGGTGATCAAGGACCTGGAGGCCCCTTACCAGGTCATTGCCTGTGGCCAAGACTAGGTCCAACAGGGCTTTTCCTCTGGTGGGACTGTGCACCTCCTGAATTAAGTGGAGGTCCTGTATCTCGGTCAGGAACCTCCTGGAACAGTCCAACCTGGCTGACTCTTCCTCCCAGCAGATGTCCGGGTAATTTAAATGACCCATGCCAACTACATCCCTTGCCTTAAGTGCCTCTGCAAGCTGGCCTGAAAATTCTCGGTCCAGCTCCTCCCCTTGGTTGTGGGGTCTATAGTAGACCCCCACCTTTAGATCCCTCTCCCCATGGCCCCCTTGTATTTTGACCCAGAGCACTTGTGCTTGCCCCTATGACCCCATTTTGCTGGCAGAGGATGTTTATTGCTCCTTGACATAAAGCGCAACACCCCTACCTTTCATTACTTCTCTATCCTGCCTGTAAAGCCTATAGCCCCTACTGCTAACTGCCCAGTAGTGGGATGAATCCCACCAAGTTTCTGTAAGCCCTATTATGTCTGGGTCTGAACTTGCTATTCTGAGAGTGAGTTCCTCCTGTTTATTCCCCATACTATGAGCATTGGTATATAGGCATTTAAGGCCTTGCCTAGCTGCGTGTGCCACCACACACCAATATAGTTTAATTAATTGTGTGTTTAAGACAAGGTTGTTGGGTTTTTTCCAGTAAATGAAGTTATTTAAGTTTGCTACCATGATGTTTAAGGTGTTTTATAATGAAGCTCATCACAGTTAGCCAACCTTGATGATATCCCTATTGCTTTCATTCCACTTGAAATGACAGCATCTACAGCTGTTTTATCTGTGACTAAGACAAACTTCTTCATGATTTTTGCATACCACTTCTTATACATAGTAGGTCATTTCTGAATAGTAATTTATGGTGCTTCCTCTGTGCCATCCATATCCCTCTGACCTACTCTGCTGCAACGTGTATAAGTAATTACCTAGTAGGCATGTTTGAAGTGGCTAATATTCACTTCAGATTTGAATTCAATTAGTTGATCCAATTCTGATACACAGATTTGGCCACCGCCAAATTGGCTGAATGTCTGAATTGGCCCCATCCCCCACCCACTCTCAATGGCTGCCCCTCCCACTCTCCCACTCCTGACTCTTAGAAAAAGAGCCCCAATTCACCAGCTGCTGCCATGTGGGGGGGTGATTCCCACTGCCCCCCCATGCCACACTATATGGGGAACTCTGCAATAAGCCCCCTAACCCCCATCCAGTCTTCCATCCCCCTCCCCCATGGCTGCCTTGCCCGCCCTAGCTCCTGGCTTTTAAAAAAAAAAAAGCTCCCACTCACTGGATTCTGCTCCTCACTGCCCCAAACTGCAGTTCTCTACATTGTGGTAGCTTCCTGGTAAAAGTTGGAGGCTGCCAGCAGAGCTTCTGGTAGAATTTACAATTCAGGCTGTTTTCAAACATTAGAAAAAAAAAGGTAAAACTGGCACTTTAAACTCAGTGCGTTCCCACACTGAGTCCAGTGCATGCCCAGAAGAGATAGCGTAGTAGTTGGAGCTAGCTCGCCTAGCACCTTCCTGGATCAGGTGCTTTAGTGGGACTTTTTGGGGGCTTTTCTCTAAGAGCTGCTTGAAGCCAAAAAGCCCCTCTCTAGACCCAGGTTGAAGTAATGTGCTAAAAAAGAATGCTTTTTTTGTTGGTTTGTTTTTAATGTCTGCAAGCAGCTGTAATGCAGACCATTGGTTCACAAATTTTAGACTTGAAGTCCACCTTATTAGACTCAAGTTACTCCTTGGAAAATGCCAGATCTTAGTTTCACTCATTTTTTGACTACAGAAAAACAATAGATCCTCTTTTTCAAGGAACTCAAAAAGACCAAAACAGGGCAGAATGTTTTCGTAGCAAAACCTCCAGTTTGGGTTTGTTTGTTTTTTTTAAATACATTCCTTCCCCTTCCCCCACCATTTCTGACTTTCTCTCTGCCCTCTCTATCCCTTATAAGTGATTACAAGCAGTCCTAGGTAAGCTAAGTTCTTGTATACTATTATTGTAATAAACCCCTTTTTATATATTGTAAATAGTGTTCTGTTATGTTTGTATTGATTTCTCTTGTTTTATAGTGTATGATATTGTATTCCAGTATTCATTAATTGATTTTTATTGTTTCATATTAACATTTTATGATTTAGGTCTGTAATGTGTGTTGGCATGAGTGATGTCAAATATCCATTTTGTGTGTCAGGTTCCCATCTTGTTCCCATGCCCTGTTGTGTAAGTATGTTGTAACCTATGACTCATATGTACCCCATCTATGGAAACTGGTTCCTGAATGAATAAGGATGAATGAAGGAGCTTGAGAGACAATGGCAGTAGGTCAAAAAAGAGCTCCCTCTGAATGACCGACCCATCAACTTGACGACCCAATCATCACCCTGCATTGACCCTCCCTGGCTCAAGATTTGGATGATAAAGACTGCTGCAGAAATCAGTGAACCCACAGTGCAGACACCTGAAATTGCATTTTCTTACCTATGCACATGCTTAGTACACCAGAGGCTGACTCTTGCCTGGGCATGCCTCTGCCACTAGGGTCATAGAGGTTCTGCCCCTATAAAAGAGGGCAGTGAAGACAGACCCGGTGGGACACCCTCTCCATCTGGTCCATACCACCTATCCACTCAGAGGCCCTACCAGCGACTGCCCTCTAGACAACACCTGCTGAATGAAGACCCCTTTCCAACCTGGATAGGTAGCTATCACCCCCACCCTCTCTTCAACCAAGGATTAGAGAACTCCACCATACAAATACAGAACAAAGATGGTTTCTAGTCAAGAGAGTTTATAAACTAAGCATAAAATGAGGTGGAAACAGATGCATGTTGGAATGAAGGAAAAGAAAAGAAGACCATGCTTGTCAGTTTTGAAGTTAAGGATATCAATGTGTGAGCTCCTTTACTGTTGTCAGGTTTTGTTTTGTTTTTTATAGACATGCTAAAGGTGAGTTTTAAGGAGGGCTTTGAAGGAGCATGATAGGCAGCTAAACTAATGTTTAGGGGGAGTTCCTGTCTAGCATCCAAAGCTTCATCAGAAAGCATGGGAATCTGTGCATTTGAAAATTTAGGAAGTGGGTGATGAAGGCTAGTATCACTAGCAAAGTTGATAGCTCAGTAATTAACTGGAAATCAGATGGGGATAAGTTTGGAAGAACATTTTAAATGCAGTGTAGTTAGTGTGAGTACCAGACTGTTACTCAAGAGATCCTCAACTCTGCCACTGCCACGTTGAGGGACCTCAGGCAAATCTCAGTTTCCCTTACTGTTAAATTGTACTATCTCTTTTGCAGAATGCCTTGAGATCTGTGGATGAAAAGATAAATGTAACAGTTATGTTGTGCTATTGTTAAGGTGAATTTGGTCAACTAGTCTTTGGCTAAAAGAGCAACTGGCAACTGGAATTGGTGGATGCTAACTTTTCCAATAGAATAAACCCTTGTAATCTTTCACCCCTATATTACTAGAAATTAGGGAAAATAAAGACTAGTCTCTTATTAGTCACTATGTGGGCAAGGATGTCTTAGAGAAATCATTAATCTAATTTAAATATTCAGTTCTGAGTGCTCATCAGTCCTAGAGCAATTTTAATTAAAATATGCAAGCAGCATCCCTATGTTGCATATAACTAGGGGTCTTATGTTTTAGCATAATAATATTTTAAAGAAATAAAAATCCAGTGGTTCTTATAAAGCCGATTACAAAACATCAGAGATAGGATTTTCCTTGTTAGAAGATTCGTTTCCAGGGTATAAAGATCTGCAGCCCATTTAAATAAGTTAATTAATGGATAAGAGCCTTGGAGATTCATTTCTAGAAAAAAAAGTTGTTAAGAAATAGGAAAAAATGAAACAAGTTTTGTCTGTTGAACAGACAAACTTTTCAAATAAAAAAATATTAATTTTCATGGATAGAAAAACTAAACAAACAGAACATGAAATTCCAAACAGGGTTATCCTACTTTAGATTCCAATGGGGGAATTAAGGGAAACATTTATATTGATGGCCTACTAGATATTCTGCAATTGATTCTTGAATATTGATTTCCAACATACCTTAATTCTAACTTCAATAGCTGCCCCCCCCAAAAGATAATGCTACGCAGTTCTCTCTGTAAAAGCAATAGGCCTAAAACCTAGGCCCCAAATAAAACATTCTTTGCGCATTTTTCTTAAAATAGAATAATTAGATATGGTATTTTTACTTCTTTATATATAAAGAAAACCTCAAGTTTTATGTCCTTCCTCCTTCCCCCACACCTCTTTTTAAACGTATAAATCTCTATCCAGTTATTATCATATTTTAGGACATAGAAGTCTGGTCTTCTTTGCATTGCTTGCTAGATCTCTTGGGGCTTTAACACTTTTTCCTACCAGTTAATGGAGTTAAAAACAATATAACAAGAGGAGATTTTAAGATGTTACTAAACTTTTCTTCCCCTTCTCAGTTGCTCCAGTTTGTTTATTATGGTATATGAGATGTAGATGGGATGGGGCCAGATCACTGACCCCAGTATTTCCATTGGTGTGCTCTAGCCAGCTCCCCAGTCTCTGTGTATGTGTTTTAATTTGCTGTTCTGAGACACCATACCCTTCCCATGTACTGACACCATACCCTTCCCATGTACTAGGAAGTCTACACCTCTACTTCTGGGCTCTAGTTCCTTCTCTGAGGGCCAGATATCTACTAGTTAAGTAATGAAACACATAAAGCCTTACTCTGTTGGTTTACTCTAAAGATATCAAAGTATGGGGCTGCAACAGCTCACTGGACCAATGAGTATTCAGAGATCTCTTTTTACTCACTAGCTCAGTAATATCTCACTAAAGATGCACACCAAAATGGAAGTGTGATTGCCATGTAGGTAGGTCTATACACGATAGCTTTAATCTAGCTATCACAGGTAACAATAGAAGTGAGGATGTGGTGACATAGGCTTCAATATATACTAGTAAAATACCCCTATTTTAATGTGATTGTGATTATAACTAAACTACTATTTTAAAATGAATACTAAACTTGCAGGTGTATTCTAGCATGATTCCTTTGTGAATCAAATAGAAAGATCTACAAATGATTAAAATAAGCAGGTATTAATGAATTTGTAGTACAAAAACAGACACGGTATAACATTTTAATCGTATAGAAATTAAGTATGGGGAGAAAATCTGTATTTGCCTGAATATATGAAGTGCTGCACAAGGGGCATTTTTTTTTTTACTACAGATGAAACAATGTGTGTCCATAAAATAACTCTTTGGGGTGGGGAGGGAGGGTAGGGCAGAAGGGGGGTGGAAAGGCAATTTAGTTTAAAACACTCAACAAGTGATAAGTGAAGCATTTCAAAAATAAAAGTGCCTAGATGTGTTGGTGAGACAATATGTCAATGCTAAATAAATAAATACAAATCTGCTTGAAAAAGCTAAATTTCAGCCTGTCCCCACATGCCAGTTATTTAAATTTCTACAGCTGTATTAAATTAACACGCCTTATGCCTCAGTAAATCAAGATTTAAAAATGGTTCATTCTATATATAAAATATAATGTAAAGACAGACTCCAGTACTATTCAATGGCCCACTTAGGCTTGAAGTCCCATTGTATTTGATGTGGTACAAACAAGAGGGAAGGTGTTATGTGCACCCCAAAAATAACAATCTTAAAGATTCATTTAGGTGTCTAAAAGGCACTTGAGCACTATATAAATTGGGCTCAGGTATGCATAAGAAGGGCTTTGTGTAAACCTAGTTTTCTGAGAAGAAAAAACACATTCTCAGTAGTTCTCACCTTGCTAAAAACATGTAAGTTGGAATATTCTTACCTTGTAACTCATTATAGAAGCCTATATATAATTTTAGTTTGTAGGAAGGTGAATTTATAATTTTAGGTGCTATATTTTAAATAAAGCCTTCTTTGCCTTTCCATGCCTTTTCCTTCCCCTCCCCTGCCACACCCACTCAATGAATGCATTAGAGTGAAGAATACCCACGGTATCTTTTTTCTTCCTTTTTATTTCCTCTTGTTGCTTAATCTTAAAAACTTAAAAAGGGAAGAAAGAAGGGAAACCTAACCATTGTTCATTGCATTACATGGAGTGGCAAGTGAAAACGGAAGAAACTGAGGGCAAAATTAAGATTTCTCAAACAAACATAAAAATGTTGTATTTCAAATCTTGCAAAATAGAACCTCAAACACATTAAGGCTTTTGTCTCAACATTCCCCACCCCCATTTCTCTGATCTCCCATAGTAAAGATCCTACACATTCCTTGTTTACCACAGCTAATTAAATA
This sequence comes from Crocodylus porosus, assembly GCF_001723895.1. Classification (NCBI taxonomy): domain Eukaryota; kingdom Metazoa; phylum Chordata; order Crocodylia; family Crocodylidae; genus Crocodylus; species Crocodylus porosus. Next base: position 14,986,132 of record NW_017728912.1, read on the forward strand.
TACTCCTGAATACACATCTATAGTAGCACAACTGTTGTTACTTTGAAGTGTCTTAGACCTAAATGATTACTTATTGAACAGTAATCATAGTCTCTTGACTTATGTATATTAGTGTTAGTATCTTTTGCTAGTTTTGGTGGCTTAGACTTTTGGAATGTGCCAGATTCAGGTATCATTTAATTGAATTAATCTGACCTATGAGCTAAAATCTGCTTGTCACATTCACTCTGATAGTCCCTCTGATAATATGGAGGCTAAATTCCATGCTGCTCTGATTATTTCATTATCAATACCTGTGCTGGCTAGTTATGTTGCCCTGTGGGGTCAGGCCAACTCTCAGAATCTCAAAATTGCTCTGTTAGACAGGAGGGTGTGACACAATTGCATATGTACAAACACACAAATCAATTAGGTGCATGTACACACACACACAACCAACTCAGGCACATACACATCCAAGATTACCAGCCTAGGCACATTCATACCTATCACCAATTCAAGCACATACACGGTCTAATGATAACGACATGAAATTATACACCATGCATATATACATACACATATACACACAGGTTAAACACTGACTCACGTAACAGTGTGTGTGTGTTCATGCCTGTCATACCTATGTTTGGGGTGCTTGGTAACTAAAGAACAAGTGGCAGAGATCAGGGGAAAAGGCAGTGGGGATAAGGCAATAGCAAAGAAGCAGGGATTTGCAGGTACAGAGGAGATCAGGTTGGGTAGAGCCACAGGAGCATGGGACAGGTGTTGGAGGTGACGGTGAGCCAGAAGCAGGAGAGTGAGAAATGAGGCAGAAGTTAGAGGGACGAGGAGCAGAGACTGGAGTAGGGCTGGGACCATAGTAAAGCAAAACTCAACTCAGGGTCCAAATAACAGTTTTATTACATGAACACTGTAGTATACAGCTTGGTTCCCACACATACTCACACAGTGGTAGCAGAAGAAGGAGACTCAGTGGAAGTATTGGAATCCACGTCAGGAAGAGACAGAGTCCAAGTTCTTGGTTGAAGAGAGGGTGGAGGTGATAGGTATCTATCCAGGCTAGGAGGGGGTTCTCAACAGCCAGTCAGGGTCTTTCTCCAGCAGGTGTTGTCCAGAGGGGGGTCACCAGCAGGGCCTCTGGGTGGATAGGTGGTGTGGCATGGTGCTGGTCCAGATGGAGAGGGCTTCCAAAGGAGTCAGTCTTCACTACCCCTTTTCATAGGATAGACTACCTCTGATCTCCTTTGGGGAGGGCATGTCTAGGCAAAGTCAGCCCTGTTCCAGAGGGCTCCAGATGTTCATACTGAGCACGTGCAGCCTTGGAACAATGGTGACTTGCCTCATCTTTTGTTTCTTGAATGCTGAGGGTAGTTCCAAATGGCTGGTTCATTGGTCCAAGTATTGGTTTTGATGGTGGGGTGATTTAGTAGGGGGCCCTGCTATCATTGTGTTTCACTCATCCATTCACTCTTTTGTTTCAGGCATTCAAGGAAAACCAATTTACATGGGAGAAGTTACAGACTTAAATGTGAGTCATAATTGCAATGTACTTACACAACAGGACATGGGGACAAGATGGGAACCTGACACACAAAATGGGTACTTGACATCATTCATGCCAACCCCCACTGCAGGCTTAAATCATACAATGTTAGCATAGAGACACTTAAGATACAATAACCGCACAGTGTAATGCATTATAGTAATCCAACGCACACAACAAAACTCTATTACAATAGCTCATAGTTATTATAAAAGGGAACTTATGTACACAGGGTTTCAACTTAACTTATAACTACTTATATATATATACCCACAGGGAATAGAGGAGGGGAGCAAAAAAGGCAGAAATGATGGGGGAAAGGGGATGTCATATTTCTAAGTAAAAAAAAAAGAATAACCGGGGGGGTGGGGTTTGCTACAGTTAAAGTGGGGTAGGGGATGGGGAACAGTTACTACAAGAAAAAATAAAAGAAGAAATGGAAAGATGGGAGGTGATGTTTCTTGGCAACTATTTCACAGTTTCGAACCCTGAACACTCATCCTAACCTTTCTTAGCATTAACTGATTCAAGAACCTGTTAAATATCTGGCCACAACTGAACAGAAATATTTATAGGTAAGTATTCTCTCCCTAAATAGTCCAAAGCGACTATGCTGTTCTTCAAATTCCTCCCTAAAGCTTTTTTCTTCTGCAAGGGTTACACTAGACATTGGGTAACACAGTGGCTTCTGCTTAGCTGTGAAATGCACCTAATAACACTGAACAGACTTTTTTGGAAAAGTACTTTTGAGATCTTCAAAAGAAGATAAGAGCTAGATATTATTATTTTGATAACTATCTCATTTTTACTCTGGTCTGTTGTTTCTACCTGTTTTTGCTCATCTCACAGTTGAAGTACAGGTTTTCTGGGGCAGAGGCTATATTTCTGGGGGTGTATACAATATCTAGGTCACTGGATCCACTAGGAACTACTATAATACAAATTCAAATTGCATTCAAATGGCATGCCCAGAAATAATACACTCAAAAGCAATAAACTCTGGAGTTTATTGCTTGACATTAATTCCACATGTAGATACACCCCTAGCCTGCCCCCACACAACCTAGGTAGGGTTAGTTTGATTTAATTACTGACCTATACAGCTGTTCATGGAGGCTAGATTTGGCAAAACAATGTCCATCTATTTAGTTTACCTGAAGAGAACTAAGTTAGAGTGGGAACAGGTTAGCCTGATCTAATGAACATTTTTACACATTCAGAGCACAGCCTCAGGACTGGGAAAGCCTAACCACTCACCCCAGCCCTGGGGTTGTGCTCTTCCTCCCCTTCTCCAACCCTGACTATGCTATTTTTAGCCCCCCAAATTTCCCACTCCCCCACAAACAACACCCTCCCATCAGACCACCCTCCTACCCCCATGGAACTACCAACCCCCACATCCTTCCTGCAGCTCCCCACAATCCTGCCTCCCACTCACTCCACCGCAACTTACTTTGATCATGTTCTCACTGTGGCTCCTAGCACTGGCATATGTATGCACAAAACATGCCCAATCTACAATCATATGGCTTAAAGACATAGATCGATTTTTGTCTTCTACTTGTCTATCAGGTTATGTCAGGCAAGAGTCTGTCCTGCGCTGACCTGTGATTCTCATGTTATAACTAAAAACTGAGGGCATGCAACTCCTTATCTGGTTAACTGTCCTTGGGACATCTTCTGCCCAGGCAGGACAGCTGCAGTAAATGAAGTTCTACCGCATCTTCCCACTCCCCCGCCAAAATCATTTTCTTTTTTACACATTGCTCCTAAACCAGTGTAAAGAACAGAGTCACAATCACAAGACAAGAGGTAGTGTACATACACCAGCAACACGTTCACTTTTACTTAGTTTCTAGCTCTTAAGTGATGCAAAGAGCCTGATCCTGGTTAGTACAGCTTTTTGTGTAACCAAAAATTTGACTACTTCATGTTGGCCTTTCTCCTCTCTAAGCTTCCTATATATTTTAGCATGCCTCAGGATTCCCTCTAGGTGCTTCTTTCACTCATTATCAGAAGCTCCTTACTCAGTGGCATTGGACTCAGCAAAATATTTAAAATATATTCTTAAAACCTATTGAAGACTTGAAGTGAATTTCATGTACTTAATAGCCACTTGTTTAAATTTAAGCACAAGCTTATTCCTTTGTTACATCAGGAACTCTGCCCTTACCATTCAAGACACTATTGCTTATGCAATTTTCATGCAATTTGTAATGTCCTCAATAGCTACGTCCCCATTTTCATTATAGTCATTTTGACTACTTTAGACAGGTTTACCATCATTTCATCTTAGAGTATTTGAAGGTTATAGCAATTGAAATATCCAGGCTAGTTTCTATCCTTGGGTGCAATAATCCCATCAGTTGAAGTACATCATTACAATGCTATAAAATCTGAAAACAGAGAGAAGAGACTTGAGCAAAAGGCAGAGGTTCGAAGAAAATAGTGACTGTTATTCAAAGTGTTTTGGTTTCTTTACCCTGTTGAAGATAATAAATATGTTTTAAGCAGCTTGAGGAAAAGAGACTTTTATGCGATAAAAATGTATATCAAAGCAATCTTCCCTGTGGTATAATGCTACTTACATCTGCAGTTATCAAAAAATAACATACCAGATTATGAGACATAGAGAGAATGGGATGTATATTCAATTTTAAATAATACTAAGAAGAAAATAATTATATCATCACTAAGTATCTATTTAAACATAAAAACGGCCTTCTGTCATTTAGTTGAACAATTTAAAAGTGACTAGAGAATCATTACAAACTATATATAACATGTATATACTTTCTACTATATCTAAGCTGGTACAAAAGTGCTACTTAAAAGTGTGTTTATGGAGTATCTGTGCTAAAAGTTGCACAGTTTCAAAAAAGTAAAGTGCATCAATTCTGAATGAACTAATACCCATAGTAATTCGCCTATACGTTTATTCCTAAATCAGTATTTTCAAATGTGCTCCTGACTTCCATGTGCTGAGGAAAAGTAAGAGCTGACATTAGTGTTGATATTGATTGAGGGGGCAGGGTGCAGAGGGAAAAAGTTGGGGTGGGGGAAGAAGGCAAGTAGGCTACCCGATTCTCCCAGGTTTATTTTTCCTGATGTAGCTCTGGAAGGCGGAAAAATTCAAAGAAAACCTCCAATAATTAGATTATATACCTGGAAAATCTTAACAAATTTATCAGTTTTTCCATATATAGAATCTAGTTATTGGGAGGGGGTCATCTTATACAGTATATTCTTATTCCCATGGTGTTGAAAATGTACAGTATCTGCTTTTAAGAAATTAATGTAATTTATCCAATTTTTTGTCTCCTAGTATTATAGTATACAATATTCTAATAAAAAGGCCATGCATCTTTGATAAATCACAGCACATAGTGTGATTATTTATATGTATAAAAACAGAGATGTTTAGAGAACAGTAAAAATGATTTAAAAGCTGTAGGTTGCAAATAAATCCTTCTGACGCCATCATTACAGATGCTGTTGTTTTCTTTTTTGTTGCTAATGCCATTCATTCTGGGCAAAATAATTCATACAATACTGATAGCCACCAAAAAAGGGAAAACTGAGATTTAGTAATCACAAAAATAATATGCTACCACATATGACAGTGCAAAAGCCAAAACATTTCATTAGGAATTCCATAATCTTCTTTCTAAATATAGGATAACTGGGTAACCTTAGAGTAAAAGCCTGTGGAAACAAATTTGACACTAGTTATTTGTGCAGTGTCAACCATGGGAAGAGTTAAAACATTTGTCCTTAACTAGGTATATTATGAAAAAACTAGCTTGTTCCCAGTAGGATTTTACAGCAACATAGCTAGTGCATTCTAATTATATTTCTATAGGCATTTTCTTTGGTAGTGAATGACGACAATGTGCCATGTTCCCATAAGATATGCACATCACTGGCAGTATCTGAACACCTTCATTCTTCTCTATTAGAACTCTCCTCCATTCTAACTCCTGTCTAGGCAGGATTGAATTGTGACCACTTTTCTGTTTATCACTATGGCAGGGAAAATGGGGGAGTTGGTTGTTTGGATCTTACTGACAGGGTGCATCTACACATGCTTTAGGAAGTACTAAATGACTGTGCAATACCTACCGGTACCCACCTGTATTGTTTCTGACCCTACTGTGCAGTAGCAGCAGTGTCACAAATAGTGCCCACCAATGCTACATCACCATAGCGATAAGCTACATCACTGCAGCTCATTGCTGTGGTGACATAGGGTCTTGTACAGATGCACCCAGATATTCATAGCCATGCAGCAAGTTGAAAGCCCACAGTTTCTCTCTTTCTCTTTACTATGTCCTCACTCCCTGCCCCAACATGACATGGAGGCAGTGCCTAGTGATAGCAACACCAGAGCAAGTTCACTGGGCCTGGTGCACCCTGTGCAACCTGCCCATTGCCAAGAGAATTTGTGATCCCCAGTGGGCTTTGGCCTGTACACCAAATATGCCATTTAGACTTAGTGGTGTTGGCAGCCTGCCCTTTCTATGAGGAGGAGGTGGAGCCACTCTTTGCTGCCCTCAGTACTCCTTTGGTATGCTGGATTTAGACTTCTCTGAAACAGTATACATTTTCTCTATCTTGTATTGAGTGGCCAAAGGGAGCATGATCTGCCACTCTGGCCAGTTTGTTGCTGTGCCAAGACAAGATGGTGACCCTAAAGAGCCACAAAAACAGATTGCAGGGGCTGGCACCAGTGATTACCTACAACTCTTCTGTTTCCTGATCTGGGCACAGATCTCATATCAGTTTGGATATTTCACTTTGCGATAAAATTGGGACCATTTATATTCATGCTGGACCTTCAGGGAGGTACTATGCAAGGTGGAAGATAAACAGGGGACATGTCTACATGAGACATTACATTGCTGTAGCGACAAGCTATGTAGTATCAGTGGGCACGAACAGTGATGCTAATGCTACTGCTCAGTAGCATGGGAAGAATCCTGTGTAGCATCAGGACTGAGCAGTAATGCCAATTAGTGCATGTGTAGATGTTCCCAGGAAGTCCTAAAAATGTAAGCCCATGAAGGACATTGCAGGGAGGGGTTTTCATAATCTCCTGATATGGGTGTTTTGGTACTGACAATCATTTTGTCCCCTGGGCAGGAGGGACGCACACTTTTTCCCTTTCACCATTTGTTTTTAACTCTATTACAAACAGGCTTCAAAAGTCAAAAGTCTCTCTCTCTAATACATACAATATCTCCCTACTCTTCTTGCTCTGTTTTTATTTGTTAGGAGGAAGAACAGCCAAATTAAAAGAAAAAAAATGAATGAATTAGGTCATCAGGACCTGCCAGAATTCATTTCCCTGCCCCCCAGATTCTGACAAACCAAACTGAGGAAATCTTTGAGCCAGCGGTGATAATATTTACACACCCTTGGATATGACATCCCTTTTTAAGCCTTTTTCAGCATCTCACCTAACACAGTGCCTAGCTTTAAAAAGGCCCCCAGAAACTATAGACTGATGTCAATATCTGGGATGTTTATAGAACTGATTTGTAAATATCTGGAAGTTAAAGATCCACTCACCAAGAGACAATGTGGGTTTGTTAAGAGATTGATTTTCTTCTTTGACAGGGAATCCAATGAACATAGTATACCTGGACTTTAGTATGGCTTTCAACCATCTGACATGCCATTCTCATAAGTGATATGGAGGAATATAGGTTAGATAGAATGACTGTTAAATGAATATATAAGTGGTTGACTGTAAGCAACGAGTAACTATAAATAGACTGATGTAACAAGGTCTTGATTGCACCAGCATGCACCAAGAATGACTGACAAAAGGTCTTGATTGGAATGCACCAGGGTTTTTTCTGGGTCCAGTGTTGTTTAATACATTTATTAATGATGAAAAGCAGTGATGCCCAACCTTTTTAGACTGCAAGCCAGATGTGTAGTGCAGGGTCAGTCTGCAGGCTGAATCTAGTGCATGCGTTCAGTCTGTAGATCCAGTCCAGTCAAGAGGCAGTCTATGGATAAAATCTGACACAGGGTCCCAGCCCTACATGATGGATCACTCCCATACCCTGGCACTAGTCCTGCCTGCACTTAAGCCCTGCATACTTGAGATTGGGCCTGTTCCCCTGCCTCCATTCACCAATCCAATCTGGCACACAGGGCCATGTTATTTCACCTTCAGGACTTGGAAATTTGGGGGCATGGAAAAATTGTCACTGCCAATTGCCACTGCTTCCTGCTGCCAAATATCAGGACCTGTGGGGAGCTCTATGGACAGGATGATGAGCATCACTGATAAAGATGGTGAAGGGATTGGAAAACAAGTAATATAAGGAAAAGTTAAACAAGAGGTTGAGGAAAGTTGAATTAAATATAAAAATTTGGACTTTAAATAAATCAACGTATTAATTAAAAGCCATCCCCAAAAATAATTCTAGGAGAAAATAAATAATAAAAAAATGGTTTGTTCTGATCAATTATTTTGCCAGAAATAAATACTTCTCAGGACCTAATAAAAGTGTGTAGAAACAGGACTTGCAATGGGTTGTGATAAGGAATCTAGTTTGAGGAATGCAGAGGAGTTTACAATAATGCCCTCTTTCCTAGCCCCCCCTAAAGGTGGAGGTGTTTCTAAGGTCTAGTAGAACATATCCTAAAACAGAAGGTTGGAAACAGGTTGAAAAAGTGCAATCTTTCCAAATTTCTTATTGTATGAAACTCAAACTGGCTTAAGGGTCAGATGAGGCTTCTGGATTTTCAACATGATCATAAATATTAGGGGTGTGCAAAGTGAGTCCTATTTGATTTGGATTCAGATTTGGCCTGAATCAGGGACAGTAATTCAATTCATTGATTCAGATCACTGTCCCTGATCCGATATGCCTGAATCCAAATCTGAAGATTTGATGCTGATTCAGAGAATCAGTGATTCAGACAAGAACACAGCTTTAAATATTTTTTCGACATACTTCGAGGTACCAGCATGGCTTGTGGATGCTGCAATGCTGGGACACATGGAACATCCCACAGGAGAGCAGGGGGCCCTGTATGTGTTCGGTGGCAGACCCAGAAGTGGCTGGAAGTGACTTCTGGGTCTGCTGGGGAGCCCGCAGTACAGCAAAAACTGTATTAATAGCCTACTGCACAGTGTTATTAGATTAATGCACAGTACTAAATAACAGTCTGTCAGTGTTACTGCACAGTAACTTTAGGTGCTATGCATTTAATTAGTATTTTGTTTGTACTAAACTAAATGCACAGTATCTAAGGCACATTAATGAACATGTAGACACACCTGAAGAGAGAAAAATAAACTTAAAAATATACACTTAATTTAAGTGTATCTTTAGAATCTTCATTTTAGGTCAAAACAAAAGGGGAGTACCAGCCATTTCTAAAATGAAGCTTTTCCTCTACCTGGCTTTTTGAAGATTTCTCAATTTTGCTTAATAATTTGAGAAACAGAAAGCGTGTTCTAGATATGTACCTTCACTGACAATCAAATGAGCATAGGCTCAGAAGCTTCAATTCTGGAAGGTTTTTAAGTCTGAGTTTAAAAGGCATGATGCTTTGTGTGTTGAGGGAGGATAATTTGTCTCAATTTATGTAAGTTTTTATCTCTACAATTGTAATTCTAATGTAAATAAAGCAAAATAGACAAAAAGACTTTATGTTTTAATTGAGTTACATTATTGAAGTGTGGGGGTTTCTTTAATACTAAAGATTTTAAGATTGGTATATGGTCCGCTGTAGCTATGATGTGTCAGAAGACCTATACTGGGCTTTTCTTATGGATCCATTTGGACAAATGTCTGTGATTAGTATGGTGGACTAGATTGAATTTACTGATTTATCTATGGAGTATTTTTTTAACTGGAAATATTTGAAAATTGTTAATTTTTTTTTTTTTAATAGACTGCTTCTGAGTATAAAAATCTTTGGCAGTATTCTGCAATCCCTATAGAAACTCCACAGTAATATTGCACACAGAAACTTACATCTGGGTTGAAGAAAATAGGATACTTAATACAAGCTGATTATAAAATGACAGGATTGAAAGAAGGAGGGGGAAAGAATGTCATTTTTCACAAAAAGTGATTTATTCCTGATTCTAAAAATGTTTAAAAAATCAATAGTTTTCTTATTTCTGCTGTCATCCTGGGCTGATAGATTAATATTGCTGTCATTATTCCACCTATGCTGCCACTTCACAACTAATACTGAAAAACATGCTGTTTCTTGTCTAATGTGCTCTTACTTGCATGCTGTCACCCAGTGAAGATCAATAGAATGGTAACAACAATGTATACATCTATATTGGCTGTTTAGATTCATTAAGGAAGAGACAAGTGCAACCTGCAACTGGGCACTGATGAAGAAATTTCAGTACATGTTTCACGTAGTGGGAAGTTGCACAGGATTTCTTGGGTGTTTTGCTTTTTTACTTGGGGCATTACTTTAATAATATGCCCAGGGAAATTTAAGAAATGAGGGCCAGGGTCTATTTTATCTATCAGATTTCTCAGGGTATGTTCTACATAGGCTAAGGTAATTGGGCAGAAAGGTGCTAGGGGGGTATTAGATTAACTTTGGATTTAGAATGCTTAATTAGGCCATTAGATACAAGACAAATGTAGAGTTAGATTAAATATTGCTTGTTTCCATTGTGTGCTATTCGAAGGAAATTTTAAAAACAAGTCCAAAAGCATGCATTTGTGTCTTCAAATGGTTTTCTGTCTATGCACATGGTTCTGTGCAATGTGAAAACTTTTTCAACTATCATTTGGTGGATCTATATGAGACATTTACTGGAAAGTTTCCTAATTAGCTCAGTAAAGTATCAGCATCTACACATACAGCTTGATTAGGCTGCAGTAGACTAAGAAACACCACCATAGGTTAGTAGTTGTAAACACAAATACGATCTGGTGGCAGCGTTATTTAATGCACTGCAACATGTCTAAATGCTGATAGGGCTGGCTGGGCATGAGGGTGCTTCAGTACAGGGGTTGCCTGCCAGCCTGCCCCATAATAGAGCACCCTTATGCCCCAACCATCCCCTGGGCGGCATGCTGAGCCAGGTCAGAAAAGCCCTAGGCTGGCAGGCTGTACCCTCACCCCCTCATCTCCTGCCAGCTGAGGCTGCTCTGATCTGTTTCAAGATGCTGCAGTCCTGGGTGCACATGTAAACATGGTGCCTGGGACCAATGAATTCCAGCATGAACTGAACTGGCATTTATTCAGTAGAATTAATTGCATGTGTAGATGCGCTCACTGACTACAGCTCTTAAAATCTAGGTGTAACAAGTGCTAACATCTAAGTTGTGGAAGACATACATTTGATAGAGGGCTCCAATCAGTAATCTGCAGTAGTATTTTTCAAGGCTCCTTGAGTTCTAAATTTGTAAGCTACTACTGGAGCCAGAAGTATTATGTAAAGCTGGGTATTATTAATGTATTAACTGAGTGCTTCTAGCAACCCAGTAAATATCAGTGAGGCTTCTGCTGCTGCTGGCAGCCTGGGGAGAGCAACAAGTATCACTTCCATATTAAAAGCAAGTCATCAATAAGCTGTTGTACCAGCCTGTGGTTTGTCATTAGCTGAGTGAAATTTCTTGTCTACTGAATTCTGTTTGGAACCAACTGTTATCATTTTGGACTCCTACTTCCCACTAGCAGAGTATATGTTACTTCTAGTTTGAGTTTAGCCAGAATGTAATGCTCCCTGACTGCCATGACTAACATATTTGCCCTCAGATTTTACTACTTTAGAGTCCATTCACACCTTTGACCTTGTCTAAGGTTTAACATATTTGAGAATGATATAAAGGGCAAGGCACTATCACTGTGTAAGCTGTTTGGCTGTAATTGCTGCTGTAAAGACTCCATTAAATCTGTAGAAGCCAGTGAAGGTTATTACCCATGTTTCATTATCCAGTAACTATGAGAATCACTTCCATGGCAGTTAACTGTGAGATAATACTTAAGAATAAAGAAGCAGAAGAAGAATTGAGGAAAGCACAATGATTAGGTGGTTATAATAAGAGACTGCATTTACAAATATATCCAATCAGAAATGTCAGGGACAGAACACAAAACACAAAAATAAATTAAATAAAAGGTAAATGGAATGTTTGGCATCACTTTTGTATTTTTGCCAGTTTATGGCTGTGTTTTTTATGGCACGTACAAGCCTTACGTTTCAACTGATGGAATCACAGTTCCATCAGTTGAAATGCTCTGCGAGCAAGCACTTACAGGGTTTCAAATAACTGAAAAGATATCTGAGGCAGTGGAAAACTCCACTGTGTTGGAGGTGGAAGTTGTAATCTATTGGGGTAAAAGTGTTTGAATGAACACTTGCGCATAACCCCAGTTGAGTGAATGAACAGAGGTGTCCTCCAGCATCCTAGTGTGCCCTGCTCCTGTCTTCTCCTCTCTTCCCCTTCAGGGAAATACTCTGTGACTCAGGGTGCTGTCAACTGTGGCAGCCTGAGTCACAGAAAGCCCCGCCTGGTGGCAGATGAAGGGCTGGGAAAACCCAGCCTCTCTCTCAGCCCCAGCTTCCTGTAGAGAAAGCTCCCCACATTGCAGCCAAAGCCACAGCTCTAGCTGTGGTGGCCAAGGCAAAGCACCATCTAGTTGCCACCCATCTGACTGTGTAGGCATCAATGCTTCAGTCACAAAGTTTTTTTTAAGAGAATGTGGTGGGAAACCATGCCAAAGGCCTTCTTAAAGTCCAGAAAAATGACATCCACCCTGACATCCTCATCCAGGGACTTTGTGACCTGATCATAAAAAGAAACCAAATTAGTTGGACAGGACCTGCCCTCAGTGAATCCATGTTGGTTGCCCCTGAGCATTACCTCCCCTTCTGGGCCCTGGAAGATGTGCTCCTTGATTCATAGATTCATAAATTCATAGATTACTAGAGTCAGAGGGGACCTCAGTGGGCCATCTAGTCTGATCCTCTGCCCCAGCAGGTAAGAAAAGAAAATTGATAATTTTGTCAAAGATCTTCCCAAGGACCAAGTAAGTCTGACTGGCTTATAATTGCCAGCGTCCTCCTTTCTCCCCTTCCTGCAAATGGGGACCACACTGGCCCTTTTCTAATCCCTGTTACCTGGCCAGTACCTCATAAGTGCTCATAGAGCCATGCCAGGGGCCCCGCTATGACCCCTGCCAATTCCCTCAGCACCCTTGAGTAAAGAGTATCTGGACCTACTGATTTAAACACGTCCAACCCCTAACTAGGTTGTCCCTGACCCTAGGCATGGCAGTGCTTCCCCTGGGTCCATCCACAATTCTAGCGGGGAAGATGTCCACCAGATGTCTGTTTATTGGAGAAGTCAGTTTTTTCATTTGCTGCAATCACCAGGCTGCCAAGCCTATCATGTAGGGGCCCCACATTACCCAGTGCTGCCTTCTTACTCCCTATTTATTTGAAAAATGACTTCTTATGATCCTCTGGCTGCTAGCCCTAACTTCATCTTTGCCTTGGACTTCCTAACAGCCTTCCTGAAGTCCCAAGCTATGGAGGTGTAATCCTCCTTGGTGATAGCCCCTTGCTTCCACTGTTTGTATGCCTCCTTTTTTGCCCTCAGGCATCCCTGGATGCCTTTGCTGAGACATGGGGGCTTCTTAGCACTCCTGCCCCCTTTGGTGTGCATTGGGAGTGACTCCCTTTGAGCTCAGAGGATTGTCTCCTTGAGGAACAGCCACCCATCTTGGACTCCCATCTCATTGAAGCTCTGAGATCCCAATGCCTCTCCTATTAACCTTCTTAGATTACAGAAGTCAGCCCTCATGTAGTTGAGGACCTCTTCCTTGCTGCTTGCTTTCACCACCCTGTGCTGGATAGTAAATTCCAGCAGGCAATGATCACTGTTGCCCAGGTGGTTGAGTACCCACAGATCCCTCACCAGGTTGTCGCCTATAGCAAGGATCAAGTCCAGCAAGACATTTCCCCTGGTTGAACTATGCACCTCCTGGGTTAGGTGGAGGTCCTGTATCCTGGCTAGGAACCTCCATGAGCAGTCGGACCTGGCTGAGTGCTCCTCCCAGCAGATGTCTGGGTAGTTTAGGTTACCCATGACAACCACATCCTTTGACTTTACAGCCTCTGTGAGCTGATCTAAGACTTCCAGGTCCAGGTCATCCACCTGGTGAGGCAGTCTGTAGTAGATGCCCACTATCAAGTCCCTTTCCTCATGCCCCACTTGCATTCTTACCCATAGCACCTCATTTTGTCCCTCCTCTGACCTCATCCTGATCATTGAGGATGTGTATTGCTCTTTGACATATAGCTCTACACCCTCCTCCCGCTTTTCACTGCTCTCTCTTGCCTGTAAAGCCTGTATCTCACGATGTCCACTGCCCAGTTGTGGATAGAATTGCACCAGGTTTCTGTGAGCTCCACTAGGTCTGGGTTTCTGCTGCCCAGCAGGAGGGGGAGTTCCTCCTGCTTATTACCCATGCTTTGAGTATTTTTATACAGGCATCTGAGTCCTCCCATAGGTGCCCATGCTGCCCCCTTTTTCCTAAGCCTACCCTGGCCCCTGTCACTTACCTGTGTGCATCATCTGGCTTGATGGTGAAGTCTTCATGTTCCTCTATGTCCCTATCCCCCAGCAACCTAGTTTAAAGCTCACTGTATGTGATCAGCCAGCCAACAGTTGCAAGTGAGGGAGTGGGGGATGTGTGGAAGGGAGTGTGTGGTCCCTTGGAGCACCAGCCAGTTGTATCTGAACTCTGTGCTTGGCTATGCTATTGTCACCAGACAGGCAGGGGAACCTGCAAAGCATGCTTGGGTGCATGGTCTGAGTCCCCATGGTAGGGTGCTTTTAGCACTGCAAGCTTTCTGCAGGACATGCATCAAGCTTGCTTCACTTATGTTCTGATTTTAACCAGTTGAATGGCAGGGGGAGTGGGTGGCATGGTCCCAATCTAGAAACATGAGGGGTAGAGTGGCTCCAATACTAATTCCTGGGAAGGGGGAAAGCAGCCTGGTCCTGGTCTAGATGTGTAGAGTGGGGTCAGGGTGTGGTAGAGCAGAATAGGCCTGTGGTGGGGGTTGGAGTAGCCTGATTTGGATGTGAGGAAGGGAGCATCTCAGACACAATCTAGATACATGTGAGGAGGGACAGGACAGAGGAGACCCAATTAGAACATGAAGGTATAGAGGGGAGCAGCTTGGACTGATCTGGAAGTGTACAGGACTGGTGTCTTTGTTCTCATCCCCCTTTGTTGCATTGGCTAGGTGAGGTTGGCCTAGCCATGCAGAGCTTTTACTGCTCTGTATTGCCAAGTCTTCTGCCATATAGGGAAGCCCTGGGGACTGGATGGCATGGCTTCATGGGCCAGATTTGGCCCGTGGGACAAAAGTTTCAACCCCAGCTGAGGTAACCACTTGAACTTCAACCAATTGATTTAAATGTTTTTATGCTCGTATATGGTATACTGGATTTTGTCCTATACCAGACTGGCACAGCAGGGCTAAGTACAGACAGTCAAAAATCCTAAGGCTGATTCAATTAAGTCTTTGCACAGATTAAATTTAAACAGAAGTG
>NW_017728912.1:15001736-15005852 GCF_001723895.1 Crocodylus porosus
CATTTAAACCAGTTTCTGATCACTTAAACCTGTTTATTTATAACCTGTGTCCCTAGCCCAGGGGGTTGCAGCTGCTGTTTTTTTCTACCCCTTATTTTCTGACCTGGCAGGAGAAGGTTAGATTATAAGTAAGCGTGTTACATAATTAATACATGTGGTAGGAGCAATTACTGGATTATGATAACATTATTGCCATAGTTATGACTGAAATACTGATACTGAAAATCCAAATGCACTTATAAAATTTTAGAGGAGGGAGAGAACTGAGCATAAGGGATAAGATTAGAAATATAGCCCTTTAGTGTCATTTGCTAGATTTTGAAATGCAAAGAGAAAGTGGAGGTGATAAGATAAGGATTAAATCTGAGAATACAGCCTTCCCTTTTCCTAAATAAACTGGAGAGGAACTGAACACAGGGAAGAGGGCCTAGTTAGATTCTCAGTGCATGCAAATAGCCTCAGTCCATATCCATCAGATGTAGATCTGATTGTTCTAATTGACTAATACAGTATGAAGGGGAAGACACACGATTTACATTTTATTTCTACTTTTTAAAATAAAAATCCTGCAAGCTTACAAGGAAGTCTCCCCTCAAACTTCTTTACCAGTTAGTTCTAACATAACAAAAATTCATACATGCTAAATTTGTATTGAATGCAGTTAGACTTCATACATCTATCAAGCATTACAATCACTGTACCATCCCCACTGATTACTGTTGCCAGCAACCCAAACTTTTTCAATATTTCATTAATGCAATGTAAATAAGCTAAGCATGTGTTAATGCTAAATCTAGATAACTCAACATATATAAATGACCTTTTCCAACAAGTGAAAAACAAAACTCATTTTTAATAATGGAACCTTGGTAGTAGCTTTATAATTAACAATAAGACTAACCATGCTTTGTTTGGGGCATGGTACCCATATTAAGCAAGTGTGCCCACATTCTAGTCCTAAATATGTGAGAGAAATATTATCTACTTGGTTCAACAATGTAAAGAGACCAAACTGCACATGTAAAACAGTTTAAATGGGATATTCACTAAGGGTGTGTATACATGTGCTCTGGGATGGGGAGGAGGCATTTTAATTAGAGCAGCTCCTGGAGAGGTAGGAGCATTTTAACTAAAGCTCATTTGAATAGCTTCAGTTAAATCACACCCACTGCCATTTAGAAACATGGGAAGCTGGATACACAAAAAGGTGAGATGTTGAGGCTCGCTGGAGCTTGCTGGAACTAGATTAATTTAATTAAAATGCATCAGAGCACATGCGTGTTTTAACAAGATGAAATCTTAGAATTGTTTCAAGAAGTTTGATGGTATTTTTCCCCTATGTTTATTTATATGTATATTAGGAGTGTGCAAAATGGGCCATATTCAATTCGGATTTTGATTCAGCTCAAATCAGGGGCAGTGATTTGACTCATTGATTTGGATCACTGTCCCAATTTGACTTGGCTGAATCTGAATCTGAAGATTCAACACTGATTCGGAGAATCAGTGATTCAGCCATACACACAGCTTTCAATGTTTTTTCTATGTCCCTAGAGATACCAAGTGCGGCTCATGAATGCTGCAATGGTGGGGTGGATGTAGCATCCCACAGGAGTCCAGGGTTCCCTCCCCTGCATGCTCAGTGGTTAGCCTGGAAATGAATCAGAAGTACTGGTCTTTCACTCCCCCAGCTCTGTGATCTGGCATTGGAGGACCCCAGGTGTTCCCCCAGACCCAGGAGGCACCAGTCACCAAGCCAGGGGGCAGATGGAGGTCCCACACACGCTCCCCAGTGGACCCAGAAGTGGACCCGAAGTGCTTCCGGTACACTTCTGGGTCTGCTGCTGAGTGTGCTGGAGACTCTCCCGCCATGCTCTTGTGGGAGACTCCATCTGCCCCAGCATTGCAGTGTTGACAACTTGCCTGGTACCTTGAGGTATGTAGAAGAAACATTTAAAGCTGTGTCTATATCCGAATCACTGAATCTCTCTGAATCTATTTGGAGGGTTCCGATTCAATTCAGAGAGATTAAAGGGTCTCCTCATTCGATTTGGATTTAGAGATTTGGCTGCTGATTTGGGTCAAATCTCATCCGAATCGAATCAGTGACTAAAGCTTTGCACAGCCCTAGTCTTTATGCACCAAAAACGATACAAAAAATATGTAATGGGCAAAATGTCTGTGACTACTGAATTTCACAGATGTTGCTAACTTTTCCCACCTATTAAAGGGTGGCTACTTAGGTGGGGAAGGAAGACTCAATAGTGATTCTCTATGCTGCTATGAACCTATAAAGTAGCCAAGTCAATTGCCCAATAAGAGGGGAAAATCTTTAAGTAAAATATTGCTTTCCATGACTGGAAGCATTTTTCAGAGTCTATAATGTGGAAGTTTCAATGTATGTGATAATATGTTAAGTTTATTTAATCTATTTCATTCAAAAAGATACAGATGCACTGTTTAAGTTACATACATATAGAAATGTTTTCTTTCCCTAGTGAAATGTAGGCACATTCAACTTGGAACACAACAGCCATTTAAACAGTTCATGGCAATAATACACAATAGTAAATGGATAATAATGCATCATTAACTAAGACAGTAACTATTGAAGCAAATCTTTGGGCAGAAATATCTATGATGCTTATACAAGGGAGAATAGGTTTTCACATAGGAAAATTGAATT
Source organism: Crocodylus porosus (assembly GCF_001723895.1). Classification (NCBI taxonomy): domain Eukaryota; kingdom Metazoa; phylum Chordata; order Crocodylia; family Crocodylidae; genus Crocodylus; species Crocodylus porosus. The sequence continues at coordinate 15,004,423 of NW_017728912.1, forward strand.
CCGAGTCAAGGAAGTATAACTGTTAGTGCTTGCATTGCAGTTTTAAAAAGAAAAAAACAAATATTAAAGGGTAGAGTGTGTGCCTACCAGACCTGTTGAGATTGTGGGGGTGATACAAAGTTTCCTTGTTCTCACAGCTATCCTATGGTTTTGCAGTAAGTCAAAAGAATGTGCTGTACATAACCAAATTCCCTTAGAGAAGACTAAGGACTACCATATTTTCTTATATGCAATGCATCCCAAATAAGATATATAATTTGCTTTAGAAAGGCAAATAGAAGAAAACAAGATCTTTCCTCAGTAAGTGTATTGCAACAACCTGATCATTGTTCTCCCTGTAGTTCTATGGTTCTCACCCTGGGGTCTATGGCAGGGCGTGAGTAGGTGAAGGCAGGAGGAAGTGAGGGCAGCATGCCCTTCCACCTTCCCAGTCTCTTGCTTCCTGTGTTGCTGGTGGCACAGCTGGCATAGGGATTCTGGTGGCAGTGGCAATGAGTCTTATTGCTCCGCTCCACCCTCCTGTACCAAGTCCCACTTACTGGGCCACAGTGATGGCTCCTGCCCATGCCAGCCCAGCCAGGCTATAGCCCCATGCTTGCTGTGGATGCACAAATATGTGGGAGCGCATGCTCCCCCATGCCCCTCGATGTGTCACCTATGCCAACCCTGATCCTGCCCTTCCACATATCACCTATGGCCCCCCATGCCTTATCTAGCCACCCCCTGCATACTGGATATGCAGAAAAACAATTGTTGTGGTACAGATGGACTGTGGAGTTTTTGTAGCATGCTGGGGTGTGTGTGTGTTTGGGGGGGGCGTTCAGGAAGAAAAAAGGTTGAGAACCCTTGCTGTAGATCACAGACTACTTTTGTTTTTGCCGGGTAACCAGCAAAACCCATTTCTACCATATTTATCAAACATAATACATACTTCAATTTACAGAAGCTGTTTTTTGGGGAAAAGCTCATGTTATATGTGATATGTTGTAGGCATGTTGGTCTAAGGACATAGGCAGACAAGGTTCTTTGGGTGAGTCTGATATCTTTTATTAAACAAACTTAAATAAGAAAAAAACTAAAGAAGCTTTCAGTTTAAAATCCTTTTTCAGGCTGAGGAAGTTTCTGCAGTTGGTGTGTGCTCTTCCTGGATGGAATGAATAGTAAAGCAGCCAGAGGCTGGGCTTGTATGCATACAATACAGACAGTCAGTGAAGATTTAAATTGAGGAGTCAATGGGTCAGAGACAGGCTGGGTGGTGAGGAGAAGGGGGATAAACAGTGGAGAGTCAGAGTACCTGGGGAGTCAGATGTCAGGCAGGTTATAATGTGTCATAAATCCAATGTTTCATAGTTTCATAGTTTCTAGGGTCGGAAGGGACCTGAGTAGATCATCTAGTCCGACCTCCCGCCATGGCAGGAAACAATACTGGG
>NW_017728912.1:15006532-15033789 GCF_001723895.1 Crocodylus porosus
GAAGTGTTTTGTAAGTTTCCTTTGAGAATTAGGACTGAGAGATTGGAGACAGAGTGGTTTTCTTGTTAGAAATGTCCTCCCACAGGTAATTGGGTATTCTTGTCTTTGATAGATTTCTGGTGTGCATACATTTGGGTGCGCAGTTGTTTGGTCTCTTCTATGTATTTTCCATCAGGGAATTTGGTGCATTGGATGAGATATATTACATTTCTGGAGGTGCAGCTGTAAGACCTGGGGATGCTGATGGCTCTGTTGTGGGGTGTAGTAATTGTGGGAGTGGTGGAGATGTGTTGGCAGGTTTTTCATTTCTCGTCATGGCATGGTCTGGATCTATTTGGTGTGTTCTGGGCCTGAGGAAGTTTGCTTCCAGTGATAAAGTTAGTGAGGTTCGGTGCTTGTTTGAAGGCTAGGATGGGTGGCTCTGGGAAGATCTTTTTAAGAATAGGGTCTCTTTCTAGTATGGGCTGCAATTGTTTGTGGATTTTCTGTATGGGTTCGAGGGAGGGGTGTTATGTCATAACCAGCGACGTGCGATTCATGAGGGGTTTTCTGTTGTTCTGCAGCAATTCTTCATGTGGTATCCAGGCGGCTCTTTCAAACATGCAATCTGTTTCTTTGGAGGAGTGTCCTTGTGGGGTGAAAGTCTTTTTAAGCTTGGTGAGGTGGCAATTCTGGGTGTTCTCAGTGCAAATTCTGTGGTATCTGAGGGCTTGACTGTATATCACAGCTTTTTTGGTGTGTTTAGGGTGATTGCTGGTTCTGTGCAGATACGTATTTTGGTCTGTGGGTTTCTTGTATAATGAGGTTTATATTTTGCCATTATGAATAGTGATCATCGTGTCTAAAAAGGAGATGTTGGTGCTGGAGTATTCAAGAGAGAGTTAGATGGAGGGATAGTGATTGCTGAATTTCTGATGGAACTCAATCAGAGATTGCAAGTTTTCATTCAAATGTCACTGATATATCTTAAATATAGCAGGGGTTTGATGGTGCAGTCCTTGAGGAAGTCTTCTTCTAGGTGGCTCATAAAAAGGTTGGCATACTGTGGAGCCATTTTGGTGCCCATAGCTGTGCCTATGGTCTGGAGGAAGTGTTGGTTATCAAAAATGAAATTGTAGTGTGTAAGAGTGAAGTGTATAAGGTTAGTAATATCTTTAGGTCTGTACTCTGAGTCGTAATGTTGTATGTGAGAAAATATGTTATTTTGTGACACAGAATATGGCCTCTAGCTTCCTCTGGTGGTGAGAATAACAAGGAGAAATCCCCTTTTGCTACCTCATATTCAGAAATAGTTTCTAGAGGGGAAATAGAGTATCCACCCACTTCCTGCTCCTGCATGTATACATAGATATGGGAGGAGTAGAGTAGCAAAAAACTGTTCTTCTTTGACTCCCAATCCATAGTTATAACCTTTAATATGGGGAGACTATATAAATAAATAAAAGAAGTGTGCCATATTGAACCCTTTACAGACACAGAGAAAGATTTTACAGATCACAGTTCTGCGTACAACTGAGAGTTGTTTTGGGGCAAGTTTGAAATGGGATTTTACCTTCTATTTAAATTTCAGGTTCTAAGTACACTACGATAAGTTTTCAAAAGCTGTTCAAGGTATTGGGATGTAATTCTGTTGGGATATAATTCTATGTAATATGGTTACTGTGGCCCTAATTTATGGCCGCATGTGAGGAGCTCACAGCAAAGCAGAAAAGGAGGTTTCAATCATTTTTGTGCTTCCTAGCTAGCTGTGCATCTAGAGTGAATGCCCAGTAGGAGTTAAATTACACCAGGGTAATTCCTTCCATTGCTTATACAATGGCAGTGCAAAGTAGGATGGCATATGAAGCAATATGCATTGGGTTATAACATTTGTGTTGAGCCTTCTGTGACTGGGTACAATCAAAGGCACAATGGCTTGAAAGCTTAAAGTGAAGAGAAAGATCAAAAAAGAATCAAGAGAAAAACAATCCTAAGGATTTGATTCCAGTCTTCTATTTAAGAAGTAATATTGAGCAAGGCCATATAACAGGCATCAGAGGTAATAGCATTTTCCCCTGAAAAAAGTAAAGTTTTTTGGCATGATAGAAAAGGTTTATGTGTTTTCATCACTGTCAAATTGAGAAAACTGTCTAGCATTTCCTTTGTGCATTTCACGTAGGGTGACATCCCCATTTTAAACACTTTTTGTCAAGTGAATACTATTGTCCCATTTTCAGTGGGATGCTTAGACCAGGTATTTGAAAACAGACGGTTCCAGTGAAAATAGGGCTGTTTCCTTTCCCCTCCCTTGCTTTCTGACATGCTGTACTGCCCCCCACCCCTCACTCAAATTATCCACAGCATTCAGCTGAGACTACTGAACATGTCGGTGGGGTTGGGGGGGAGAGGAGGGAGGAAAGGCAGGACCAGTGTTTCTTGCTTTGAGAGTTGGGAAATGAAGTCATCCTATCTTTATGTTCACACAAGCCTTATCTCCTTTTCTCCCTTCTCAGAACATTCAAAATCTTAAAAGAGCTGAATACACGGTATATTTTAAGGACCAAATTCCATTCTGAATACAGTGGTGAAAATCTGAAGTATCAATTCAAGCCATTTTGTTAAAAAAAAAAGGTTTAAAGCACAGTTTCAAGTTCAGGATGGGCAAGAACCTTGTTATAATAAAGTTCCAGCTGGCAAGTAGTGATTCATTTGGTAAATGGAGAATTTATGGACTTAATTCTAATTGACTGATTCAGAGCTAGAATGAATAAAGAAGGTCTTACTCCAAGAGTAGTGACTTCTAATTACACTAAATTTATTAATGTAACTAATCTGTTTCTCTATCTGTAAAAATATGATAAAGAGCTTTGAGATCTACTGATGAAACAGCACTTATACATAAGTGCTTTCAGCACTGTCATTAAAAATAATGTACTAGTACCGATTCGTCTCTGAGTCAGTCTTCCTTTATTTCATTTCATTCTCCAGATTCTCCTCCCACTTTATATGCTTGGCTCTTCAAAATAGATTCCCAAGCTCAGCCTACAGTCCAGACTGAAAATACCAGGCAACCAGCTTGCTAACCTGCCTCACATTAGGACCACTATACCTTAATCTGGTTACTTTTTGCTGTGTCAAAGAAGGAGCCTAGTTAGCTGATTTCCAGTTCAGATAGGAACATAAGCTATATGTGGATGGTAGTTAGCTTCACTGATAGAAATAGTCTGCTGCATTAAGCAAGAGCGAATTTCTTTCCTGCCTCCACCCTTCTTACCCTGGTCATTTGTAGGGCTGTGCAAAATTCTGATGGGTCTTTTTTTTCTAATTTGTTTCAACATATTTCAAGCTTGAAAAAGCAAAATTGAAATTAAAAAAAAGGCTTCAAAACAGCTTCAAAATGAAATGAGGGCACTCAAAACATTTCAAAAGTTTTGAAACGTTTTGAGTTTTGAAGCAACCCAGTGGCAGGAGGCAGGGGAGAGCCAGGGCTGCACTGTGAGTGGCTCTGCCACCCCCACGGAGCTCAGTCAGGTGGTGTTAGGCAGAAGGAGAGCCAGTGAAAGAGCCTTTCTGAGCACAGCCCTGATCATTGACTTTCTCCCACCTCCTCCCACCAGGCTCAACTCCATGGGGCCATGGAGTCTCCAGCCGCTGGGCTGTGCTCAGCAGGGCTGCACTCTGAGCAGCTTTGTCACTCATTCTCCCACCACCTCCTGCTACCAGGCTGAGTTACACGGGTTTGGTGGAGCCGCTTGGAGCACAGCCCTGGCTTCTGGTGAGCACAGCTTGGCAGCTGGAGGCTTTGCAGCCTCACAGAGCTGAGCCTGGTGACAGGAGGTGGTGGAGAGCCAGTTGTGGAGATGCTTGGGGCACAGCCCTGGCTCTGAGTGCAGCCCTGGCCAGTGGCTCTCCCCTGCCTCCTGCCATCAGGCTCAGCTCTGTGGGGCTGGAGGAGCCACTCAGAGTCCAGCCCAGCAGCAGGAGGTGGAAAGAGCCAGGGCTGCACTCTGAGCAGCTTCACCAGCCCCATGGATCTCAACCTGCCCTCCCAGCATTGCCACTGAGTGCCAGGAAGAGCCCAGTGCCCCCCTGTTGCAGCTCCAGGATCGGTGGATGCCATTGGGCTGCATTGTGCCCTGAATCTCCTGGCATGGCGCAGCCCAGCAGCTGCAGGCAGGGGACAGTGGCAGCCTCCTATCATCTTGCATGCAGATCCGGGGGCCCACACCCCCAGGAGGAGTCTGGCACAGACCCACAGCTCTCCTGGGGGCATCAGCCCCCAGATTTGCATGCAGGATGACAGGAGGCTGCTGCTGCTGCTGCCTGGGAACAGCAATCAGCACCACTCTTCCTGGTTCTGGGCACGGGTTATGCCCAGCACTGGTCCCAGCTGGCAGCAGCAGCCTCCTGTCATCCCATGTGCAGATACGGGGGCTGCGCCCTCAGAAGGGCTGTGAGGCTGTGCCAGGCTCTTCTTGGGGTTGTGGACTCCAGGATCTGCATGTAGGATGACAGGAGGCTGCTGCTACTGGCAAGTACTACAAGTTTTGCTTTCAACTTTTTGAGGTGCAGAATTGTCATCTGAAAGAGGCAAGAAATGACAAAGTTATAGGCATTATCATGATTCCCCATTATACCCTATGGGCAAAATGGAAAAATGCATCAAAACAGCAAAACAGTTTTGATGAAATGAAACAGAACAGTGCTTCAAAATGAAACAAAATGATGAAATGAAACACTGTCCCTTTGAAATAGCAAAATGGAAATTGAAATGAAACAGTGCTATTTTACAGTTTGCACTCAAAAACTCATGGAAAAAGAGAAGGGTAATGCATAGACACAGAATTTTAGTTGGAAATGAGATTATGAGCACTTGTGATCATGAAAATGAAACATTTACAGCTAAACCCTATTTCACTTTACATGATTAAGTGGCATATATTAGGCCTGTGCAAAATGGCTAATATTCACTTCAGATTTGGATTCAGCCAGTTCGGAGGCCAGCAGTTCGATTTGGTGATTCGAATCATTGTTCTGAATCAATTCAGCCAAATCTAATTCAGAGATTCAGCTGCTGACAAATCGGCCAAATCTCCGAATTGAACAGGCCCCACCCCCCGCCCACTCTCCCAGCCCTGTCAATGGCTGCCCTGCCTGGCCCCAGCATCCCGCCACTTAAAAAAAAAAGTCCTGCGCTCACCTGTGCTTGCCAGGTGTGGGGGGAGGGGCAATCCCTGCTGCCCCCCACTGGCCTGCACTGCATGGGGGCATTCTGGCATGAGCCCCCAGAGGCCCCAATGGCCACTGCAGCAGCCAGTGTGTGTGGGGTTTTTGGTTTTTTTTCTAAGTGCCAGGATGCTGGGGCTGGGTGGGGCAGCCATTGACAGGGCTGAGAGAGCAGGTGGAGGTCTAGGGGAGTACACCTAAATGTACAGCTTCAGCCCACTACAAGGAATTTTCTTGGAATTCAGCTCACTACAAGGAATTTTTCAAGGAATTTAACATCAGCTGAGAATGGATAAAAAAATATCCAAGGACTTTGTGTTCTCTGCTGTTAGAGAAAGAATAGAGTTTGACACAATGCAACTGTCACAGGCAAGTGTCTACCTACCTAATATCACCAACATCACCTCTTTACTTCTACTGAACATGTAACTAACTCTCTTTATTACCCTGGCATTCAGGTATTATGGTCATTTTCATAGCAGTGTGCTAGCAAGAAGCATTTTATACTGGTACAAAAGTCTGCCTCCTCACCTCTCCACTGGATGTGTATACCTGCTATTTAGCAATCTGTCTGTACAGGTCTCCCTTTCCAAATTCATCCCATTGTACTAAGAGCATAATGTTACACTAAGACATTACTTAACCAATAAGAAAGGTCTCTATCTATTAGCTTCAGGACTAGTTCAAACCATTAAAACAGGTCTAAAAGGAAAATAAGAAGAGCTCAAAGAGTAGAAATTCCTACTTTAGTGTATCATCAGCTAGAGATATTCTAGATAATCCCACAGAAAAAAATGATATTGCGAAGTTATTATATTAGGCCCACAGTAAACCGGTATTTATGAGTATGATGCAAAGCCCACAGTGTGAGCTTTTCTACCAACTTCAAAGGGCTTTGGCTCTGGCACTATATGAATACTAAAGAGTTATTGAAAAGGGAAGACCTTTAAAACTTTGGGACCTTAGTAGGTACCTCCCGTATTTAATTTCTTCTTTCATATATTCTCAAGTTTATAGAATTGGCACATTTAATCAACCTGCATTATACAATGTAAGTTACACATACTTTGTTAATTCCACACATGATTTTCTGCTGTTTTAACACATGTTGTGATCACAGGGAGCACAGTTACTACTATTACATTCATTAACACTGGAGACAAGAAATTAAATCATGTCCCATCTCCATAATTAATAAGGTATTAACAATTGCTGACATTATGAATGTTCAGCTCTAAGGTTGATGCTGATGTTTACGGAAGAAAATGAATACAAAAATGTTCCTTACTTTTCAACCACCTAGTGACTTAGTAAAACATTTCAGATTTATGTTTTAATTTGCAAATATTTGTCTTTCTTCAAAACAGATTTTCCCCCCTTGTTTTCCTCTTTCTCAACCAGTTTCTTTTAAAAAACCATCTCATTCAGAAATATATTAGATTTAAATCCACAAATTAATATGCTAAATAACACATTAAAATGTCAAGACTTTTAATTTTATTTTGAACATTTATTATTAAAAATGTTTTTAGTCTAGGCAGTATATAGTTTTATACTGAAATAAAAAATAGTTATTTTAAGGTTACACAAAGGCTGTATATTCTATCTATAGATAGTCAAGTTCAAAGAGGTATCTATGGTCCAATGTGCCACGCTTCAGTCATCCCACTGTACTTATATTGTAATAGGCTCAGAGCAATATGTGACTTACCATATTGGCTGTATTGTAAGATTGGGTATAATGGATGAGTTAATAAAAAGCATCCATCTTGACTTCCTTCTTGCATTAACTTGGTATTGTGCTATTGTTCTGGCTTTTATAAGTTTATGAGGTATCCTTAATGTTACTTCAAATTAGTTCTTGTGATTTAATTTTATATTTACATTTTTATTCAGCAACAAGAGATTCTTCCAATAAATAAGGAGAGAAGCTATGAATCTTTCATTATAGCTGTAAATTCTTGCAACAGGCAACATTTTTAGAGATGCAAAGGCTGAGTGCTAGTGGGGTTTTCTTGTGATAAATATATCAATGTCTGAACCCCCTGATGGAAATATGGCTTCAATTTTTTTCTTAAAAACATGGATCAATCATTGTTGCCATCTCCTATTCTCTTCTGTCAAATACTTCAACTATGTTGGAGTATCTATCTGCAGAAAGCTACAGAAACACTTTGGGTATTCATCTTATTCTATTTCTGTACTACATTTAATTTTCAAATGGCCCTGGTTTTCTTTCTCGAGAACTGTAATATCCTGATATGCTTTCTTTACAGCATGGTGTGATGAAAATATAACTCTGATTAATACCAAATCTGATTCCTTCAAATGAGACTACAAAATAATCTAAATTACAGTATGTCCCTGTCCAGCCCCCAAAGAAGTTATCTTAGAACGGAACTGAGCAGAAGTGGCTTAGACCTCTATGCCTATTTGACTGCAAATCCCATGTGGCATCTGTCTCAGAAGCACAGCACTAAATCTAAGCCATGAGTACTGCTAAGGATGGGTGGAGTGATGTAGACTTCTGTATTGGACTGGGTTCTATTTCCACTCAAGTCAAATAAGACTTCTGTGTGTTACCACAATGGGCTTCAGGAAGGATACTTTGTAAAATGATCCCATGGATATTTTTCATTTATTGTATTGTATGTAATGTTCCTCCTGTCCATAGTGTCTGATTACTTCTTACATTTTCTTCTAAATGAATGTACTTTCATGGCAATTTGAAGATATTTTAACATAGGAAAATATATTGCCAATGGAAATAAATCCCAATAATAATGGGATTTTCAGTAGGAAAACAGAGGATTATATAGCTCCTAAATCTCCCAGTCTTAATGTATTTTCCAAATATAAAGGATTCTCAAATAAATTTATAAAATGGATTTAAATTGAAGCCAATGGAAACTGAATGTGAATGCTGTAAGTTTCCTTATTACTTCCTCTAAGTGCACTAGACTAATTGAACAAGTTATAGGTAAATGAGACTGGGATATTCTAAGATGCAGAGAGAATTAGGTACTGAGCTTCTATTGGCTTTCTAAGTTCCTTTTTCTCTTGAGAATATCCCAGCCTTGATTAACTATAACTTGGTCTATCAGCACATTTAGGAGCATTAAAAAATACTCATGCATTAGACTTTATTTAGATAACACTGATCCTGAAAGGATTATATAGGCCTTTCCTGCATGATGAATGGAAAGAAATGGCCTGCTAGTTTACTTATTATGCCTGTTACCTTTATTAAATTGGTTGGATTCTGAATTGACCTTCTGAAATTTGAAAATGTTGTGATATATGCAAAAGCAGTTCTGAAAAAGAATGGATTCTTTGCGTTGTGGGGAATAAAACTTCCACTGACTGATCTTAACTTTATGGTTTGTATTTTTCAGTCTATGACAAACTCTTCTCTCCCTGAACTGCAATGTGTGGAAGTGGTTTTGATTTCTCTGTCTCTAATGATCCATTCAGTTAACAGCCTGGTCATGAAAATGTCTCTCTATTGTCTTGTTAAGTCTCACCCTATGGAAGATGTATTCTTGGAATAAAATGAATGAAGATGTTTCTTTATCTACTTTATGTGAAAGCCTCTTTATAGTTAACATCATGTCCACTAAAATATTTCAATATTGCCATTAGTCTCTAAAAAATTATCTTTTGTTGTGGTATTGCATGGCAGAAACCAACACGATTCCATTACACTAATGATTGGCTGAGAGTATAGAAGCAGGATAAAGTGTGTATGTAAAAGAAAATATGTTAAAGCAATGTGGGGTTTGCTACCTTTTTCTTAAACAATGAGAATACTTAATTTTACATTTTGATCTCAGAAGAACAAAACAAGAAATAGAAATGGACAGTTGACTCATTTCTACATTGTTGACAATGGCCAGATAGCCAAGTGATCTTTCAGCAAAGAGAGGAAAGGGAATTCTGTATCACCTAGCTATCACGAACAGAATGAAGCAAACCATAAGAAAGCTTCATTGTTGGGCTGTACTGTATTGTGCCTTAGTGCGGTCATAATTGACCCTCCTTACCTGTTTCTGCCATGGAGAAATTCCCTCCTAAGCTGGCTGTTGTGTGAGAATATCCTATCATAGTTTACTCTTGGGTTCCCCCCCTTAGTTGTGTACCTTTCCCTTATCATCTGGCCTACTCAGGTGTTGATCTTACAGCAGGATATTGTGAGCTGTGGCCATCCTTTGGCCATGATATGAATGTATCCTTACAAAACCTTTTGTAGTCTTTTTCAATGGTGATCATGGCAGGCCTGACTCCTCATCTCCTTATCCAGGCAATACAGTACAACTGTTCTCACAAACTAACTAGGTCAGTCACAGAGAAGTCCATAGGGATATGTAAAGATGTCACATTTGTTCCAGGAAAAAGACTTTTGTCCTAGGACTGTAGAGGTAGTGGTAGAAGTTGTAATTTAAAGATGATCAATAACTAACAAAACTACAGAGGTTGGGAATTGAGAAATCGTCCCTAAGTCTGGGTAGTTAGTATGAGAGAGAGAGACAAAGGGGCTTATAGTTCCACAAATAAAATTTGTTGTTTTAGCTTTTCTCATTCACCTATGCTTGTTTTTATTGAACCTGTTGACCACTACAGAAGAGACATATGTATCCACTGTCCTGGCATACTTCACACCTTTCTGAAGTGACTAGGCACCTATGCCTTGTAATCCCACATAATTTAGCAAATTTGTGGATGACACCAAGTTGGGTAAAATTGCAGACACTCCAGAGAGCAGGGCTAAGATCCAGAATGACCTGGCTAGACTAGAGAAATGCTCTGAAATCCATCAGATGAGCTTCAGCAAGGACATGTGGAAAGTCCTGCACTTCGAACTGAATAACCACATGTGCATATACAGACTGGAGAATGACTGTCTAGGTTTCAGTACTGCAGAGAATAACCTGCGGGTTGTGGTGGACCATAAGCTGAATATGAGCCATCAGTGTGCTCTTTTTGGAAAAAAAGCCCAAAACATCCTAGGGTGTATTAATAGGAATGACACTTATAAAACAAGAGAAGTGATTCTTCCAATCTATGCAGGACCGGTGAGGCCTGGAGTATTGTGTCCAGTCTTGGGCCCCACACTTTAAGAAGTATGTGGACAGTTTGGAAAGCATAGAGCAACAAAAATGATCAGTGGCCTGGGAGACAATTTATGAGGCTGGAAGAACTAGGATTGTTTTGTCTAAAGAAGAGAAGACTGAGTGGGGATTTATATTAATAGCAGACTTGAAATACCTGAAGAATGACTAAAGAGATTATGAAGATAGGTTTTCGTCTGTGGCCATATGGGGCAGGACTAGAAACAACAGCCTCCAGCTTCAGCAGCAGAAATTTGGAGACTGGGAGGAACTTTCTGATCATGAGGGAGTTAAGCATGAGAACAGGCTACCTACAAAAGTTGTGGAATCTCCATCCTTAAAAACCTTCAAAAGCAAGTTATCCTTATAAATCTTCAAAAGCAAGTTATAAGCCTTCAAAAGCAATTGCATTGCATGGTTTAGTCAGGGATGATCCAACTTCGAGCAAAGGGCTGGACTAGCTGACCTTGTGAGATCCCTTCCATCCCTACTTTCCTATGACTCCTATATCTTACCTGCCCAATTGGCCAATTTCAGGAGTATGGATGGAGTGTATTCTGGGCACTGCCTAGCAAGTGGCCTGGCAATTAGTTCACTTCTCTTAAATGAAGAAGATATAGGTTCACACCCTCTCTGAATATAGGGTTCCTAGAAGCTGGGTCTCACAGTTTCTGAAAACTGTCCTTAGCCCCTAGACCAGGGGTTTTGAGGGGGGTCTCATCTTTCTTTTCTCCCTGTCACTAGCCATAATTTTTCTCCAACCATATATTCAAGGTTTTACATGCAGTTACATGCCTAGCAAGGTGATCCTCTGCTTCCACAAAGCAGACATAGCCCTAATGGAGTCTTCTGAGCATGATCATAAGAACAAGCATGGCTAAAAAGGTAAACATGGGATCTAAACTCCTCATAAAGCTAAAAATGAAATATATGTTGCTGTTTTTGAATACATAAGTAACCCTTAGACATATACATGTGAAATAGGATTCTGGCCTTATGGCATTTTCATTCCACCTCCCCGATTATCAGGGATCCTGGTTTTCTCTGAGTAAAAAGAAAAAAAATCCCCAGTTTTCAGATTTAAAAAAGTAACTCCCAATCCACATTTTTCCATGATTAAAATGAAACACCTCTCTCTCTATATATATATAAATATATGTATATATATAGAGAGAGAGAGAGACAGACAGACAGACAGACAGACAGACAGAGGTGTTTCATTTTAACATGCATGGGGAGGGGGCTAGAAAATGTGTCGCCAAACATAGGCTATGTCACCTTATGTTACCCAACTGGATAGCCGCTTCTGGGGAGATCACTCAAATTGTGGCTGAAACACAAAAAAATTGAATTTTGTAAAGATGGCAAAGTCTCTTCTAAAGGGATCTGCAGTGTAGTGAGGAGACTGATCATAGAAGACAGAAAGTTCAAAATTGTTTTCTCTACTTATAGAATTTCTTGTATCAGAGGTCAACAACCTTTTATTGGTATATGCCACACTTTTGACCAGTCCCTGCAGCAGACCACAAGTCTCCACACCCCAAGGCCAGCCAGGGCTGAAGACGGGCAAGGTTTGGAGCTTTCTTTGTGACTGGGGTAGTAAGACTCCTGGATGCTATGGACATGTTAACAACACAGGTAGGTAGGGTGGTTCATGATAAGAAGGATTTGGGACTCCAACCAAGGGTTAGGGTGACCATCTGTCCTGTTTTTCCTGAGATAGTCCTAATTTTTTTTAGGCTAGTCCTGGATTCAGGGTACAGATTAAAATGAGCATACTCTTCATAGTGTGCAGTCCAGTGAGGAAGGGAAGTGGCGCTATGCCTCAAGAAGCTGGCTGGGCAGGCTGCGTGTCTCAGCATATTGCTCCACCTCTGCCTCCCCCTGCAGCATGCTGCTGACTTGGGGCTGGGAGGGAAGTGGGGGGAAGCAGTGTACCAGATGTCCCATATTTCCAAACTAGGATGGATGGTCACCCTAACTAGGGTTGAAGTGGTTGGGATGGGGCTCTAGCAATGAAGTCATGCATGAGAGAGAATTCTTCTTGCTATAGTTGGTATTGCTGCAGCTAGGAACATAACAGCTAGGCTTATGGGCTTTGGGGGCTCTACATGGTCATCCTGTGATGGGCTGCTTGGGTTTTCCTGCCTGAGGCTAGGGTTGGAACTGCTGAAGCAGTCCAAGTTAGGGTTAGGGTTAGAACTGGTGATGGTTTGGAGTCATTTTTCTTTTTGAAGGTGATAGGACTCCCAGAGCTATGCTTAGGGTACAGGTAGGTAAGGTATTCAATGCTAAGAGTATGCAGGACTGACCCTGCAATTTCCCATGTAGGGTTAGGGTAGGAGGGCTCCAACAGCAAAGTCAGGTTTGGGGTGGGAGGGTTCATTTTTTCCAGTGAGTATAATGGCAGCTTGGGATGTCTAGGTTTATGGGTGGAGCTTGGGGGATCACAGCAGTGAGGTTAAGCATAGACTGGAATAGCAGGACACTCTGCAGTGAAGGGGAGATTAGGATGGCTGTCATGGTGCAGCTACCTGCCCCCGATTTCCTGTGTCAAATTGGACCTTTTCAGGCTAACAGACCCTGGCTTACACAATGTGTAGCTTTTATTACATAAACACTGGATAAATTGTGTAAGAAACACAAGAGCATGGAGCAGAACTGCAACCTGAGAGGAAAGCAGGGGGGTTTCTGTTATTGTTTTGGTTTATTGTTGTTGTGGTTGTTGTTATAATATAGTTTATTGGATAATCTTTATAGTCAGGAGACAAGTTAGACAAGCATTCTGGCACATACTGACCGTCTGGTCTCCAGGTCCTATACAGTTGATTCAATAAAAGATGTCAAAAAAACCACTTGCCTCTCAGACATTTCCTAATACAAAAACACTCTAACTGCACTAACAATTTGAAGCAAGGTTTGTGGGGGGTGGGGCATGCTGTGCCTGGTACTGTTGAACCTGGACCAGTATGAAGCCAAGCAAAATGTGCCTCTATGACCCGTTTATTTTGTCATTCATCTCAATTTTATTCCTATGAATATTCATCATAATGGAAAAATTCCTGCAGGGAAAACCTGCCTTAGAGAAAATGTTGCCCTAGGCAAACATGTATTCTGGCACCTCCCTCCCTGCCCTTCCCCCCAAATCAGTGGTGCTTCTGCAGGCACATGATGTGCGGTCTGGTGAGGAGACAGAGCATCATGGCACAGCAGGCAGGCAGAGGGGCAGGTGCCACTGCTATGACTGACACTGCCTAGCCCAGTTCTTCCCAAGCAGCAGCTGGAGGCAGGGGGAAGGCTGTGCTGGGCACTGCTTTTCCTGCCCAGGGTGAGGATTGGCTGGGCTGAGGCAGTGTGTGAGCTCAGGGGGGGGGGGGTGTGTGTGTGTGTGTGTGTGTGTGTGTGTGTGTGTGTGTGTGCCATCTCCCTGACCACAGCACCCTGGGTGGTTGCCCATGCCTGCCACCCCTATGGCTGACCCTGGCTGCAACATTAACTCTCTGGACTCCAGAGTCACATGAAAGCAGGAGCTCTAGGCAGCCCCTGCCCTTGTCAGCTGGTGAGCTCAGAGCTTATTACTCAGCAGGAGCCCATGCTGACCAGGCAAGGAGCTCAGCATGTGCAGCACAGCCAAAGTGGGTTGCCCTATTGCAGAGCTGCATATGGTTAGTAATATAAAACAACTGTAATTGTGACAGCTGTGAAGATACAGCATAGGTGTGTTTTATGTAGAGGTATGCCACAGGTGCTTGTCATCAACAGCTAATAGAACTAATGACTAGCTGTAATATCCCCAGCTGTAGCTCTTCATGGTATTACACACTGATGCAAAGGAACTGCAAGGTTAAGGGCACAACCAATGTAAAAGTGGTTCATACTGGCAGCATTAAATGAGGGCAACTCCTGCTATTTGTGAGCAGCTGTTACAGATATACAAGAGCCTGTGTTTTGCTGTATGAAATTTCACCCTGTCACTGAGTGGTTGTGTCCTGCTGATGGGTCATTTTCTGCAACTAAAACAGCTCAAAGCGAGGAATTATTCACAACCATTTCAGCAAATTCCTATTACAATTTTGTTTCAACAGTGGTCTCCTTACTATCTATATGCTAATACTATGTTGCTCAATAAGGGAACTCAAAAATCAAATAAAAAATATCTCATTCTCACAGTAATGCTTACAGAAAACATTTCAAAATTAAACCAGGGCCTGGCATGTGTTTGAAAAAAATATTCATAAAACAATTTTAAATGGCAAATGAAGTGTAAAAAGAAATAATCTGTGGACATTTCATGAATGAAATAAAGATCTAAATTAAGTATATGCATTTTTCTATGTGATGTGTTTGCCTAGCTCTAGCAGGTGTTCACATTTGAACTGATTTTTTTTTTCCAAAGACCACCTTTATTTAGGAAACCAGTTAAGTTAATGAGCAATCCCTCTGTATAAAGCTGGCAGTAATAAAGGTCAGTTATTTTGTTAATGAAGTACATGGCACTGTGTACAGCTTGTTTAGATTATTTTCCCCTTTGGAGATCTGTATTATCAGATATTTTAGTTTCAGGGGAGGTCAAAATACAAGATTTGATGGGTTATATCCTATATATATATAGGACAACAAGAAGAAGGGTTAATATTCTGTATATCCAAATTATGTGATCTGTTGGTTCAATGCGGATGCCTATGATAGTGCCTTCCAGTTATTTTTCCATCACATTCCAAGTAGCAAATGTTGGATTAGTTTCACACTAAATATAGCGTTACCCTGCACACAAAGGAAATTGCTCAAAGGTATGTGAGGGTTTAATACAATTAATAACGAATGTCAAAAGTGGGCAGAGGCTTAGCAGTGATCTTTGTAAAATGTCATGTTAGTATCACTAGAAGAAGAGGCAAAAGGGTCTTGAAATCTCATTATTATCTCTTCTCTGTAAATACGATCCATTAATGCTTACTGAAGCAATATTCAGAGAGTTGAGGTCCATTCTAGAGCAAATGTGTCTGGGACTAGGACTTTTTTTTCAGTCACATACATACACATAGATACAGAGAAGCCATATGATTGAGGTGACCATACATCCCAGTTTGGCCATGATGCTCCTGGATTCCATAGGCTCACCCTAGCTAGGTGGTGAATAATCATGGGCTTGAGTCTGGAGGGGAGGCAGAGTAGCATGGTGCACCAGGCAGGTGACTGGGCAGGCACCATTGCTGCTGTGAGGGAATGAGGATGCACCACATGTGGGTGGGATGGTACCTGCTCCACTATACCCACCTTGCCCTAGTACAGCAGCAGAAGTGCCTGCCCACCAGCTTGTCTGACACACGATGCTGCTCTGCCTCCCTGTCAGACTCCAACCCAGGACTTTTGACCAACCAGCCAACACTGACCTATGGAATCTCAGAGTGTCCTGGCCAAACCAGGATGTATGGTCACCCTACATATGGTCCCTTCTACATTCAGTAAATGGACAGTAGATTGGAACCAACCAAGAGCCATTAGCAACAATGGATTTCAGATTTTGAAGAGGGGGGTGCAATGAAAATCAGGCCCATGGCCTCAGGGACTGGTAACACATGGCATGTGTTATGGACTGCCCACCCAGCTCAGTAAAAAAGGACAGGCAGCCCATTGATCAAGGATCATGCCCTTCAATGCCTTATATCCAAGTCTGTCAGTTGGGGGTACCCCTGTGGGGTACTCGAAACGGTCTTAGGGGGTAAGCACAGATGGGTGGGGATGGAGCACCTACACCTCCCAGGAGCAGAGTCGGGGTGGGGTGAGGGTGGTGGCAGCCCTCTGTGGGGTGGAGAAGCTCGCATGTAGTGGCCGCCACCCCCCCACCTGATAAGTTTCCCCACCCTGCAGAGGGGTGCCACTGCCCTCACACCAGCCTGGTGATCTTCCCCACCCCAGCCCTGTATCTGGGAGGCAGCAGTGCTCCATCCCCACCTGCCCATGTGCTACCTTCACCCCATGTCTGGCTGCACACTAGCCGCCCCCCATCCGCTGTCCTCACCTCCCTGCTCCATGTCCATTCACATGTCACCCTTCCCTTCCCTGGTCCATGTCCAGCCACCAGGGGTACTTTGATTTTAAAAGGGTTGAAAACCCCTGCCCTAGATAACTGAACTGCAAGAGGAATTGACAGTGGGATGTGCAACCATTTATGACTGCACTCTCCCAGGATAGACCCCTGGCTTTGAGGTTTTTCTTGAACCAACTACACCTATCAACACCTGAGTCTATGGGATTCCTGCTGCACCAATATCTACTTAAAACAAGGCACTCTAGCACAGCTGATGAATATTTTTGGAGGTCAAGACAAACTCAGGTGAATAGTTTTCCGTGGGCTGCATGAACTGCCAAACATTCCCTCTAGACAGCTTCATTTAATGAACCAGTTCTTCTGTTGAGTTGCCAGCACAGCTTGGAGGAACAGTTCACTTCAAAAAAAGCTGTCACAATAAGTCATGAGTCTTCCTCATAAAACACATACCACCTTTATCCCTCTTATCATTATGAGATTCCAATAAAAGCATCAGTACTGACCAGCTAGAGTGAACTATTTCTTCTTACAAAAACTGATGCAAAATAATGGTAGAAATGGAGCTAGTATTTCACCCTCCCTCCCCATCATAAAAATGATGATGTTATGTTTCAGAGTCAGCATTTATAAAGATATTTAGCAATGCTCCCCAGGCCCATTGCTTACAGCTGTCTGCAGTCTCAAGAAGATTTGAATTGGATTGCTGTCATTTTATTTCCTGAAAGCAAAGCAACAGTAATTTTTATTTCTTTGTATGAACCCAGAAAATAGTGTGGAAGTCTCAAAAAGTAGCTTAAAAGATCTCTACTGTGCATATTAAATCTTAAACATACCACTTTTCAAAGATCAAATACAAATTACACACAGCCAGAAGAATGTTCTTAGGCATATGCTTTAAGTAATTTAGAGGGGGGTTTTCTCATATCAAATATTGAATTATTTCTTATAAGACACACAACTTCTTCCTCAAAATGAGCAGGTAGAAACTGAGGCAGGTACTATATGTGACTAATTCTAGTCTGGAAATTTGTTGGTGGAGGAACAGTAGCAGCATTAATTGCCACAGCACTGGGAGCCACAACAATTAACACTGACACCGCTTCCCCACCCACAAATGTCCAGGCCTGTGGGGAGCCTCCCAGCTGTATGACGTGGCCCTGAACACTGATCAAGAGGGCACATAGGGTACGTCTACAGATGGACCCAGTACATAGTCCGAGGCCCAGCACACCAGTTCAGGCACATGTGGGGTCAGCCATGATGCCTTGCCCCAGACCCAGCATGTGGGTTGAACCCGACATACAACCCAAACTACTACAGCAGATCAGACTGGTATGCTGGATCAATCAATAGCCACCATCCATCATGCAGGAATGGCATCAGGCTTAGGACCAGGCTTGGCTTCATAGCAGCTGCTACTCAGTTATTTGCTGGTACTAGAACAGGGGTGGGCAAAATGCGGCTTATGGGCCCACAGGGCCCCTAAAAAATTTAGAAAATTAATATTTATCTGCCCTTGGCTACCTGTCATGTGGCCCTCAGTGGCTTGGCAAAACTCAGTAAGTGGTCCTCAGTCCAAAAAAATTGCCCGCCCCTGTACTACAAAGTAAGATCTTTTTTCTTCATGCTTCCTTTCAAAAACAGGATAAATATTGTATTTGAGGGCATATATGCAGGAAAATAAAATAACTTTTTTCTACTGTTTACATTTGAACAATATAATAGTTTTTCATCAAAAAAATAAGGAATTTATAAAAGATGCATGCTTATTAGAAAACAGGCAACATTTATTTTTACCAGAGAAAAAAACACTGCCTGTTACCAAAATGAAATCTCACTCTTGACCTAAGAAAACACACAGCTAAAAGTGCATAGTTTATTAACATACAAATAAGGAAGCCCTGACCAAAAGAAAAATGACAGGAATAAGAAGATTATTAAAGGACATGTAATTACTAATTGTGTGATGCTAAATTGATGGTATATAAAAATCATGGATATATATGCTCAGTGGGTTGAATTCTATCCTGAGTTACGTACAGATGATGATAGTAGGATTCCATAAGTGTGACTTGGGGCAAAGTTTAGACCACCGTTTTTCCTTATCAGGTTAAGAATAATAAAATTAGGTAACAAATCTGTAACCCAATTGCCCCCAGTCAGAAGGTGCCCTAATTAAAATACACAAATTCACAGTAATGTGTCATATTCACAAATTAGCCATGTGTTATTTATAGTTCCTTCAGGCGCAATAATGAAGAGATTGGTAATGAAATCTGAAAGCTTCCACATTACCCTTATATTTGAATATATATCCCATGTGCTCCATGTGAAGTCCAAATTAATATATATTAAAACCCTCTTAGTGCCTAACTTTTAAAAAGCTGCTTTATCTAAGAAGCCCTATCCAATCTCAATTGTTTCAATATAATGACATTTTAAAATTGATTGCTGAATCTTTTAGTTAAATAGTTCAGTACCAACAAATTTGCAATATATGCTAAATACTGAGAAGGGTTGCCCCCTATTTAATGTAAGCAATTTGGAAAATATCATCTGCAATTTACTTGTTGACATAAATTGTAGCCCATAATTCAACACACAGTTTAATTTATTCTCCTGTGCATGAACCTTTAACAACTGTATTACTAACCTTTAAACATACACATACCCAAATGTTCTTTCCAGCCACTACAGTTTTATGACTATGAGTGTCTACTAAATCATATATATTTGCAGACCCCAACAAAGTCAGGTTGACAGTAAACACATATAGTTACACTGAAGGTCTTAACCTATTCATTAAGCATATTGAGATGAGTGTTCCCAAGTCTTAAAGTTCTCCAAAAACTGGGTCATGGAATATGTGAGTTCAGAACGCAAAACTCTTACCACCTCACTCTCTTTCCTTTCCTTCCAAACTTTGGCCTCTGATTTAGTTCGTTTATGGAACTGTCTATATCATTCAGATCCTCTGTATTTCACATTCCTAAGTTTGTAATTTTTTTTCTCTTGAATATCCTCGCTATTCAATATTTTTATCCATGCATGTCCATAACATACTGTATGTGCAACAGGTTTTAAACATGCAGAAAGATTTGTATTTGTATTTGCATTCAATGTCTGATGCAATTAATTTGTAACTTTATGAGGATAAAGCTGTGATGTATAGCCAACTAAGAAAAAATGAGGTCATATCTAGTTTCATACCATATCACTCAGTGTTTGAAAACTATATGAAGATGCACATGAGAGAAAATGTTCTTATGAGGGTTATAAGCATCAGAGACATATTAGAATAGTTAAACCAGAATATTTTTAAGTGTGTTTTCAAAGCGGAATGGACCAAATGAACCATTTTAAAAAAGGTGAGACAGAGAAGTAGAAATTCAGATTAAGGACAAGAGTTATTATCCCCCTTGTTTTCTCTTTCTCTACATCCTTTGGGCTATTCTAATTTTATTATGGAA
Organism: Crocodylus porosus; assembly: GCF_001723895.1. Taxonomy (NCBI): domain Eukaryota; kingdom Metazoa; phylum Chordata; order Crocodylia; family Crocodylidae; genus Crocodylus; species Crocodylus porosus. The sequence continues at coordinate 15,026,365 of NW_017728912.1, forward strand.
CATATATCAGGCGGTTGAAGATGATGCAGGCTATTGAAGAAAAATGTAAAATAAAACCATGAATGTATACGTACATGAACACATTGTCACACAAAATATGCCAGGGGTAGAACTTTATTTTATTTTTGCAAATTGCACTATTAGCTGGAGGGTTGACATATGGGCAAGCAATGTCAGAACAACAAAAACAACAAAATGGCACTGGCTGTTTCTCAGTTGACATTCCTCTTAACCATGCTCCCTGAAAGACTGTCACATGTTCTTCAAAAAAACAAATCTTTATTTTTGGGGAAGAGGAAGGGGAGGGGGGGCAGGAAGGGAGGGGGGTTGGTTGGTTTGCTTGTTTTGTTATTTGAAAATTTCTGTGGTTAACATTTATTTAAGTATTTTCTTATTATTGAATACCTCTGCCTTTTTGCATGCGAAACAAATCTAGAACCAGAACTGGTGAAATAACCACCAAAAAAAGCTTTTCTTGTTCTAGTTCTGCTTCAGCCCAAATCAGGAAATAGCAGGATGCTCTGAGGAGCCTTACCTTTTAGAGTAGCCTTGATCACAAAAGCATTAGGGTTGAATTTCAAAGGGTTATGAAGACATTTCTCATTGACAAAAGACCTGACTGTTTCAGGCTGCCTAATCTATAATATTTTTTTCCTTTTCTTCTGGTATTTCTATATTTAATAAAGCTTGTATTCGCAAAGTAGACTAACTGGAGTTAAGTATATAGTAGTCACATTCAGCAACCCATAGTTAATACTGAAGCCAGAGGTAGAATTTGGCACAAGGAAGCTTTATGTAGGGAAAATATCTATTAGGTCATCCAATCTACCTTGTCCCTTCAGTGTGTTATGTTGCCTAATTCTGAATTTGCCATGTAAGAAATGACTGTTGCCAGGTGATACCATTGCATAAGCCAATTTCACTATCAGGATTGTTTATTTATTTGCATGATTCAAAAACTGAGAGCAAAAGCTACATGAATTAGTTTGAGTTCTAGTTCATATTGACACTTCTGCATGCTGGTTTCATCTTAACTCATGGCAGTAAACCTTGCATAAACTGAATATCTATTATGCACAACATAAAAGTAATTCAAATTGCCCCTGGGTCTGCATGAGCTTTTTTAGAGGTCAAAACTCAAGTATGTTGCATTTAATTTTTAAATTAGCATCCTGAATGTCAAGCTTTTAACATTTCATTCATCCCAGAATGTAATTACTTTTCCTTTCCCGGGTGGAACCAAGACACTAAATAGTAGAAGTTTGTCTTTTGTTGGTAGAAGCAGACTCTTTAGAGTCTGTATAAGCTATTGTGCTGTTAATTTTGCAGTTATCTTGGTTTCTTTAATATCAGTTGGCCATTACCCATTTTTGAGTGACTTATTCTGCTTGACGCTCTTTCATTTTGACTCTCCATTGATGTTGAAGATTTAATGCATTTTTATCATACCGTGCAAAATGCTGATGCGATCTTTCTGCAGGCCCTTTGATGACAGAAAATATTATGATTATCTTCCCCTTTGTACTGTACCTGGAGATATCTATTCACATTCTTCATAGCCACTCATCATACAGATGAATATGAAGAAGATATAGTTTGCTTATTCCCCACAAAAGGATATTTGCAAAGATTTTTTTTTATAACTGTTGATTTTTAACTATATGCAACCACACAATATTTCCTTTCAATAGCACTTCTCAGAATTGTACCTGTTATGTCCATGGTAGCACTGCAGTTCCTTTTCCTTTTAGAATGAATATAGTCTGTAGTAAGATCAGGTGATGTGTTTTAAATGTGTGCATTTAAGAAAAAAATGTATGACCATGAGCTTTATTTTAATTTCATTCACTAGAGTAAAATTTATCTAGTGTAGAGAGTGAGCAAATTACTCTTTATACTATCTGAGCATTCCTAATGGTATTTTTCAGGCCCTGGATAAGGAACATTTTCTTACTTATTCCTTACTAAACTTTATTGATTTAGGATTTATAGCAGCAGTTGTATGTGATAAATCCTTTCCAGTAATTCAAATGGCAATATTCAGTACAAACAATTAAGATCATTAACAAACACATCAATCAACATTACTGAAAGCCTACCATTTAATCAGATTAACAGCAGTGCCAAATCAAATCCTATCTTCTCCTCCCATCTGACTATCATAAATTCTGGACACTTTGACTGGTAAATATCCCTATACTTGGGTTTGGGTGTTTTGGTAATTTAAAGGTCCTATCACTCAAATGATAACATTTACATCTCAATTAATATAATCATATGTGAAGAGAAGACAGTGTATTTCCCTATGCTATATGCTAAAGTCACACTGATTTCCTGGGTTTTTGCCTAGTGAGCTAATTCCTTTCTAGATCATGGAGCTCTTCCATTCACTTCAAGATGAAACATCAGCTTAGGTACTGGAGAGCTACCTTTCCATCCTTTTGAATCCAGTGGAGAGCAAAGAAAATGGTTTGGCAGCTAGGGCAAATGATTTATGAGAAAAGGCTAAGGGAACTGGTTTTATTTAGTTTGGAGAAGAGAAGACAGAGGAGGGATTTGATAGCAGCCTTCAACTTTCTGAAATGGGATTCCAAAGAGGATGGAGCTAGATCAGTGGTGACAGATAACAGCACAAGGAGTGATTGCAAGGGAGGTTTAGTTTGGGTGTTAGGAAAAACTCTCTCACTAGGAGGGTGGTGAAGCACTAGAATAAGTTACCTAGAGTAGTGGTGGAATCTCCATCCTTGATGGTTTTTAAGACCCAACTTAACAAACCCTTGCATGGAATTATCTAATTAGGGTCTAGTTAGCAGTGATCCTGCTTTGAACAGGGGGTTGGACTAGGTGACCAGTTGAGGTCCCTTCCAACCCTAATTTTCTATGATTCTGTGATTCCTGCTCACCTTCCTGAACTGCTACTGCATGTGTAGAGCAGACCCCAGCTATTTCTCAAAATGAGTTTAGGGTGTGGATGGTAGTAAAAGTTGACATGTTTCAAGTGCCTTTGAGATGTCTCAAAGGAGCAGCTGTACAAATGTACATGCACTTTGAAATGTTGAAAAAGCATCTGAAGCCTCCTAAATAGCACCTCCTTAAATGAGTCACTATTTTGAAGTGTTTCAGTTCTCATTATGTGTGTATGGGAAAGGGGGACCCATAGGACCTCAGAATCCAAAAGTACTTCAATTTCCTCCTTCTCCTGCATGGGAAGGGATAGTGGGATGAAAATCTGCAGGCTGACTGCAATCCTGTAGACTATGCAGCTGCCAGATCCTGCTTCCTCAGGGGCTTCCTGGGGCTAGGCTCAGCAGCCCGGTTCCCATCTCTCTCTCACTAATGGTTAAGGAGGAAGTGGTGAGGGACAGTGTACTGAGGCTCAAGGCATCCAGGGAGACACCACTGCCTGATGGGTTCTCTGTTCTCTCCATGAAAGGAGAAGGAGGTTGGCAGGTTTGAAATGTTCCAGTTGAGAGAGGCACAACAAGGGTCATGTGTATGCCCCCTGACTGAAACATTTCCTTTTTGAAATGTTCCCAAATGTGTTTCACTTGGAAACAATTCAATTTTTACATTTATACCTTACCCTAGGCAAACATATGTCTGTTGGTCGCTACTCCCCAGTGACTTGTCTAAAAGTTAAGTAGGAAAATGCAACCTGCACCAAGCAACATCCTACTAAACTGTAGCCCTTTCAACTACAGTGAAACCACATGGTCTCCATACCAGTTAGGTGTTCAGGCCTGACTGGACTAAAACATCTAAGAAGGAATGAAATTCTTTCTTCCCTGCACCCAGTTTTCAGATCACCATTTATTTGACTAAACAACAGCTTCTTACCCATTCTGATGTATAATATATGCAACAAACAAAAATCTACAGAATACAATTATGGCTAAAAGGATTTAGAAATGCTAACTTCACTATCACACAATCATACTGAGTGTCTATAGATGTGCTTGGGGAGTGGTGGTGGGGGTTAATTAGAGTGGCTCTGAGAGCATCTTTAATTAAAGCGTGGAGCGTCACGTGTATCAGTGTCCTTGCACTAAAAATGGCAGTGAGGGTGCTTTAACTAAAGCTCATCAAACAAGCTTTAATTAAAGTACCCCCACCACCATTTTTCAGCATGTGACACTGGAGTGCAGTAATTACTAGGGCTGTGCGAGGTTTCGGACCATGCTTCAGATCCAGAGAAGATTCAGCTGCTTCAGCAGCTGAAGCAGCATATCTGGATTGAAGTGCTGGCTTCTTTAAGCTTTCTGAAGTGGTTTAGAGTTTCCGAACTGCTTCAGAGCCACTTCGGAGATCTGGCCATAAGATATAATGGGGAATCAATGAAATATCTATAACTTTGTTGTTTTTTGTCTGATTTGAACTAAACCTGCCGAGCTGGTAGCCTCTACTGACAGCATGAAGTCTACCACGTTCAAGAAGATCGGTGCAGGGGATGGGGGGAACTGCACCCCAAATTCTTGAAAGCAAAACTCATGTCACATGTATGAGTTACACCACAGGGGGAAAACTGTAGCCCCTGGTAAGTCCACAAAGCCTGCCAGGTTTCAAGGAGCTAGGTGCAGGGGTTCTGGGGGAACTGGACCTCTAGCTGCCAACAGGCAAAACTTGTAACATAGATGTCCGTGTGTGTGTTAAGGCACAGTAGGCTGAAAACTACAGGGATGGTAGCCCCTGGTGAGGCCACAAAGCCTTCCAAGTTTTAAGGAGATAGGTGTAGGGCTTCTGGGCTCTGGGGCCCTCCACCCCTAGCTGCTGACAGGCAAAACTCATGACAAGGGTGCTTGTGCAACTGACTGTGTCTGTCTTAGGGCAGTTGATTGTCTGTATTGATTATTTCCTCTCCTTCCTCTGTGGTTTTGTAGGTGTTAATCCTTGCTAATTAATTCCTTAACACCTTCACCAAGTGACTGCCACTCCTGCACCATGACCCTGTGCTGGACACTGCAGGCTGCTGCCCAGGCCAGGTAGCACAGGGACAGCTGCATGAAGGCCTGGAGAGCCAGTGCAAGAGGCCCAATGAACTCTTCATTGCTGACACCCATGCCTGCCACCCAGGGCCCCAACTGGTCACAGGAGGAGACTGGCAACCTTGTGGCACTATAGGGCAAGGCAGAGATATAGTGCCAGTTCACGTGGGGTGGGTGCTCTAATGCACACATCTACGAGGGGCTGTCAAGTTGGGTGCAGGAGCACAGACATAACCAGTCAGCATGGCAGTGCTACATAAGAGTGGGTCACTGTCATCAACCACAATTATCAGTTGGGGAGTGCCCAAAAGTCCATGCCCTTTATGTGGCTACTGACAGTGATCCTTGTGCCCCAGAGTCCAGTCTGCAGCCATGCTGCATACAGAAGCATGGGTGGCCTGTCCTATCCTATCCTCCATGGTGACATATCATTTGGGAAGGGCCCATCAGGTCTCCAGCAGCCCCTCCTGCTGAGCTCCCCAGCCACAGCCTCCAAGAGAAGCTGGGAGATTGTAGGACCACATAAGCCAAGACAGGAGTGGGTAGGTGGGGTTTCCAATGAGGAGCGGTGAGACCACCACCGCACCCAGCTCCAGGTCTGCCACCTTCAGCGTGAAGCGAACACTCTGCACCAGAACTGGCAGGGCAGAGTTACAGAACACACTAGTATTGTGGACATTGCCTGCCCAGCCAGCATGCATGTGTGTGAAGGACCTGCAGTTGTCCACAGTGGCATGGAGCACCACAGACTGAAAGCCCCTCCAGCTATAATAGGGATAATCACTGTGTGGTGGGCAAATGATTGGTCCCATCCAGGGCCCCAATGCACTGGAAGAATCCCACGGCATGGCACCCCACCACCACTGCCAGGGGTCATGAACACAGAGCACTATGTGCCCCAGCTTGTCCTGGAGAGTGCTGAACGCCTGCAGGATGGCCTGTCTAGCAGTGGCCTTGCCCACCCCAAAAAGATGGCCCACATAGAAGCTTGCAGGTGTGGCCAGCTGGAGGAGGGTGAGAGCCAGGCAGATGTCCGCAGGCAGGTGCAGCTGTGGTGTAGTCAGAGCTGCCCTAGGAGTCCAGAAAGGTGGCCCAGGTCATCCATAATGTCTCAAGTCATTACTCATAATTCCAGTTCAGGTCTACTGGACGATGTCCAGTCACCAGTCTTAGCTGGCCTGGTAGGTCCAGAGGCAGTGGAGCTGGAGTCTCAGGGTGGTGAAGGTGGCCCTGGCAGTGGTATCCAGCAGCCCATCATCAGCATCCCTGCTGCAGCTGGACAGCCATGTGACAGGTGTGCAGCGGTGACCCTGGGATGGCATGCTGTGGCTCAGCAGGTGGTCACTGCACATGGAGAAGCAGGGAGGCCCCAAATAGCCAACAGGTGGCTGATGTAGTAGGCCAGCAGGGTCAGTGCAGTGGCTAGCAGAAGCCCAGGGTACTGGTCACTGCTGTCAGGAGCAGGGGCTGGAGCAGCCATGGTAAGGGGAGGCAGAGACAGTGAGGAGAGACTTGCGGTGTGCTGCCCCTGTACTGTGCACGCTGTTCCTGGCAAGAAAACAGAGAGCAGAACTGGCTTTTCAAGATGGCTGCTTGTTGTTGGTAGCTTCAGCCAGAGCCTATAGGTGCAGGGAGCCATTGCAGTGCTCCGAGAAGCGACACCAGTTTGATGTAAAGAAAAGCAAATCTGCTCCCATGTCACTGAATGTGTAGACACCTACCTGGGAGCATTTACTTGCAAGTAGTTTACTTGCAATTAAACTGATCTTGGATCAAATTCATGTCTAGACATGCCCTATGGGTAATTTCTGAGACCTAAGTTTAACAAAGTACTGAAACACAGGAAGGAAACATGAAATATGAAGTGAACGGGGCCATTCACATTTTAACTCACATGTTCTCAAATAACATGCTAAACTAGGACCACATTATGCACATACTCTGAAAAATTCTCATTTTCACAGACTTCCATCATTTCTGTGTGCAATGTAGGTATCTTTGACACAAGAAGGGGTTCCCTAAACCTTAAATTTTCATGTAAAGAATTTTCAAAAATAAAATACCATAACAGTTTTGCTATAGAAAGCCTGATAGGCTAAAGGAAGTCCATTACATTGATAATTTTGTACCTTTAATTTTGAGTCTGTTTCACATATTATAAGCCTTGTTTAATCTTTGGCACATCGAAATACATGATCGCCTAGCATTTATGTTGAAAATGTAAGTGGGGAGTTCACATCTATTACCGAGAAGGAACAATACCCTTAACTATCTAGAATGGCCACATCCAAAAAAAATCATTAAAGATTAGGCAAATAATTCCTTACATTAGCATTGGCCCATACTATAACAGCATTCAATGGAAGAAACACCCATATGAATATTATTTATTACAATAATAAATGCATACAAGATTATGCTGCGATGCTGCGGCTAATAAACC
>NW_017728912.1:15033889-15052103 GCF_001723895.1 Crocodylus porosus
CTGACATTACTGAAATAGAACTTGGCATCCCAATTCCTTAAATAAGATCAGTAAACAGGAGTGTCACTTTCACTTCACTTGGACTGATTTAGTAGAAACACAAGACAGGAGAATTTCTTTAAAGACAGCCAGCTAGTAGCTTATAATATATCAAATATAACAGTGAGAATTAATAGTTTTAGTAGTGATTGTATGGAGCAAAATCAGGAATTTAAATCCATCATTGGGTTATTATTTGGATATGGATGTTTATATCTGAGGGGTAAAATTCTGACCCCACTGGAAATGACCCCAGGTTACTAACCTCTCCACACTAACCCTACCCTCATTGACCAGAGTCAGCATTCCCATTGGATATTTGACCGTGACAGTACAAAAACATTAGAAATAATATCACCACTTTTAAATGCCAAGTGAAAAAAAAAAGACTGGATGGCTCTGAATGGCCACTGTTAAAATTCGAATTTTGAAGTAGTCTGTGAAAAAAGTACAATATTTTATAAGCTGGGTGAAAGGGAAACACAGACAAGGTTCCAAACAAATGTGAGATGACATTTTCTTTTAAAGCTATTGTGGAATTGGCCATTTCACAAGGTCTTGACTGAAAATGACAGGAAATTTAATGGTTTTCCCTGAAATGATCTGCAGAACTCAAACAAGCACAACCTGTTTGTTTCTACACCATCTGGGAGGGGGAGAAGCTTGTGGGCCAGGAGGGAAGGAAGATTCAGATGAACAGAAACGTAATAAAATGCTGGCAGAAAATCCTCTGAAGAAAAAAAAAATGCATTCTGAACAGTTCTGCAAATACTTAGGTTGGCATATTATAACCAATAAATATCTCTGCTTGTTAACACAGTGTCCTCACAGTCCCATGAAGGAAGTCTCAGAAATGTATTATTTTTATTAAAACATCCTAGGTTTTTTCTTAAATATAAAAATATGTATTTAAAAAATATAGGCATATTAGTGAAGCTTTGGTCTTGTTTCAATATGTTGTGAAACTGTATCACCTAAAAGGGGGTTATTGCCATTTACTTAAATATTCACAATTTTTCATAATTTTGTTGTTTTTTAAAAAAATAAAATAGAAGTCTGTAGGGGAAAAAAATTTTTTTGAAAGAGATTAGTCAGAAAGTTCCTTACCACATTTGTATCTGTGCAGTCCTAGTGAAAACAAAACAGTATTTTTTATCTAATTTTTTAGTTTCTGTGTTTGAGGTGGATTCATTACCTTGATTAATAGGCTTTTTGGTATTTAGAAGAAGAGAGAAAAGGGCAAAAATGAATAGGTTGTTCAAAGGAACTTAGGGATCTAACTCCATCAGCCTTATATTTGGAAAGGAATCAACAGCCTAAGTCCCCTCAAATGCTTTGAAAATGCCAAATTTTTGAGGAAGGGAAGGAGCAGAGGCCCGGGGGCACATGCAGCAGGGCTCAGGGCACAAAGCGCATCCCACAGCAGGTACTGTCTCCACCATGCACAGATAGGGGGGGCACATACCCCCCCAAAATATGGGGCAGTGCCAGTGACTGCAGCTCCAAGGTAGGTAGTAAGGCTGGAGCAGGGGCAGGCTCTGAACAGCTGGCGCAGGGCAGGAGACATAGTCATGAGTGGCTTGTCCGGGGGACACAGGGAGGGAAAGCACACAGCCCAGGAGAGCATGGGGGGCGCATGTCCCAGATCTGTCTACAGGGTGGGGTGGGATGGATTGCAGGCTGTTCCCGCCAGCCCGCTCCCAGCTGGGCTGTGCTCTGGCCAGGCAGCGGCAGTGCTGTGACTGAGGCCCCCAGCTGCAGTCCTGTGACTAGGGCCTGTATCGTCCCCAACCCCCACTCCTTGAGCCAGGCCCGGCAACAACAGCCCAGCACAGCCTACCACCACTGACCCATTCTCCAAGCTGTGCTGGGTTGTTCCCACCAAGCCTGTCCCATGCTGTGCTTGGCTTGGATGGCGATGGATCTGGTAATAGAAATACCGCACCTGTGGTCCCACTCCCAGCACTGCCACTGCCACAGCTGCTCAGCCTAGCTGGGAAGAGCCCAGTGCTGCCCAAGCCCTAACCTGCCCTGCATGCAGATCCACATGCATGCTTCCCACCATGCCCTCCCAGGCTGTGGGCACCCCCTCTCCCTAGACAATCCATTCATGGATCTATCCCCTGCCCCATGCCGGCTGTGCTCCCTCTTCACCGCCATTGAGGGGGTGCAGATCAAGGCCCCAGCTGTGAGCGAGAGAGTGAGGGCTAGGGCTTAGGCATCAATCTGCCCTGCCCCCCCAGCTCTTCCTTCCCACCTCCTCACAGACTTACCCACTGGTAAAAAATTGTTCTTTACAAACTTTCAGACACAAACACCCTTCTTAAGATACAAGGAGAGTCTGCTGGTAAATTGTTTGTTCTCCTGAGTAGAATAGAAGTCAATATACAAAATGCAGGTCTGTGAACATGTAAATGCTTGGCAGTGAGGATATGAGGGAATGGGAGACAATAGGTGAGAGACAGGAGGGGCAGGGGGAAGGAGTAATGTAGAACTGGTGATAGAATGTAGCTGGTAAAGTACAGACAGGTTACCTAGGGTTCTCAGATGGCACGCAAGTTATAATGTGCCATAAATCCAGTGTTTATATTTAGTCCACAATTTTTTTGCATCAATAGATTTATGAAGTGAAGTTAATAGGTTCATCTATGAAAGATGTTTTGTAGATTCCCTCTTAGAATTAGAACTCGGGAGACTGGAGAAAGACTGGTTCTCTTGTGAGAAATGCGCACCCACCAGTAATTGAGTATTTTTGTCTTTAATAGATTTTCAGTGTGTGTTCATTCTTGTATGCAGTTGTTGTTTGGTTTCTCCTATACATTTTCCATCAGGACATTTAGTGCACTGGATGAGATATATTACATTTCTGGAGGTGCAGATGCAAGATCCAAGAATGGTGATGGTTCTGTTGTGGGGTGTAGTTATTGTGGGAGTGGTGGAGATGCATTGGCAGGTTTTACATTTTTTGTTCTGGCATGGTCTGGATCCATTCGGTGTGCTTTAGGCCACAGGAAGTTTGCTTTTGGTGGTGAGGTTGGCAAGGATAGGTGCTCATTTAAAGGCTATGATGGGTGATTCTGGGAAGACCTCTTTAAGAACTGCGTCTTCTAATATGGGTTGCAGTTGTTTGAGGATTTTCCATGTGGGTTCCAGGAAAGGGTAGTATGGCATAACCCATAGTATGCAATTCACAGGAATTTTCTTTTTGTACTGCAGTAATTCTTCACATGATACCTCGGTGGATCTTTCAAAAGTGTGTTCTATCTCTCTGGAGAAACGTACTTGTTGGGTAAAAACCATTTTGAGATTAGAGAGGTGATGATCGCGGGTATTCTCATCAGTGCAAATTCAGTGGTATTGGAGTTCTTGGCTGTATATTACAACTTTCTTGGTGTTTTTTAGGGTGATTGCTGGTTCTGTGTAGATATGTGTGTTGGTTTGTGGGTTTCTTGTATATGGTGCTTTGTATTTTACCATTCTGGATATTGATCCTACTGTATAAAAATGAAATGGTGGTGCTGGAGTATTCAAGAGATACTTGAATACAAGTCTGATGGATGGATGATGGTTATTGATTTCTATCACAAATTCAATCAAAGACTGCATGTCTTTGGTCCAAATGATGAAGATGTCATCTATGTATTTTGGGTATAACATGGGTTTGATGGTGTAGTCCTTGAAGAATTCTCTCAGGTCATTCAAAATGGTTGGCATATTACAGGGATATTTTGGTGACCCTGTGCCCAAGGTCAGGAAGAAGTGTTGGTTATTGAAACTGAAGTTATTATGTGTGAGGATGAAGTGCATAAATTCACTAATAGCTTTAGATCTGCATTATGAGTTGTAATCTTGCTCTTATAGATATGCAAGGCAGGCTTGGATGATATCTTGGTGTGGGATGTTGGTATAAGCTGGTATATAAACATCATCTATAGTGGTGAGGAGGGTATCGCTAGGAAGGTGGTCTATGTTTTTAAGTTTTCATAGAAAGTCTGTCATGTCTTGGACAAAACTTGGTCTTTGGGTGACAAGAGGTTTTAGGATAGATTCAATGAAACCTGGTATTTCTTCAGTTAGGGTTCCATGGTTGGATAGTATAGGTCAGCCTGGGTTTCCTTGTTTATGGATTTTAGGAAGCACATAAAAAGTCTCTGGATTGGGAGAGGGGTGTCAAGTTTTGTAATTTTTCTTGTAGTTCAGGTGGAAATTATGTGATGGTGGTTTTGAGTTTTAAGGTGAAAAGGGGAGTTAGACATGGCTAATGTGTGGGGTTATATAAAGGTTTGGGATAGTAGCTACACTATAAGACAACAGGACTACTCTCTTAGAAAAGAAGCAAGAGAAACAGTTTTCAATTTAAAGAGCTGCTGACAGCCTCTCACAAATAGTGCTGTGTGCCAAAGCTATGATTTCAAGAGTAAGAAAAGTGGGCCATAAGTGCTACTGATAACAGAAAATTAGGAGATGAAGAACACTTGAATATGTTTAAGTATGGCATGTATGATTACAGCAATCAAAATTCTCCCCTAGTCCTTTACAGTTTATCTTGAACAGCATGGTAAAAACCCCACAATATGATCATAAAATGTATGCTATGCATAAGCTTTAGAAACAATCCTGACAAAATTCTGCATTTGACCCCACAGATAACATACTGTTTATCTTTTCTGTATGTTCGTGGCCAAAATATTTCCTGCTGTTTCTTCAGCTGTTTCACCTTTTGTCATGTCTGAGGTGTCTGATACAACAATTTTCAAAATTTGACATTGTGGAATGAATTGTTCTTTCCAAAGCTGCCATATTTTCTTAACTGTAACAAGATTTAATTTCCTTCATAAAAACATTACAAGGTCTTTGGAAGGTTGTATTGGTAAGTAATTTAAAGGTCTATAATAAATTTATGCGTATGTTATTGCCTATAATTCATAGCATTGTTTAAAAAAAAAAGGTTCTAAAACATTGAGATACACCAGGATTTGGATTTTATGCCCATAGATTTATCCTCTACTGTTGGTAAATTTCAAAAACAAAGGACTGCACAGGTAAACCTGTACAGTCTATGTGTACTATGTCACCCCAGCAACACAGGCACATCAAGCATGATTGAAGAATCTTCTAGAACAAAATAGAAAGGAATAGAATAAATGGGGATCATCACATCCCCCACAAGCTTCCCTGCTGGAGACTCCCCAGACACTGTGTTGTGGTCCCACCCCGGCATGGATCTGAGGGGGTGCAGTCAAATACCCTCTCTGCATGCCCTGCCCCACCTTGATTCCTGATCCACCTGCATTTTAACACCAACTGCTTGGCAACAGCATCTGGTTTTCTATTCAGGAAGCAACAAGGGAGTCAAATGCCTTTATGATTTATTCTAATCTACACAATTCCTTCTAAACTCTTCATTCTATGGACGTTAATAGCCTTCTTTCCTTCTTAATGGTCTTGGTGTTCCACTAAGCCAGCTATTCCACTAAGCTAGCTATCTTTTTTTCTCCAATTCTGCTGCCTGAGGTTGCTTCTGGTAATTTAGCTCCTAATTCAAAGGCCTGCAGGTTGTTTTTAGCTCCAGCAAAAAACATTAACTCAGTTGTGGAAACAACTTCCAGTGAAACTCTGGGTGTACTGCCAAGATCCTCAAGATGACAAAGTTATGTGTTATGAATCTGAAAAATACATGTACATTTAATTCTAATGACTATAGGGTCAATGAAACAACATTGTGTGATTATTTTGCCTACTTTTCTATGTTTTATACATATGAGATAGCAGATTAATGCACATTCCAATAGAGATGTATTTGTTTTAGCTTTGAACTTAAATTGAATAATATAGTCCTAAGCCCCTGGAATATTAGTAAGGCTTCTAGCTTTGTTTTCACTACAGAACGTTGTGTTGTGTTTATGTGTCATGGTATACCACACCACCTGCACCACACTTTCCAAAATCCTAAATCCACTCATGTTCCTACTATACCAGTGCCACATAATTTTAAGCTGTCCTTGGTCTGAGTAGGCTGTGATTGAGTCCTTTTCTTGTCCTCTGTCACACTTCCTGGACAGTCTCTCTGTGTCTCCCCTTCACAGTAATGGAGTCTGAAATGCAGCTGCCCTCATCCCACAGGCCAGTGTTGACACCACCTAACCCCAACCCCTAGGAAGTTGTGAGCAATATATTAGAGGGAAGGAGTAAAACCAGAACTAGTGGCAGTAATAAAAACAATTTAGGAATGAGAATCCTTCTTATCAGGGACAAAGAAACAGTTGCACAAACTGATTTTATTGTCACATAAATAGACAGGATATAGAATTGAAACAACCTTCAGCAAGCAAATAAAATCAATGGAGAAGAAGAGGTATAATAAAAAGAATCATGTTAAATTAAACACAGTACCAACACAGTCCTCCTATTAATTCAGAGAGCAACCACAGCTTATGTTTAACGTTTTAGAAGTTGTACTTATCCCAAGAATTCAGATTAGTAAGTGTAGGACTTTTATGATGAACCATAATCGAGGCATTAACATTAATTGACAACCAGCACTTTTGGTAGAGTTGTATAGATTTAAATACCTGACAGTATTGTTGTGATCACTGGGTCTGGCCTCTTTCATAACAGGGTTGTAAAATCCTAGTCTTGATACATAGATATAAAGTGATGGAGAAATCACCCCAACCTTTGTCAAATTAATCCAGTTACCCTCCCTGTTAAAAATGTGTGCTTTATTTGAGTTTGAACAGCTCAGTATTTAAGAAAGATTATCTTTCCCTTTCACAAAACAAATATATGTCTCAGTGCTCATTTTTTTTCAAACAATCAGGAAATAAGCAAATCTTAAAAAGTGAATAAAAAATAAATCCTAATTCAATTCTACAATAAAAATCAAGACAAAGAGATTAAACCTAGTTTTTAAAAAAAATTATTCTGATTTCCAGACTCTGATAAAGTCAATGTAGATTGTTTTCAAAGGATTCACAATGAATTACTAAGCACATGAGTAATTATGTTAATTGTCTTCCATACATTAATCATCATTCACACTAATCTCTGATTTTTTGGTAATGTGATGAAGCTAGTGTTTCCCTGACCAGATGCCTTTAGTCATGTTGGTAGCATCCACTCTTGTCACTTGGATAAGGAGCAACATGAGAAAGGAAGCAGACATTGAATGCTCAGTTTTTATTGGTAAAGGCCTTAAAACTTTGGTCTGTATTATTCACAGAAGGTTCAATGATTTTCAATGTAAGTCTCAAGAAGTTGTGTGAGTACCAGGTTTCTTCCATGCAACATGTAGCACAAACCCATATTAAAAACAAAAAACAAAAACCACCTCTGTCTTCAAGATTTATCTATGTACTGTGTGCACATACACAAACAGTGTTAAAAAAACACTATTAAGATTGCAGATGAGGTAGTCTAAAGCTAAATAAATGCACAAACAACATTAACTCATTCTCTAGAGCACATGTATGCAGTGTTTACTTTCATGATCACATATTGGGGTTTTTTGCAGTATTGCAGAGAGACAGAAAAGTTTTTTTTTTTCCTCCCTGAAGCTTGCTTATGTCTTCTTTCCCCCTGTTGTGGCAGAAGTTTTTGGTATCAAAATAAGAATAGACCAAGCTATAAAGTTATCGTTTTCAGAAAGCAGCAATAGTAGGAGGTATGGCTAGATAACTGACAGACTTAGGCTGGTGAAGGGAGAACAAGTGGAAGGATGTGTGACTGATTATCAGTATAAAAATGACAGATTTTTATCATATGCTGCAATGCTTGCAAATACACGCATACAAGATGATGATGGAGTAATGTCAGCAAATCTACAACTTCCCCTTTCTCAAATACATTCATAAAAAGAGAAAGTGAAAGATAAGGGTTTTGTTCCCTTGCATTTTCACTCCAAAGAGAAAAATATACTATTGCTTTTTGGAGATTGGCAGATAGTAGGGTAGGGTAGCAACAGACTAACCAATTCAGAGAGGCATCAGATTTTGTAATCGATGACTTCTTTCATCAGATACTATGTATGGAGTCATAGTCAGCCCATCCGTAATATCTACCAATTAGCTTGTGGCTTGTGGCCACATGCGGGCATTATAATTCTACCAGGAGAATCATCATTCTGTAAAATGTGACAAATGTTCATTCAATTTCCTTGGAGAAACATGACATATGAAACGTCTTCCGGGTATCAACCTGGAGCAGGTAGGGGGGTTGTCCTGCTTCTCTGTCCATGGACAGTAATTAATGCCCATAGAACTGTGAACCATGGTTGGGAGAGCCTTGGTTCCTCTCAACTTTAAAAGCTGATGGGTGGTGCAGGCCATGCTTTCAAAGGCTAGAGAGCCAGGAACCTCAGGAGGGAGAGCTCTCTCTACCCCAGTTTCTGGCCTCATAGGCTTTAAATACTACATGTGCCACTCAAATGGGGATCACATGGGGCAATTTAAAAGCCAGAGACCTGCCTCTTGACAGCCTGACCCTTTCCCAGACAGCGGAGAGGACAAGCTGTCAAATAACTGGCTCTCCTAGTAACAGGGGTAGACCAGGGAGCAGAGCAGCTTTCTAGTGGGGGGCTGTGTGAAAAAACACCATTTTGTTTTGACTTCCATTTCACCATTTCAATAGGACAGTGTTCCATTTTGATGTTTCATTTAATTTCAAAGCACTGTTACATTTAGTTTCATTGAAACTGTTTTGCTGTTTCAACACTGTTTTGACATCTCGCCCATAGATTATAATGGGGAAACATGAAAATGCCTATCATTTTGTCATTTCTTGCCTGATTCAAATGAAACCAGTGGGGAGGGTAGCCTCTGATGAGGCCACAAAGCCTGGCAAGTGTCAAGAAGACATGTTCAGGGGTTTCTAGAAAACTGCACCTCAAGCTACTGACAAGCAAAGCTTGTGACTTTATGTGTGTGTCAAGGCACACCCTCACTGATTCTGGAGCCCCTACACACATGGTAGTGTGCCCGAAAGAGACCTCCTACTTCCCTACTGCCTCATCCCAGTCCATCACTTTAAATAACAACAGGTAACCGGTGCAGCACAGTAGCACTAACAGCATCTCAGGCAGCCAAACTATCACAGAGCTTTTCTTTGCTTTCCTGCAGGAGTTTGTTCTGCAGCAGCTGCCAGATAACTCTCCCTGCCAGTCCAAGCCCAGGGCATAGATGTGCCCTTCCAGTCAGCTGACTGGGGACAGGCTCTAGGGGAGTAGGTTGTAGCAATGTTGGTCTAAGGACATGGCACTGGCAGACAAGGTTCTTTAGGTCAATCTGGTATCTTGTAGTAGACCAACTGAATAGCTAGAGAAATATATCTTAGCAAGTTTTTGGGTTGTGTCAGTCTGAGAAAGCACCTGCAGTTCATGTGTGTGCACACTGTTCTTGGATGGAAGGAATAGTAAAGAAGCCAGAGGCTGGCATGCAATGCAGGCAAGAAAGCCAGTCAGTGAAAATGGAAATAGAGAAATCAGGGGGTGAGGGACAGGCTGGGGTTGGGGAGGAGGGGGATGTAGCAGGTAAAAGTAGAGAGGTACCTGAGGAATCATATGTCTGGCAGGATGAAGCGTGTCAGAATTCCAATGTCTATATTGAGTTCATGAGTTTCTGTATCTAGGAGGTTGATGAAGGGCAGTTCATAGCCTTATCTGTGAAAAGTGGTTTGTAAATTCAAACAAGCACTGAACCTCACTAACCTTATCACCAGAAGCCAAAACACACAAAATGGATCCAGACCATGCCATGAAAAGACATACAAAACCTGCCAACAATATATCCATTATGGAGATATCACAATACAGTGCCCTCATGGAAAATACATAGGAGACACCAAGCAAAAACTGCGCACCAGAATGAGTGCACACCAAAAATCTATCAAAGACAAGAACACCCAACTATCTGTCTCCAATCTCTCAGGCCTGATCCTCAAAGGGAATTTACAGATGATTCCCCCTCCTTCCCCAGAATTTCCCTTGCTAGGGCACTCAGATCCAGGTCCAGATCCAGCTCTCCCTCTGGCACCGGAAGGCTCAGGGTGGGAAGTGAAATGCAGGTGGAGGAGATTGTCATGCTGATGCTACTTGTTGTCATGGTGCTGGAGCTGGTGTTACGGCTGATGCTCTTGGAGGGGATGTAGACTCAGGCGCAGGCAGTGTCACTGCTCCCCTTTTCTTGCTGCCTATAGAACTTCCTGCTAGTTGTAGGAAACTGGCTGTGTTGTAGCAGAACTCCCAGTTTTTCTGTTTTTTAAATTTATTTTAAAATGCATTCCCTCCCCTTCTCCAACCATTTCTGACTTTTTTTCTCCCTCTCTATTCCCTATCGATAAGTATATGTGAGCTCAGACTTAAGATAAGCTTTAACATTTTTTATTTTGGTAGCAAGTTTTTGGTGTTGGATATCCACTGTTTTATATTGTATAATTATTAGGTTTGTATTGCTTTTGACTGTTGTATATTGTATTATTATCATTTTTGTATTGATTTCTGTTTCAAATGAATATTGTATGGTTTAGGCCTGTGTTTGTAAGTGAACCAAAGTCACTTATAAAATGGAAACTTTTTGACTTTTTGACATGTCAAGCCTCCATCTTCTGCCTTCTGCCTGGGCATCTGATGTTGCAACTGTTTGAGTCACATACCTCTCCCATGTAAATTGGTTCCCAGATGAATGAGAACAATTGGGAATGACTGAAATACAATGGTAGCAAGCCTCTACTGAATGGCCTGTAATAACTGGGCCAACCACGGACCTCACCCAGGAACAGACACGAGAACCCAGCATTTGAAAAACAAAAGACCCTGCAGAACCAGCAACTCTACCATTGTACCCCACCATTACAGATACCTGAAACTGCACATCCCTGCTTGGAGCACACATACTCAGTACATCAGGGGCTGACCCTTGCCTGGGCATGCCTTCTGTCACTAGAGTCACACAAGGTCTGCCCTATAAAAAGGGGCAATGAAGACAGACCCAGTGGGATGCCCTCTCCATCTGGACCAGCACCATGCCACACCACTTATCCACCCAGAGGCCCTGCCGGCGACCCCCCTCTGGACAACACCTACTGGACAAGGACCCCTTTCCAACCTGGGATAGGTAGATATTACCTGCACAATTTGGACTCTCTCTCTCCCTTCTCTTGGACTTCAGTGGACTTCAGCCCCTGCACCAAGTCTCTCTAACCCCTGCTGCCATTGATTGTGTGTGTGGGTGCAAGGGAACCAATAAGACATTGTGTCACCATCTCCCCTGTTGAATAAAACCACTGTCATTTGCAACCCTGAGTTGGGTCATGTTTTACTGAATCCCAGTCCCTTCCTTATCTTAAATTCCAGCCTCATTCTCTCTCTTTCTCTCTCTCAGCTCCAGCCACCCCCTCTCTGCTAGTTTCCCAATCTCCTCTCAATTCCATCTCCTCTTTTCTGCCACCTCTCAGCCTCTCCTTGCTTTCACAGTGTCCCTGCTGCCTTTCAATCTCTCTTGCCACTTTTCCTGTGATTTTCTGCTGTCCATCTCTCTTTTTTAAGGCTTCCCTCACACCTTCTGTAGTAATCCTTCTCCCCCCTCCCCTGCAGCTTTTCAGCTCCTCATGGGTGTCCTGCCATTTTCTCCAGCTCCCAGAAACCTACTGACACTCTCTGCAACTTCTCTAGCTTCCCTGGAGTCATCCTCTGGCTCCCCACACCCAGAGCCCCTCTTTAACACCCACACTTTCCCTTAGTCCCATTTTCCCTCTCCCCACCTACATTTTCAGCTCCCCCGCAGCTCTGGCTCCAGTTCCAGCCTCTGTGCCGGCATTGCTCCCCTGTTCTGCAGGCTTTGGGCATTGTCTTTTAATCAGTTAAGATCAATTAACTTAAAGTTACCCCCGAGCCTCAGTTCTTCAACCCAGGCCCCTCTAGTCTACCGGTTCTAATCCCGGTCCTGGTGACTTTCACTCCCAGCAACTTTCATTCCCTACACTTCCCAGGTATCTGAAGTACACCAAGCACGTACATACATACATACACATAACAACACCCAAC
Source organism: Crocodylus porosus (assembly GCF_001723895.1). Taxonomy (NCBI): domain Eukaryota; kingdom Metazoa; phylum Chordata; order Crocodylia; family Crocodylidae; genus Crocodylus; species Crocodylus porosus. Next base: position 15,045,966 of record NW_017728912.1, read on the forward strand.
TTAGGAACTCACCTGTGTGTATGTGTTGGTGGGTGGTATGTGTGTGAATTAGTGAATATCATTGTGTGTGTGTGGTATATGAATTAGTAATCTACATATGTGTATTGGATGTGCAGATGTTGGTAACTGATTCTGTCTAAATTTGGTGTGTGTACCATGTATGGGCTTAAACTGGTGATAGGTGTGCATGAACCTAGACTGTTTTTTTTGAAAGTGTGTGTATCTGAGTTGCTTGTGTGAATGTGTATGCCTAGTAGGGGTGTATGCACCTAGTGAGTGTATGCATGCTTAATTGATTTTTATGTGTGCATGTGGAATTGTATACTATGCCCTCCTGTCTAACAGCATTATATTGAGATCCTGAGCACTGGCCTGACCCCTCAGGGCAACAGTGTCTTAGTTTGGGACCTACAGATCTCCCTCTACTCCCTCTTCCTCCCCTCCCTGAAGGCTTGCCAACTGCTTGCCCAGCATGCTTATGGTGTGTTTCATAGTGTGTTTGCCTTGGTGTCCTGGAAAATCTGTGTGTTCTTCTCTAACGTAATCTGATTTATGTAATATATGTAGATAATTTTCTATGTGTATTTATGTAATAAATAAAATATGTAAATGTATGTAGTATGTGTTCCTGAATAAATTCTATATTATAATATGAAATATATGCTGTTTCCCTAAACAGTGAACTACTGATTTCTTTTCTGGGGTAAAAGAATCAAAATAGACTAACAAAAACCAAAAGTAGATTTTCAAGGAGGAATAAATTGAAAGGAATGAATAAATATAACAATAAAATTAAAGGGCATAGAAAGCAAAAGGTATTGATGAATCCCACTTGCTAGGAACAGGCTAGCAAGTAAGAAATGATACCCTTTGTCTGACACTGCTGAGCTGCTCGAAGGCACAGCTCAGTAACTGATGCCAAGCAGAAAGCAACTCAGTTCAAACAATGCTGCTTTTTATGCCATTCTTCCATCCCTCCCCCAGAGCACTGGGATTGGAAAAGACCTCAGAGAAGAAAGACCGTCACTGGCCAGCTACATATGTCAATATCAAAGCACCCCCTCCCCCGCTTTGCCCACCCTCTCCTTACTTTGTTTCCCTGAAAGGCAGCCCAGGTTTGAAATGCAAAATGTTTTGAAACTTTTGAAACATTTTGACTGCCTTTGTTTCATTTTGAGGCTGCTTCAAAGCCTTTTGTTTCATTTTGATTTCACTGTTTCAAGCTCAAAATTAGTCAAACAGCATTGCAATGAAACACTCAATGAAATTTCACATAGCCCTAGTGATGTCAGCTTGCTTGTCTAGCTCTCCAGCCAGGGGATGGAACATGTGAATATTCTGCTCCTGGGTTAATTTCTAATGGTAAGATTTTCATAAAAATTCATACCAATACAACTGAATATCTGTCTGTGTCCTATGAAAACTCATAATTCTGTGCATCAGACCATATCTAAGGTTTAACCCTGACCGACTATCTGACTGATTTAGAGGAACATAATTAAGCAGATTGTATCATGACTGTAGACATCAGTATTTCATGACAGATGAACATATGAATGAAAAGCAACAGTGAAGTTTAAATCTCATTCCCATTAAATATTATTGGGTTAAAATATCCATTTATTTTAATCTCTATTTTAGTCTCATTCAATGAGAGGTATCTTCATGGGTCGCTTACAGAAATAAATTACGATTTTTCATAAATAAACCTAAAATTAAGCTATTAAATCTGAAAGAGAAAACATGTTTTTATAAATGCATCAAGTGTATAAATATGTTCTTTTTTATCATGTGAATTATTAAATGCCAAAGAATTAATACACACCATTGGTAAATTCACTCAAGTTATAATAGAAATATAGTTCTTTAATTAAGCTAGCAACTCCCATTCATTCATGACCCATTAATTAGCTTCTCTATTACTGTGAGTCAAAAAGTTATTATTATTTATAATTCATGAATGAGAAACAACATGGTGTGTTCATAGGGAAAAAATGTATATTTTATTTTGTTGCTAATTGGAACAAACTTAAAATATTTATTTGTTTTCAAGTCAAAGAAGGGGAGGGGAGAAGTCATGAGGGACTCAATCCTACAGACCCTGACCACACAGTAATCCTCTCTCATAAGAGCAGTCATTGAGATAGTTCTTACACGTGTCTAAATACATGCTCTTGTGTGGGGAGGGGGTCATTTTAATTATAGTGGCTCCCGAACAGCAGCTCTAAATAAAAAAAATGACTCCAGTGTCATGTGTAATTAGCACTGCACATTTTAAAATGACCATGGGGACACTTTAATTGGAGCTCATTCAATGAGTTTTAATTAAAGTGCCCTGACCATCATTTTGAAGTGTGGATCACTGAACACATGGTACATATGATCAAGTCTGTTCCAACTTGCTCTAATTAGAATGTGACAGAGCACGTGTATAGGCACCCTACCTGTGTGAATAGTCACTAATGTATAAATACCAGGAATACTCTTAAATGTCAGGTTCTGTAGAAACCATCCTTATAATATTATATATTAAATATCTTTACATTATCACACCATTTGTGATGACTTGACAAGGTAGATTCTAATTAAGTAATTTATGCACAACCCTATTCATAGATAGATTAGGAATAATTTAAACAAAATCCTATAAACAGCAACTCTCACTCTCTGAGGGTATCCAATTATAGAGGGACAGTTATTGAATTAGAAGTCTATTTTGGACAACCTTGGGCTATCTTTAAATTTGGAGACAATTTTTGTAAAATTTCTCATCATTGCTTCACAACCAAAGAGCAGTTTCAGTAGTTCTAACAACACTGTACATAGGCCAATGAGAAATTCTTAAAGATTTATCATTTCTCTAAAATGCAGTGACGCAGGGGTGTTTAGACATAAACACATACTTTCTTTGCTTATTGGCATGATTACCTTCTGTAGCTGTGAGCTGCAAGCATAATTTGCCAGTTAATAAAACTCATAAAATGGAACCAGCCTAGACTAGTAAGTATTTACTTATTTGGTGGTAATGTAGGGTTATTTCCACAATTGCAAAAAGTATTTATGTTGTACAGAGGAAGAAAGTTTTGGAACAAATGGTAATGTTAATATAATGTGCGCAACCACAGATCACTACAACTCCCCGAAAGACCCCTCCCCCCCAGGGCTGCAGGGGGAAAGGGAAGTTAAAGCTTGAGGCTGGAGTAAGGAGAAGAGCAACATGCACTTGGAACCTGGTCAGCCCCACACAAGAGCAGTGCGCAGTGGAGCTGGAAATCCCACCGGCTCTATCATCCAGAACTGTTGATTGATGGAGCTGGACTGGGGCTTGGTGGCAGCTGCAGGCTGCTGTTTGGTCACTCTAGAAATTAAAGTCTTACTTGGGGAGACCTCCAGAGTTGTGTCCCAGCTGGGGTTAGGGAAGGGAGGCTGGAGTCGAGGTGTTGAGTGTATGTTACCAGTGTTGGTGTTTCTTTACCTTTTACCTGTTCCCTCCCTTTGGCCTGTTGGCTGTGACCCGAACCCCTATGATTTTCTGTATAGAAATTTTCTTCTGCCAGTTTCTGGGGCTGAAGGGTTAGCAGAAAATCTTTCCCATCATCTTATGTCACTTTTGATCTATGAGGACAAGGACATCTTTTTGGCAGTTGCTTGTCTGATATAATTATTTTTCTTGTGAACATGTCACTAATCCTTCATTACTACTGTTGCCATTATAAAGAAGAAACAGATGTTCTAAATTATTTAACATTACTTCATCTCAGGAAAACGACACACTTGCACTTTTATATTGCCATTCAGCAAGTATTTCCTATTTGAGAATCTTGCCTCTCTCATCTCTTTCAGATACTAAAAAATTCTTTTCCTGATAGGCTCCCAAACCAAATCATACGTATTATTAATTCTAAAACATTTTTGTAATCTTAATTCTAATAAATATAGTCACAACTGGCCAGAAGCTCACTTTTTCTCTTTCATTAATACAGATGAAAAGGCACACAAAAAGGACTTTATTCTTCTACTATTCTCAAACACCTCTGCTGACTGATTTAAATAAAGCCAATAATAAACTATAACATTTTGAAAATGTCAGAACAGAGAAATAATGACAAAAAAGTTAGAGAGAAGACTACATACTTTCTAAAACAATTCAGAGATAGAAAATTATTTGACTAGTGTAGCCCTTTTTGGCTGCTCACCTACAATTTATGAAACAAGGCTGCCATACATTCTTCATAAACATTCACCAAGTATCATAAAATCATAGAAAATTAGGGTTGGATGGGACCTCAAGAGATCATCTAGTTCAACCCCATGCTGAAAGCAGGACCATCTCCAAGTACCCCAACCAAAAAAAAAAAAAAAAAGTGCAGCTTATGGGGTGCTTTAATGCTCATTTTTATTTCTCCATGTGACAAGGGGCCATCCCAGAGCTGAGATTTCATGTTGCTCTGCCCACCTGCCTATATGGGGCAGTGTGCCCAGTTTCTCCTGCTGTGATTTTGCCGGTATAATAAACTGGTGGTAAATCCGGAAGGCTGCCCATTATATGCCCGATGCCAGGGAGCACTATCCATGGCTCTGTACCTCACCTACACCTTGGCCTATACCTCGCAGATGACATCCCAACAAGTTCTTATACTTCGACCCAAACTTTGCCTCTCAGCATTAGAAGACTAACTGGGGTCTCCCTCTGACCCAATCACATAGCTTCAACATGCCTAAGGACTTTCTGGGGTCATGACTTGCCCTGACTCCTTGTCTGAGCCACACACTCAGCCTCCAGCCCAAATGTGGCCTCAGGCATCCGTGGACTTACCTTGGCCTATCCATCCCCTACCTGGGGCTTCAACTTGTGCCCTACAACTGAGGCCCTCCAACTATGCCCTCCCAGTAGGGTTTTCACTATACTACTGACATTATTACTTGGGGGTTGTCCCATGTGCTACCCTTCAGGCCATCCCTTCAGTTCTACTCAACACCTGGATTACACACAGTCCTTCAGGTCATAAATACATGCCCTACTCTCTGGGCCACCTCTGCTCTCATGCCCTCTCCTTAGGACTATACAACTCCCCCCCTCCCCCCAGGGCCTCTGGGGTCTTACACTTACACCTCTGTGGGTGTCAGGTGGCCACAGCTATGCCTGGCCCTCTTACCCACAATGTTGTGGGGGCTAGAGTTATTGAAGTAACTATAGGCCTTTAAGCCTCACCTTGGTGCTCAGGATGATCTTGGGGAGAATCATCAAGGAGCACATCTGTGGGAGGCCTGCAAGGGAGATCATGCTCAGGGACAATCAGCATGGGTTCATCAAAGGCAGGTCCTGCCTGACCAACCTGACTGCCTTTTATGACCAAGTAACTAAATCCTTGGATGATGGTGTCGTCATGGACGCAGTCTTTCTAGACTTTAAGAAGGCCTTTGACACTGTCTCTCACCCCATCCTCATCAATAAATTAAATGACTGTAGCACTGATGCCTGCACAGTTGGATGGGTGAAAAATTGGCTGATGAGGCGCACCCAGACAGTAGTGATGGACAGGTTGTACTCAACCAGGTGAGATGTGAGCAATGGGGTTCGGTCCTCAGGCCCGCACTGTTTAAGATCTTCACCAGTGACTTGGATGAGGGGGTGGAAACACACTGTCCAAGTTCGCTGATGACACTAAAATGTGGGGTGAGGTGGACACACTTGAAGGGAGAGAGAGGCTGCAAATAGATTTAGACAGACTACAAAAGTGGGCAGATGAGAATATGATGGGGTTCAACATAGACAAATGCAGGGTGCTGCACCTTGGGAGAAGGAATCCACAGCATACATACAGGCTGGGGAGTTCCCCTTTTGAAAGCACAGAGGTGGAAAGGGATCTTGGAGTCATTATTGACTCCAAGATGAACATGAGCTGCCAATGTCAGACTGCAGCCAGCAAGGCCAGGTGCATCTCAAGCCAGTCCAGAGAGGTGATACCTGCCCTTTATGCAACTTTGGTCAGGCCACAGTTGGAGTACTGCATCCAGTACTGGGCGACACACTTCAAAAGGGATGTGGCCAGCCTGAAGAGGGTTCAGAGGAGGGCCATCCGCTTGGTGAGAGGGCAGCAGGACAGACCCTATGAGGAGAGACTGAGGGACCTGAAC
>NW_017728912.1:15052368-15056092 GCF_001723895.1 Crocodylus porosus
TGCCTGTGGCAGGGGGTCAGGCTAGATGATCTGTTCAGGTCCCTCCTGACCCTAGCTACTATGAAACTACTATGAAACTATGAAGCGTACCTACTCATCTTTTACTGGGGAAGTGAGAGGTCCTGGTATTTGTGTGGTAGTATTCTGTCATAGGCAGTCCTACCAGGCCTCCCTACCCCAGCAGGGTGAAGTTTCTGGTCATGCCCAGTACCAGGAGCCTCCAGCCATCCCCAGAACTCTTCCCCTTTCCTCCAAGATGTTGTGAGCCTCAGCTCAGCCAGGTGACTGCTGCTTCTGCCTGACTTGTGTAAATTTGAAAATTGCTGCCTTAATCATGCACCTTCCAGCTGCCTGGTCCAGCCCTTAAAGTGGCAGGCACCAAAGGTGTACTGCCACATATTCCAATTGAAATAATTTCCATTCATTTATTTAACTCTTTTCTACGTAAGATGGGGGAACAACACAAAGGCCACAATTCAATAAAAAGCAATTGACCTATGATTAACATTAAGTATCTGAGCAATCCAATTAAAATCAAAAGATCTAAAATATTTTATTCCCTGGTACTTTTGCAACATGGCCTATCACAGGGGTAGGCAACCTTTTCCAGCTGCAGTCTGGAATGACCCATCCCAAATCAGGGACAGACAGGTGGGTGGGTGGGTGTTAAGCTCTGACCACCACCACTGCTTATCTGTGCTGGCACAGTGAGGGCACCAGCACCTGAAGCTGCAATTGCCAAATGCCACCAAACCCCCATATCCACCACATCTAATGGTTACACAGGCCAGATGCAATCCACAGGCCATAGGTACCACCCTCTGGTCTATCATATTAACACTATCAATATACACCAAAATATGCAGATATTAAAAAGTGGGGAAAATAACTTTTACCTGGAACACATCCAACCCCTCTGCCTCACACACAGTAGTGGTATGCTTAAAGCACTTCAGATGCTCCCATTTATTTGGCCAAAGACATCAGAGATCAGTTCTAAACTTTCCCAAAAGACTAATAAAAACTTAACAATGACTTAAAACCCTAATAATCTTATTTCTGAAATTTCTTGTCTAAATCATTTATCCAGCTGAACTCATTAGCTTCATTAAAAACTTACACTTTATAAATAACTTAAGACATTGTTTAAAATTTTGTTGGGCAATACAGCACAACATTCTGCATGGATTCTTTTGCTTTGCCAAGAAAGAGGGTGAACTACCTATTTGGAGCTCCATGTTACCTGACAAGATAGCTTCAGGTACTGAAGCAAACACACACATCCTTTCATGTGCTGCAATTTGTAATATAGACAGTTAGTTATTTATCTGCTTTAGCCAAACAAAAAGCTTTTTAAGATGGAATAGCAAAAATATTGAATCAGTGGTGATATGAAATGTTTTTGATAACACATGAGTACCACTGTTGGCACATATTCACACAGTGAATGCAATACTTATATGACCAAAGCCAATTTTCAAGAAAATTTGTAAATAAAAACAAAAAAGAAAATGAATGAAAACACAGATGAGCAAATCATCAGTCAGTATTAATGAATGGTATTTTCTCATCACCCTGCCAGTTCTGTTAAATAACAGCAGGGCAACTTTGTTGTAAAGGCAATGATTTAGGGCCTTCTCACTTCAATGGTTGCAAATCAATGCAATGTTGTGATATATTAAAGTTACAAGATAAACCCCATCTGAAAGGGAACAACTTTGCAATGCCACAGGGGCACTTAGTACATGATAAACTACATGAGCATGCATCTGATTGAGTTTTATCTGCATTTAGTAAGTGGAAATTTGAACGTGTGACACAATCTTTATAGTGAACTTGTCACAAAACCCAGAAACTGTAATGAACTCTTTGTTCAGCATCCCCAGATACCAGTCTTAGATGAACATTTGGTCCTGATAATACTTTTAAAAATCAATAGCATTACAAAAGTAACTCAGGGTGGTACTGAAAAGTTGTAATCATGATCTATCAATCATGCTTAAAAATTGTGCAAGAAGCAAGGATTCCTTAGGGTGATATCTTTTATTGGAACAATTATGCAGTTGATATAAAGTTAGGTAAGTTTTGAAATGCAAAACATTCTTCATCAGGTCTTACACACCCCCCCCCAAAAGTATTTAAGAATATAATATAAACAGCTTAGACTTAACCTCCTAACTAAATATGGCATTTTGGATAAAGAAAACACCAAAAGGATAATTATTTGTCTGTTTGGATCTGGCTTGGATTTTGCCATATTTTCCTCTTACTATTGTGTGCTGTGCTTACATTATAAATTTGGTTCATTTGCTGCTTTTAATTTATTTTCACCCCCTTAATCTGCGAGTGTTGTTAGAAGTAGTGTCTCTTTTACCGTTTACATGCAAATAACATTGTCATTTCTTTTCATTTTCTTAGTTCTCATTTTTATTACAATTTTTCTTATGACAAAAACTGTACTGTCTCTTGTTAGTTATTCTTTTAACATTCCATAATTGCAACATTGAGCAAGACTGTCAACTGCAGTAGTACAAGCTGTAGCTCTTTTCCTTTGTTCCTAACACTTCCTATCACATTTGGTTCCTCCATTGTAATATATTGACAAGAAAAACCACTTTCACTTTGATGTATTCATTCCTTTCCTCTTTGGTGAGGGATAGGTCTGATAGGATATGAACAGCAGCAATGCCATGACCAATAACAGGGCATTTATTTAGTATGTTTGTATTTGTATCAGAAACCTTTCCTTCTCATTCATGTCTCCAGATCCAGCAATGACCATTCCCAAAATAATTAAAATTCACTAAAATAGCTCCTTTTGAGCAATGAGTTCTACTGCTGTCTTTAGAAAGGGCTGCTTCTCCATCGTGCTTAGATTTTCACAGGTCTTCCCTTTCCCACTCCTATGATACTTAGGGTATGTTCTTTGTATTCCTTCTTTATACACCAGGGACTATGCCATTAAATGCAGAAAAGCCCTACTTTGAGCTGCAACTAGAGAACCCTTTCTATAAATCCCTCTGTTTACTCTAATCCTCCTGCAATGCATCATCATTCTCTTCAGAAACAATGAGAAACCACTGTCTATAAAAAGTGGTTCTCAACCTTGTTTCACTTCAAGGTACCGACTGTCTTCCCCTCACAAACCTGTAGTTTGTATCTCAGGGGACAAGGGCAGCCACCACTGCAGAGGCTGGTCCTTTGGGGATCTCAACAACTGCTGTCCCCACAGCTCCTCAGACTGGACCCAGAAGTCTGGCAGAAGTGGAGGGGATAAGGTGAGCTGCAAAACACCCATACATTTGTCCACACACCCACTTGCAGCAGAACTTACTGCTGGGAGTGTGTGGGAGTCTGACACAGGGGCTGCCTGGGGGTAGGGTGGGGCAGGGGAGGCAGTAGCAGTGGTGACAGTCCCCAGAGAACAGGCACAGGAACTGCTGGAGTAGCTGGGACAGGTGTAGGATGCTAGAGAGGGGAGGAGACCATTTACCTCCTCATACAAAGGGCGGGTAGCACAGTACCCACAACAGGCATACGACCTCATTGAGAATCACTTCTAGAAAACACTTCTGGGCACCGCACTTCAGGAGGGATGTGGACAACATGGAGAGGGCTCAGAGGAGGGCCATCCTCATGATCAGGAGTCAGCAGGGCAGGTCCTATGAGGAGAGGTTAGGGACTTGAACCTGTTCAGCCTCCACAAGAGAAGGCTGAGGGGGGA
>NW_017728912.1:15056312-15072248 GCF_001723895.1 Crocodylus porosus
GGGGTCAGACTTCATGATCTGCTCAGGTCCCTTATGACCCTACCAACTATGAAACTATGAAACTTTAGAACCAATCATCACACAGAGCGTGAAATGCTCTCCATTTGGTGCCATCTTAATGGATAATATGCCTATGGCATGTGCCAATGGCAAAAAAAAAGCTTTTAGATAATTCATTTATATGGTAGTAGTCCCATGCACTTCCTTCAAGGGACAGTTGCAAAGTTATAGCAGGAAAAAAATAATTTAAATTTATAAAGGCTTCTACAAGTTTAGGTTTTTTAATAATATTTTTGTAGTGGGACTAATAATATGCCTCAATATGCAGAACTTGATCCATGAAGTTAAAAATGTTAACACATTAAATGTTTGCAAAATATAATTATTAAATCAACAGAAGTTTGGGTGAAGTGTCAGCAATGTGTAGACAACAAGCTGATGTAACTCTTAATGAAAACATATGGTTCTTCCTTCAATTCCTTCTTTACCATCAAAAAATTAAGTCTTCTACAAAGGGATGATTATTATTAGAATCAGTGGCGATGTGTAGGGGGTGCATGGGGATGCATGTACACCCCCTAAGAGCAGTGGTGCACCCCCTGACAGGCAGCACTCTACACTTAGATGAAGGGCGGGGGGATAGGTGGAAGCGCTGGTGCCTCCCCTGTAAGCAGTGGCTGAGGAGTGGGGGTGCCAGGTAAAGTACTACTGGCACTTCTAGGAGCACCACTCATGCTTCCTGGTTAGTGAGATTAGCTGTGGGGGGCACCTGCCCCGGTTGGTGAGATTGGTCATGGGAGGGCATATGCCTGCCCCCCCTCAACTCAGGTGGCATCAGTCACCCGTGACTAGAATAGAGCAATAAAAAATGTGGCTGTTGCCTGCGTTGGCATTATGGGTCCACAGTGCAAAATTCTTCTGGTGCTTTTAACCTCTTCAATTACTTTTTCCTCTTCAATCCAGAGTCTCCCCAATTATTCTTTTCCTCCAACCTCTACAGCTAGAAACAGATGTTGCTTTTGTGATGCCATAAAAAGTTTTATGACAGGATAAATGCCAAGCACACAGAAGTTCATACCCCTCTTTATGCAAAACATGACAAAAATTGTGGCAGCAACAATAGGTAGATAGATTTGTGACCCACTCTTGCACCAGACACCTATTTTCTTTATGGCAGAGCACAGTCACTGCACTCTCCAGCCACCCTGGGTAGGTGCACCCAGGGCTTTGGGGCCTGATTCTGTATGGGCCTTCCTGGATTTCCCGATTTTCCAAGATGTGCCCAAGGAATCCCTGGACAGACTATTTTTGGGCAATTGCATCATGCTACAGTTCTCCAATTTGCTGTTGTGCTACAAGATTGAGAGCAGCAGGGTTCTGACTGTGGAACAGTGGACAATATCTATGTTGCCCAATGGACAAGATTGTCATGGTCCACAGGGATGACCTGCCTAGTGAGTAGAACCAGGAGTAGGACCAAAGATGGAGGGGTGGGGTCAGAAGGCACAAGTCAAGAACTAAATACCAAGCTAGGGTCAGGATCCCAAAGTCAGTAGTCTAGTTATCAAATCCAAAGCACAATCCAGAGGGCAAGGTCCAAGAACAGAGCCAAAACAGGGTTAGGAACAAGGAAACGCATCACCAGGGAAATACAAACTGAAATCCAGGAACAAGCCAAAAGCAGGATCAGGAGCCAAGAAAGTCAGAGATGTTCCTGGAACAGGAACTACTCAGGAACTGGACACCAGGAAGGTGTTCAGCAAGACTCAGGTGCTGAATTCCTTAAAAGCAGCCATAGCACCATTCAGAGAAAAGGGCTGTGGGGGTCAGGTGGCTTTGATTAATTTGTTAAGTATGGCTGAACCAGTTACAAGGTCTGCAGGACAGGAGCCTGACTGAGTCTTACACAGCTGACCCAGTTACCCAGGCTTTAGGGCAGATGCCTTACAGAGATCATCCACTTCATTTAGCAACATCTGCTTATAGCTGTAACAGGGTCCCTACTCAATTACTAGAGGAGGATGGGGTCTAGAGGTATCTGGTCCTCTCCCTTCTTCTGCCAGTCTCCCATACCTTCCCTTTGTTGTGTTCATTTCTTTGTTTTTCCCCCTTTTTCCTTCCTTACCTCACCACCATGTCTCCTTCTTTCTTTTACCTGTGCTTCCTTTGTGCTGCCAGAGTCAAACTCACAAGCAGAGAAGCCTGAAACAAGTTGGCCATGGGTCCAGGTACAGACAGTGCCTGATGGCCCAGCAGGTGAAAATAGAGGCTCAGGGACCCATAAGCTCAAGCCTCAGGCCAGAAGAGGGAAGTATGGTCATAGGATTTGCAGGGGATGCACCTCCTGATGGAGGGACTCAGGGTTTATCCTGACTGTGAAGGGAGGATGTAGAGCAGCAGCCAGTGTAGAAGAAACCTGCGAGCAAGCTAAGTACCTTGAGCCTTTTCTGCTTTTCTTTTGACTGGAGCATGCCACTGTAGGGTGAGACAAACCCTTGGCAGAACATTTCTTTGAACCACACTCTGCACCTGTGTATTAAGATTTTTGTTTCCCTAGTGGATAAGATTGTAACTGTGGGGGCAGTGGAGGCCACTGGAAACAGTGTTTGGGGACACTTTGAATTTCAAACTATGTTGAAAGGATGAAAAATAAAAGACAAGGCTTATGTTCTGAGCACAAGAGGGACACAGCCTGCCAGAGACTGAAAGCAAAGAGTAGAAAACCCAAGCTGCCAGTGTGGAGGTCTTATGGGGCCTGGAGCCTGAAGTCATGAGGGTATAGCCAAAGCTCAGCTGGAAGCTTGTGGTCTTGAACAGTGGGTTACAAGCTAGAAGGCACAGCCAGAATAAAAGTGGGATGAGGTCAGGAGAGCCATAATCCAGATAAGTATTCTCTTTTCCCAAAGCTCTTTTCACCCTTTGGGCAGCCTTCTGTCTAGTTTTTACACCGCGATGTTGCAGGTGAAAATATAGGTAGGAAGAACAAAGTGCACTAGTAGGAAGATGCTTCTAAAAGTAGGTGCACTGTGCTAGTACCTGTGGGCATCTTACAATAGCCTATACCTTTTTTCATCCTCTAGGTCAGCTTCTTTGTCACTTGACCAGGTAGACAGTCTCATGTAATTATCATCAAAGAATCTTGATTCCAAAATTCACTGGAAGAATATTTAAAATAATTTCTGGTAAGAACATAAATGTGCGTGAGTTAAAGTAAGGTTTGGTCCTACATGGTACATAGTCTTCTCTTACTTTTCCAGAATTTACTTTACCTTTTAGGCACTTAATTAACCACAAGAACTCAAAGCAAGTCAATGTAATTAACTATGATGACCAGGGCCAGATTGCTGACAGTGGTGAATTGAGCCCTATGTGAACAATTGTATTTTTCCCCATCTCTTACTGTTAGGCCACTTTTTAGAGTCCAATGTTGCATGTTGGGAAACATAGCAAGCTTGCTAAACTAGATTATAATCAGTTAAAACCTTCCTGCACTTGTAGACCTTATTTTCAGCATTTGTCTAACTGAACTATTAGTTTTACCATTGCAACAAAAGTACTTTTGGGCCTGTTCCAGGCCCAAAAACCTCACGTTGGGAGTCTGTCATGGAGTAGCTACAGATAGCTGTCCTGATTCCTGGAGAACACCTGCAAGCCTGGGATAATGCAGCCACCACCCAGGCACTGGGATCTATTAAGGCTTCCTGCAGTTTGGGGCACACAGACCCTGAAAGCCTCAGGGGTGCTTTGCCCACTGGTAATATTTCTGAGTGCTTCTTTCAGCCTGAACAATCCCAGGATAACCTCAGGTAGGACTGAGGGAACATAAACAGACAAATTCTGCTGGCAGGGCTGAAAGCAAAAAGGCTTGCCTCTCCCTGCTCCACAGCAATATAGTAAGGCACACTGTCACCCAATACCTTTATTGACTGGGGGGGGTGGGGAAGGTAGAACAAGGAAGTCAGAATACACTTGGAGTAAACATAAGCAATCAAAGTCTTATACAATTTTGAACATAATACTCCTTTTAACATGCATCTGTGTAGACATAAATCCTAACTCTTGGCTAATGTTTACTTACAGGAATTCATCCAAGCTGCAGCCTGGAGGCACTTTACTCATGGCTTTTCAAAATGTCTACTAGAGGAAGAGAGCATTCCCCCCTCTCCTCAAGAATTTATCTGGCCAGGTCACCTGATTGACCAGCCTGAACCAAATAGAAAACAAGAGAGGGGGGTCCAGCTGGAAGGATAGAGAGAGGAGGATTTCTTCACAGCCAACAGCTGTTTCCTAAGGATTACAACACTTTTCTAGGGAATAGAAGAAGACAAAGAAGGCAACTGAATCTGGATTCTTACAAACTGACAGAAGCATAATAATAAGTTTTTGCATCCCCTCTAAGTTAGTGCTCCACTCATTTTTTCCCTTCCCTGTTACGCTATTGTACCATGAGTAATTTTTTTAACTAATTATAAAAGAAGATATTTCCCTTAGTCATATTTTAAAAGAAAGGTTGTCCACCACTTTGTATTTATATGTGAATTGTATGGTGCCTGATTTAACAACTCTCATGTGACACGTGAATCAAAACTCCCAGGAAACTGAAGTTGAAGGATACCTAATTTCTGGATTCTTATCAGGTTTAGGCATAAGCTAGGCACTGATTTGCATGGTTCCATCAAAACTGAGATATCTGAGAACTTTATGCATCAGAACAATGTTAAGAAGAAAAAGCAAAACACTCATGGTCCATGTCCAGGTGAGCATGGCTGTGCACTATGTGACACTGCAGACATGTCTGCTGAGCCACATATTGCACATTCAACTTTTCTCTCCACTGCAGTAGCAGCACAGGGGGAGGGGTTAACCTTGGGAGATCCTAAGGTCAAAAAAACCCTTCAAAAAAATGTGGAGCAGCATGTGCTACCTAAAACTGAAGCCTGTCTGACCAGAGTCATACTCCAGCTGCTGAGCAGGCTCTGAGCAGCAGGTTCATGGCTCCTCTAGCCCCAGGAGGCCCCCAGGACCCCAGGTAAGGCTGCTGTCCCGAGTCTCCCCTACCCCACCCAGAGTAACCTGTTGTGTGCCAGAGGATGCATGGCACAGATGTTCCCTGGGGATACACCTTGAGCTGCTGCTACTTGTCCCCAGAGAAACAAATGCCCACATTCGTGCGGACACAGCCATGGAGTGGATGTGCCTCATGAGTTAAGAGAGCAGTGAGCAAGGGTTTCCCAGATCACAGATTGGATTTAAGTACCTAAATCATCCTAGGGGTCCTTTATTTTGGATATGGACCAATGTGCCTAAGGAGGGGGGCAGTGTTCTATAATGGGAGCCGGGGGGTATAAATTATCTGTTGCCACACTGTGTTGGAACTATTAAATTTAATTTTGATTCAGAATCTAAGGTAATAAGACTTTTGGAGGAAACATTAATTCTATCACCCTCCCTCACCCAGAACTCTTTCAGTGCTTGATAGCCGCTCAGATCCTTCTAGTTATTCAGATCACAAAGATTATCAAAGCACTTTTGGCCTGAAGGCTTAGAAAAATAGATTTATTTTATTACTTTTTAAAAAAAGAAGTACTTTTCCAGAATTATCTAAAACTTTGTCACTTTATGGTTGGATTACTATGATGACCTCTACGTGGGACTACACTTTGAATTCAAAAACTGCAGCTAGTGCTGATGAGTCTTACTATTTATTAAGCTGACCTTCTGCAAAGAGCACAATACACCTGTGCCTTATTACATACAATGGCTTCCCATTGATTTCTATGCCATATTCAAGATGTTGGCTTTGATTTACAAAGCCATAAGAGATTTAGGTTCTGGCTGTTAAATTGGTTCTTTCTTCTTGTTCTTCTGTAGCACTTACTGATATCCTGTGGTGATCAAACTAATGCCTCCCTGGTTTAAACAATGGCTGCTCCCAACAGACTGTTTCCTCAGATGTGCTGTTGGCTTTGGAACTAATTTTGCACAAGACTCATTGGAAACCTGTTTTAGGAATTTTGGCATTGTGCAAATCACTCATTCTCCTAACATACTCTTGGGACACAGCAAGGCTGATTGAGGGCAATTTGACTTAAGAAGCAGATATTAAATGACAGCTTAAATGACAGCTTATCTTGGACTAGGAGCACCTGAACTCTGTCTTTTTTAAAGTCTTCTTGGACACTTGTACATGTTGAACCCCTGTCAGTGACTTGAGAGAAAGTAGTAAATGAACTTGTGAGGTAGATACTTACCAAGTCTGTGTTTAGACTGTTGTGGCCCTCAGAGAGAAAGAGGCAAAAAAAAAAATCTTAAACTGTTTCAGTACAATGATATATGGTTTGTAAATAAACTGCAAGAATGTTTCTCAAACTCTTATATTTGGGGATAGAGAGAGGTTGTTTTGTGTTATTTTTTGTACTGGATTGAATGTATCTTTAGAAATCTTTGAGAATCATTTGACTAGGCAGAGCATCTGTAAAAAACATTATGTTACATTTATATATAACTTGCAACATTGGACAGTATTTTTCCTAGGATGTAACAGGATTTGTAAGTGGTCAGCTATTTAGAAAAGCAAGACTTGATTCATTCACAATCCATGTTGTTACCTGGGTATAACAGGTGTCTTGTTTGAAATGAGCTGTACTGGAATGAGTCCCAGCATAGATTATCCTCTTCAATGGCATATACAGATATCATTAGGGTGGTTGTCCTACAAGCTTGAGCCCCTATCACTCCTGAGGCTTGCCTCTGGACAATGGCCCTAGTGCCATGTTAACTTAGGGCATGCCTCTGCAAGCTGGAGAATCCCAGGATCCCCCATTTGCAGATGTGGGCCCTGGCAGTCCCCTAGTGTCAGGCTCAAAAGAGCAAAAACCCAGACGGGGTTTTTTTTTTTTGTTAGTTACTTTTAAATATTGGATTGGGAGGTGCATCTCAAAGAAAAGAGAGGTGCATAAGGCCAGAAAACAAACACCCAGAAGACTTACTTGGCATGGGAAGGAAAGTCCTAGAGTCCTCTTCTTTTTTGGTTCACTTGAAACTTTCTTTTGAAACATTCGTGAGCCTATAAAGAAAAAAAAAAAACAAGACCACCCATAAAGATCCATGGGTGTGATTCGGTGACATAACATCTAGGTGGTGCTAGGATGGGGTGTAGGGCAGTTTGGAGCCCCAGAGAAGTCCCTATCCAGATTGCCCTTGGTCCACTGTGGTAAAGACTAATAACTCCCCACCTAAAACATCATTGGAAATCAGGACATGGCAGGTGAGAGTCAGGTATTTCCACAGTGAGTTAAAGGCAAGTGAATGCATGATCAATGGTCTTGTCCAGGCAAGCACCAGAACATTGAGCCCGCAGCCTTTTATGGAGCCGCACCAACAGTAAGTAACAGAAAAATACCAATTTCCTACTGTTAAAAGCCTGAAGTCAGTCAGGAAATTAAACAAATGCCTGAATAGTTTAATTAAATGTAATGAACTTTAACTTATACATGTGTTTAAACACCTTGATAAAACAGGCCTATTAATAGGAGGAGCATGGCTGAGTCTTGTGGCATAATGGTTTTGTTGTGGAATTTTACATTACTATTTGTAAGCTATATATATAGGCCATGTCAAAATATGCTAACAGAACTTTTATACTACACCACATGATTAGCATATGAACTTTTATACTACACCATGATTAGCCACATGAGCTGTGTACAGGCATTCCAAAAGCCCGAGGCGAATTTTATCTAAGTTGCATGATTTTCTGTAAGCAGCGTAGTTTTAGATTTGGTAGTGAACAGAACACATGTTCCCCCTTGGGAGGGGAGGTATATATTAGACTGGGTTCCACCATTTTTAAACCAGTCTGTATCAAACTTCTGTTCTCTTATGGGCATAGACCAGCTTTGTATGCCAAACTTCTGTTCCATTTCAGGTATAGGCCGGTTTCTAATCACTAATACTTGTAAAATTTTCCCTGTATGCAATATGGAAGCGATCTTACAATGAGTTGCTCCGAAAAGTTTTGCAATTGTCCTTCTGTAAAACCTGGTAAATGAAGCTGATTGTTTTACAACATCCTAATTTCCAACCCTATGGAAATAAATCTACAATGACAGAGAGCGAAATCAATACCATTAAAAAATTTAAAATAATATACTTTCAAGTGTCCATTTCCATAGATAATTGATTGCTTAATGTATTGCATTGATATAATGTTTTTGTTTTTCTTATATGGCATTGTTACAGCTTCATCTGAAATTATGAAACATATTTAAGGTAGGTACTTGAACAAATAACACAGAGTAATCAAAAATATTCACTACTATCAAATATCAGACATTAACTTAGTGAACTAGAAGGCAAAACTTTCAGCCTACTACCCATTTTCTAAATTGTGTATTCATACACATCTGAAAAGATATATAACAATTATTTCTAGGAATAGTAATGATAAAAAAGCTATCAACAATGACTTCTGTGCAATTAATTTAAAATTATATCTGAAAGGTGATTTTCATAAAACTCTGATGAGAGCTTAGTAGGAAGATCTCCCAAAGAAAATATATTTTGGACATTTTATTTAATATTTATCAATAAACTATACTTCATTCATATTCATGCAGTAGAACACTTACAGCCAATTTGACCTTGAAATAAAATCTTGTGAATTTTAAAGTTGAAAAAATTAAGATGGGCACTTACCAATGTTTGTCCTTCTGGGTGAACTGGACTAAGCTATTGAAATTGATTTTTTTTTTACTGTATGAGATTTAATTTTTATGCTTGCAAGTATACTGCATTCATAATAAAAGGACAGCATTGTATGTTATTTGTACTCAGACCAGTAGCAGCTACAATTTAAGAAAATACATCATAAGATCATGACGATGATGATAAATATTAATGGAAATAATGAAAAATGGATCTGGAAGAGTTATTCTGGGTCACTCAATCTAGCCTCTTGCTATTACAGGCACCATGTCATATAATCCTTTTAATAAAAATTATCCAATTCCAACTTAAAAGCAAATTTAATGCCACATTACTCCAAAAGGAAGTCTATTCTCGTGTTGGTTACAAACCTTCATTTTGACAATAGGCATGGTCACATTCAGTTATTCCCATTTATTCTTAAACCCAAATGGTTCCTTTAGTTCAAGCAGCTCTTTTCTTTTCCTGGTGTTTACCCTCTGACATACTTAGACAGCTGTAATATCCTCTCTCAGCATGCATTTACTAAACTAAATAAGCCCAGCTCTCCTGGTCTCCTGGCATACGATCAGCTTTCCATTCCCCCAACTATCCCAGTAGCCCCTCTTGTACATGTTTAGTTTTGAGCAGTATATTTTGAACAGAGTTGCGGTTGAGGTATTGCCAATATATTGTTAGAATGGCATCAATACTTTTTCCATCTCTTCTAGAAATACCTCAGGTGATGTATCATAGATTAGCATTTGCTTTTTACACTTTCGCCCCTTCTTGGTGATTCATGCTAGTGAATCAACTAGTACACACAAGTCCTCCCCCTTCCATTGTCATTTTCAAGGTTTAGTAAAAGATTTTATTGGTACATGAGCAGAAACTTTGTACGTTTGAATACATCTGTCTTCTGAGCTAGTATTCAAGATCTAGTTGTATGACATCCTGACCTTCCTCTGAGATTATAATACCTTATAGTTTTGCATCATCAATAATTTTCATCACACTCACTTTTTATTGATAATATGAAAATATAGTAAATCAATCATTTAGGAAATTCCTTCCAGCTCGATATGTCCTCTTTATTTTCATCCATTGCTATCTTTCCTTCAGCCAGCATTTTAACTGCCTTTCATATAATCCTAAAAGGAACAGTAATTAGGACTGGAAAAAAATCTCATAAGGTTATTTAGTCCAGCCCCCTGCTCCAGGAAGAAACATCCCTGACTAAACCACTTCAGCCGAGTGTCTGTCTAAACCTGATTTTGAAAATGTCCAGGGATGGAGATTCCATAACTTCTGTAGGTAGCCTGATTAACCTTATAGTTAGGAAGTTCCTCCTAATCTCAAACTTAAAATTTCCTCTGCTGGAGCTTGAAGCCATTGATCCTAGTCCTGTCCCCAACAGGTACAGAGAAAAGACCATCTCTGTCCTCTTTGTAATCACCCTCTACATATTTGAAAACTGTTATCAAATCCCCCTTCAGTCTTCTTTTCTGGGCCAGGTGCAGACATCACACTTTTACTGGTATAAGTGATTGGAAACCAGTCTATACCTATAACAACAGAAATTCAGCACACACAGGCTGGTTTAAAAATGGCAGAACCTGATCTATGATTTGCCTCCCCAACCAAAGGAGGAATGTGTGTTCTGTTCATTACTGGTTTAAACTATGCTGCTTACATAAAATCTTGCAATTTAGATCAATTCTGCCATGGGTTTCTTGAATATCTATACCTATCTCTGAAGATTAAATAACCCTAGATCTTTCAGCTTTTCCTCATAAGTCTTCCCTCCCAGGCCTCTGATCCTTTTTGTTGCTCTGTGCTGGATTCATTCCACACTGTCTGCATCCTTCTTGAAGTGTGGAGGCTGAAACTGGATGCAGTACTGCAGGTGAGGTCTCACTAGTACTAAATATAGATTAGAAGAATCACTTCCCTTAACTTGCAAGTGACACTTGGGTGAATAGGTTGCCTGAATGCTCTTGGCTTCTTTTGCAACAAGTGTAAACACTGTTGGCCCATATGCAGCTAATGGTCCACTCCGAACTTCTGTGCAATCAATCATGAAGTTATATTTGTGCTTGCGGTTTTTCAGTCCCAGGTGCAGAACTTTGCACTTGTCCTTGTTGAATGCCATCTAAGAATTGATTATAGGCCATTTATCTATGCTATCCAGGTCATTCTGGATCCTAGGACTACCCTCCCAAGCATCTACAACTTGGTGTAATCCACACGTTTGCTAAGCATGCACTCAGTCCCATCATCCAAAGCATTAATGAAGATGTGGAACAATATTGGACCCAGGACAGACTTCTAGGGAACCCTTTGTGATATCTTCTCCCAGCTGAAAATTGAGCTATTGAGGATTATTCACTGGGTGCATCTATACATGCATTAAGGTACTTTTCCTGAGGAGCATTAAATTTAGTACTTTTAGTGTGAGGTAATGAAGAAATGTGCGTTAAGCTGCCTTAATGTGCAGTAATGAATGTGCACGGCTTTTAAGTGACACTTAATGCATAGTAGCCTATTTTACTATACATTTGTCTGTGTTTTCTTGTTAATGAGAATGTCATGGGAGAAAGCATCACAAGTGTTGCTAAAGCAAAGGTATACTTTTTCCATTGTTCTCCGCTCATCCACACTGTGTCACTTTATCATAGAAGGGAATGAGATTGGTTAGAAGGACTTCCTCTTGGTGTATTCATGCTGACTTTTCCTGATCACCTTGTTCTCCTATAGGTGCTTCATAATGGATTTCTTGAGTGCAGACTCCATGATCTTTCCACATACGGAAGTTTTTAGTTCTTTAGATCTTCCTTCTTAAAGATAGGTATTTTATGTTTTCACTCTTCCAGTCATCTGGGACCTCATCCAACCTCCATGAGTTCTCAAAAAGGATAGCCAATGGCTCTGAAACTACTTCAGCCAATTCCTTCAGTACTTTTGGGTGCTTCCCATCCAGTCCTGCCAACTTGAAAACATCTAGCTTCTCTAAGTTATCCATGACCTGTTTTTTTCATTACACTAGACTCCTTCCCTATTTCTGTTTCTTACTGCACTCCTCACTTGGTAGAAGACCCCATTTGTTGGAACTGATGTAAAAAAAGTCATTAAATATTTCAGGTTTTTTGGCATAATCCATAACTAGGTTGCCTTTGACATTCCATAAGTAACTTCCATAATCAATAAGTAATTTTGACATACTTCTAGAAACCCCTTTCATTGTCTTGTAAAATCCCTTGGCAGCTGCATCTCAAATTGTGCCTTGGCCTTCCCAGTTTTCTCCTTGCACAACTGTGCAAGGTATAGTAGGAATATGCTAGTATATACTAATATATTATACCAGGAGTATACAAGTATTATAGTAGTATATACTACTCCTTCTATGTTATAGTATTCTTTTTTGAGTTCCAACTCCTTGAAGAGATTTTTGTCTAGTTAACTTCGTTTCCTGTTGCATGTCCCATTCTTCTGTCTCACTGGGATAACTTGTTTCTGTGCTTTGTCCACCTTTTTTACCTGACTTATTCCACTTTTACACTTGACCTGCCAGAATTTGTAAGCTTTCCTATTTTCCTCATTTGGGCACACCTTCCATTTTTTTTTTTTTTGAAGAATGCCTGTTTGCTTTGAATGATCTCCTTAACTCTGCTATTTAAACCATGCAGGGATTTTATTTGGATTGCTTGATACACATTTTGATTTATGGTATACAATTTTCCTTGGCCTCTAATATGGTATTTCTAAACAGCTTTCATGCTACCTACAACCTTTTGTAGCAAAACCCCCGGTTTTTCTATTTTTTTCTTTTATAATGCATTCTCTCCCTTTCCCCAACTATTTCTGACTTTTTTTTCTCTCTCCATTCCCTATAGATAAGTATAAGTGAGCTAAGACATAGGATAAGCTTCAGCATTTTATTTTGGTAGCAAGTTGTATTTGTTTTGAGTTTTTTTCCCTTCTTTATATTGTATAATTATGTTTATATTGATTTTTACTGTTCTATATTACTGTTTTACTGGTACTGTATGATTTAGGCCTACATATGTAAGTTAGCATAAGTCATGTCAAGTTTCCATTTTGTTTGTCAAGTCTCCATCCTGTCCCCAGGCCTGGTTGCATAACCCATGACTCACACCCACCCATCCTATGTCACTTGGTTCCTGAATGAATGGGGATGAATGAGGGTGCTTGAGAGACAATGGCAGGAGGTCAAAAAATAGGTCCCTTTGAATGACCGAACCATGAAAACCAATATCTGGACCAGTGATACAGCCATTGGAACCACCCTCAGCATTCAAGAAAAAAAAGATGAGGCAACCCACCATTGTACCAGGCTGCACATGCTCAGTAAGAACACCTGGAGCCCTCTGGGACAGGACTGACATTGCCTGGACAGGCCCTCCCCATAGGAGATCAGAGGTAGTCTGCCCCATAAAAGGGATAGTGAAGATTGACTCCTGGGATGCCCTCTCCATCTGGACCAGCACCATGCCACACCACCTATCCAGCCAGAGGCCCTGCCTCTGACCCCCTCTGGACAACACCTACTGGACAAGGACCCCTTTCCAGCCTGGATAGGTAGCTATCACCCCCTATCCTCTCTTCAACCAAGGACTTGGACTCTGCTTCTCTTCCCTACCTGGACTCCAACCCTTCCACTAAGTCTCTTTCTCCTGGTGCCATTCTGAGTGCTTGTGTGTGTGTGTGTGGGGGGGAACCAGTAACTTCATGGGGCTGTGTACTGTGTTATCTGTTTAATAAAACTGTTCTTTTGAAACCCCGAGTTGGGTTTTTGTCTGTTTCCTGGCTGTCTCCTCCTTTCCACCACTTACCTGCACCCCACAAATATCTCAGCTGTCTGCCTCAGTTTCCACCCCCAATCTACCTTAAGTAAACCCAAGCCTCAGTTCCTCAGCCAGCTTCTGTCTCTAATTCACCAGTTCTAATCTTAGTTCTGGCAGCTTTCACTCCCTACACTTTAACTTTCTTTCTCTCTCACCTTAACCTCCCCCCAGGTACCCCAAGCATACACATACATACTGTGCCTTCCAAGTTAGGAACTTACCTATGTAGGTGGGTTTTATGTGTGTGAACTGGTTAGTGTGTGTGTGTGTATATGTCGTTGTATGTATGAGATATGAATTTGTAATCTGTGTATGTGTGAGTATGAGGAATTGATTTTTGTCTAACTTTTGGGGTGTATAGTGTACAGCTGTCATGGAGATAAATGCAGAGGGGTTCATCTATTTGTTCATGAAATTTTGCAAAAATTATAATTAACAAATTTATGAAACGTCATGCTTGCACTGACAACTACATTGCTCAAAATAAGTCACTATTCAGAGAATAATATTCTATTCTAGTGCTATCATGTTGCAACAAAATACAGATGTAGTCAAATTTCCATCATTTCAAATACTATAGTGAAAATTCTGTATGTCTCTACCCAAGCTCTTGTACTGCATAACCAAAACCCTGAGGTATCCATGTTTCATAGTAATTAATGTCCTTTTTCTACAATTAGCTCTACTTTAGTGGCCTCCCTGCATGTTTCTGGGGCTCCATTAACTTCAATGGACTTCTTACATGGGCACAGAGCACAGCCCCACTGAGTTAATTGAAGGAACAGGACTTACATCTTCTACTATGAATTTTTAAAAAAATCTGAATACAGGTAAGTTGCATAGTACTATGTTATCCTCAGGACATGAGTTGTCAAAAACCCCCAAACTTTCTGCAATAGGAAAAGTTAAATTTCAGGCTGGCTGTAGACTTTTGCCAAAAATTACACCCAATTGACCTGGCTGTAACTGGGCACACTGTCTTTTGGGCCAGGGAGCCAAAAGTGACCTGGTGTATCAGTTTTCATAACATTGTACCATTGGCTACAGAAACTGGCATACCCTACCAGTATAGCCTAAACTATCTAAGTTTGAACATGCATATGCCCCGTTTTTATATCAGAATAAAACAAATTGTGCACAGCATGATATTTTTATGTCATAAATTACCAGCCAAAGAATTTAAGAAAATAAGTGTGCTGTGTCACTAGTGAAGTCTGTAAAAAAAGCTCTTTATTGTCTGTATGCAGAATTACATTTTAGGCCAAACCATTTGGGCAGCCTCAAATTAAGAGCTGTGATAGTATATTTGGCCATCAGCTAGCTGATATGGAAAATGTGATTTTATCATTTAGGAGGGACTGAACTAATAGGCACATT
This sequence comes from Crocodylus porosus, assembly GCF_001723895.1. NCBI lineage: Eukaryota > Metazoa > Chordata > Crocodylia > Crocodylidae > Crocodylus > Crocodylus porosus. Next base: position 15,071,240 of record NW_017728912.1, read on the forward strand.
ACCTTGTGGTCCATAACCAGTTAAATAGCCTTCTTTACCTCTTAGGCCAGCTAGTGACTGACTGAGATTAAGAAGCAGATTACTATATGGATTCCCCCCCACCCAATTGTCCTTTGGGAGTTGCTTATACCATCTATTGAAGCCACTAGTATTGGCTTCTATTGCAGACTAACTAGAGAGTTTTCTGTTCTAATATAGAAATTCCTTTATTTCCATAAACTTACCTTTTAAATGGAGGAAAAGAAACCTTAATTAGTAAGAGCTGGATCAACTTCATCTCCATAGGCTGTTTACACTTCATGGCCCTGTTAACTTTTGTCATGGCACTAGAGCACTGGGATATCAGAGCTGTGATATCTTTATTAAAGATACTAATAAACCATCTTCTCGATCTGTCAGATATACAGACACAGGTCAGGTAGCTCATATCTAGGACAGACTTCTCTGTGTCTTAATTTCATTCTCCCATACATATAAGACACAAGGAATTATACCTAGGAATATCAGATAGATGCATAATAAATCTGACAGATTCTGGCAACAACAGGAAGTATTTATTCTACCTAACCACAAATGGTCTGGCATGACACCACACATCCCAAATGGTATTATCTTTAGATGAATTCTAATAACATTACTCACTAATATCACTGAGACTATTAATGAAGTGGGGGTGTCAGACACTCAATATAAGGGTGTCAAAAGATGACCCCTAATGAATGAACATGATTGCTATGATTTAAAACTTCAACCCCTTTCTCACCTTGGTCCCTTCATGCTTTGCCCTTCTGTTTTCTTATGACTCAGGATAAATTTCTGAAATTTATTTTATCCAGCTCCTTCCCTCAAAGGCTGATAGGTGGGTTTTTGTTTGTTTGTTTCTTAAATAAATGTTCATACTCCAGGAAATATAGAAGTAAATAACATTACTTTTTCCTGACATTACTTTATTATTACCTACCTCTGTGGTATCACTTTGATATCAATTCAAATACCAATAAGTAATAAG
>NW_017728912.1:15077719-15097521 GCF_001723895.1 Crocodylus porosus
CCAGTTCCTTTAGAACTCTAGGGTGGAGATCATCCGGGCCGGCTGACTTGTAACAACATCATCATAGTGACACATGTAAATGTGCCCAAAGGGTAACAACAACCACCTCTGAAATCATGGTTTTCATTAAAGCCATGAAGCTAATAAAATTACATGTAGACAAAAAATATACATCATGTATGTATGTATGTATGTATATGCACATATCCACATGTTTGGCATTTAAATGTGGATGATTTTGAAATTCCAGATATATTTGTTGAGAGAATGAAAACAGAGTTGTTTAAAAATACTTTATCTGGCTCCCCAAAGCTACAGTTCTTCAGTTACAAAGAAAAATGTTGATACATCTGCATGATATTAATGAAAATCTTTTTACCATGTGGTCTGGTGGTATAATACTTGGAGGAAAGATTTGCAAGATGATGGGAAATCAAGGTAACTATGCATTACACAGTCACCTTCACACCATCTAACTGAGGACTTCTGACTGCTAGGTAAGAAAAGAAGTCCTAGCTTTGGGTAGACAGCAAGTATATTCTGCTTGAATGTCCTCATTCTCTGTATAGCAATATGCCACCTCTTGTTGACATTAGGCGATTTGTGACAAATTTTTCCTGCATCTTCCATGTATTTACTAGAGTTGTAGGTAATATACAAACCTAAGTTCTGGAACAAGCTTTCCATCTAAGCAAATTTACTAAAGAATAATCCATATGCACTGATACAGAATAATATAAATCATGACACGTGTTTTCCAGTAATTCTTACTTATAACTAGATTGTAATCAAAGTATTTGCACAAGAATAAAAATTATTATTGTATTCTGGTATTTTTAAAGAATAACCTGTAATCAAGTAAGTCCAGCTCATTTGGTGATTTTCATTTTATTTATTCATTTATTTTTTACAGAAGAGAATCCAAATCAGGAACCAATGGCAAATGGAAATGAAAATAAATTTTTCACTAAACCATTCTAGTTCTTTAAAATACAGCCCTTAGAAGTTACAAAGACAGACAAACTATTTTTCAGAGAATTCTGGAAATATTTCAGCACAAAGGGCATTTGATTACATTCAAAAAATGAAACAATGCCACTTTAAATTAGAGTGCATGAATATTGGAATGTTTTATACTTTTAATGAAATTTTAGAGGCAACCATGAATGACTATGCAGAAGTCATGTCTGCTGCCAAAGCTGTCAGTTTACATAAATGCCTAGTGGGGAAACCAATATTAATGGCTGAAAGTTCTTTGTACCCTAGGGCTATTTTCACTTGCAAAGACATAATAAGCAGCCACGCCAGGCTGTATGCCCTGCATTCCTGCCAACTTTTGAATGCATCTTTCAGAGAAGCACCATAAACAGACATGAGTACATGCCTGCTTCTGTTTTCAGTGCCTTCTGTCAAGTTTTTTTAAAAGCAAACTTGTTGACTAGAAAATTAAAACTAAATGACTGTCTTGCCAAAATTATACTGCACTGCTGAAGGCATTTTAATACGAGAAATTGCTGATAGCTCATGTTTTGTTTGTTTTTTTTCTTTTCTATATGTTCTTGCATGTTGAGTCTAGTGACATAATTTATGGATTAAAATTAAAATTCAGTGTGTATAAATAAAGCAAATAAAATGACTACAGTAGTTTGTGCATTATTATATATTCTAATCAGTTTCTAGGCAAAATGTTAGGGATTCTTTTAAAAGAAGCCAAAGTGTGGAAGTTCTACGTCAGACAGTTTCAAAGAAGTGGCTTAAAATATTTTGTGTGAAGGAATTAATTTAGTACCTTTGTTGGTTACTTTTTCCTGTGTATAAAATTATTAATGAATTTAAGAAATTTGAATAACCACACTCATTTAACCATATATCTTGAATATACGACTATTGGCTGCATCCAGATGAACTTGGCTATGCAGTATGTGGTGCCACAGACCTGTCTGCAGCACCACATGCTGCATATTCAGGCATTTCCCATGCTGCTACCTGGCAGAGCAGGGAGGAGTGGGTTGACCCAAGGAGATCCTGGGGTCAGAAAACCCACACAGAAAACAATGGGGCAGCTCATGTGGCTGCAGAACGTGCCACGTGAAACTGGATTCTGGTCCACAGGAGCCACACTCTAGCTGCCAGCCAGGCTCCAAGCTAAAAAACCACCACAGCTGCAGCTTCCGTGACCCCCAAGACTCCAGGTAAGACCACTAGGGCCAGCAGAGTTGCTGGCCCCAGCCTCCCCTACCCCACCTGGGGTAATCTGCCGCATGCCAGGGGGAGTGTGGCACAGGCATTCCCTGGGGACAAGAAACAGAAGCACAAGGTGTGCCACTGCTTCTTGCCCCCAGGGAACCAAATGAATGTGCTCATCTGGATGTGGCCATTTTGTGCATTTCCTAATAATTTCAGGACACTTAATCAGCAAGGAATTACATACCACCAAAATAAAAAGGGGTATGGTATATATGCTATTTGAAAGAATAAAGTGATGTTCAAAAATCTAAAATACCAAGAGGATGAGGTAATGCAGATATTGAGTCTTTAACAGTGTTATACAGAAAATAAATGTAGTATATTTGTTGGCTACTATTTCGTGTGCATAAATGTTTATTGCATATAATAATGCAATGCATTTTAAGAAATAAAGATGCATTTTAAGCCAAAACATAGGCCTACTGAGCAAATATCTTGGTTTCATGCACCCTCCTGTATTCCTTTTACTCTTGCTATCTTTTCTTATTGTTGTTGCTGGGTTCCCATCCAAAGACTCCCATTGATTTTGCTGGGCTTTGGATAAGGTCCCTAGCGCTATTTCTACTTACAATATTCTCAGCCCTTAGTACTGATGCATCTAATTTTAATGCTTTAGAAACAACTGTAGACTTAATGACTATTTGACAAAGGGAATTACCCAAATAGCTAATGTTCGTAAGTATCTGGATAAACATAAGAAGCAGAATGTAAGTTATGGCACAGGGGAGAATTTCTGTTTTTATAAGTGGTTCCCAAATGTAGTGATATTTGTGAGCATTCCTGTATGGGCTATAAGTCTTCCTGTTTCAATAACAAGCTGTATCTGCTTTAGCCAATCAAAGATTGAAAGGTTATAAGGTTTAAGTCATTTCCCAGTTACGATGTGTCTCCTGGCCAGCAAACAGCTGGGCAATAAACTTTTGGTCATAAATGTCTATGTAAGCAGTAAGTTCATGGCCAAAGCCATAGCTATGGTGATGTCAATTCTTGTTCAAGATATTATCTAGCACTACCATTCCTTTTAAAATTAGGCAGTACTTTATATTACAACGTATTATTTACAAGCAGCATCTAGGTTAAATCAAACAGGTCAAGGCTAGAGGAGGACTTATTTTATAGGGTTTCATGTACCTGACCTGAGATTTGTGGCCACAACAAAACCTTCAATACACACTGATTTCATTCTGCTTTCATTGTCCATTATAAATATATTACCCAGTGTTTTCACAAAAGCATTTAGCATTAGTCAAGAAAAGGACTGTAAAAATTATTTGACTCTGCAAATGTCACCTTCAAACTTGTGATGTAAACAGAGATCTGCTGGCTTCTGTGACACATCTCAACTTTTGCTTCCATGGTTTTTTATGAATGTTATGGAACACAGATCCTATTTGGATGCATGGTAATATATTAGTAACACTAGAAATATGAGAGGAAGGTTTAGAGAGAGCCTAAATGCTAGACCCATGAGTGCCCATAAATGGTGACTTTCCAACAAGCACTCTGGTAGGTACAGTTGATATATGCAGACTGCAACAAAGGAAAGAGAAAAAGTAGTGCAAGTACTTTTTGGCGTAGAAACCAGTTAATAGAAAATATTATAAAAATGTGTGTAGACTGTAATTTCTAATACAAACCCACAGAGGCAAAAAGATAAAGGAAGAAAAGAGATACCTTTGTAAACTAAGAATTCTTAGATTTACTACCTGAAATGTCCTTTTAAATTTAACTTTACACGATAGGGTAATGTCTTTGATGTACAGTCTGAGAGATTTGTGTGATATCCTTAGGTGCTAGGCTATAACTAGGCAAACTACCTAAGCTAAATATTAGTTTCATCTTCTCTCTCCCCTTCTGTGACCAAGAACTGATGCCTTTCTTCCATCTATGCCAAGTCCTATTTGCTTCTGAAATCTGCCTTTCAAAAAGAGAGTAGTATTTCAGCGGTAGTCCTCAATAGTCCACATCCTCTACAATATCCATGTAAGAATACTTGGTAGCACAGGTTTGATAATATTAATTGCTTCTGAATGCTTGCTATCCCACTTAGTGCTCTCCTTTAGATATGATGGAATGAAAATATAGGAGAATGGTACCTGGCTGAAAAAACAAGTGTCTGAGGTTCTGTAATGAGATTAGTGCAAACCTCAATGAACTTGTCATGTGCATTGTATTTGTAAATTATTTCAAATTTCTACACTGCTTTCCCCTTACAGTGCTATTGCTATGCCTGGAATAAAACCATATTGTTAAAACCTAAATTTGGGTGGCCTGCGTTGGAGGCCAGAGATCAAGATTGCAGTATCTGGATGCAAATGACAATCAGAGACAGTAATCCAAACCAAGTCAGGAAGCCAGGGGCACATCCAGGCAAGTACACATGTGCAGTTAGTGAAGCCTCACAACTGTTTGAAGCACCACAAACCACACATGGTACATGTGCACCTGTTCATCATGCTGCTAAATTGCAGCACGGTGCCAAAATTGACAGTGGGAGATCTCACTGTCAAAAAGTTGCAGAAAAAAACAGCAATGCGTTGCATGTGGCAGCTATGTGGACCACCAGAAATAGAGCTTGGCTTGCTAGAGCCAGGCTCTGGGTGTCTGGATTGGTGCTGGTGCTGCCCTGGGAGGCTCCAAGAACCTCACGTAAGATTGCTAGGGCCAGTACATGTGCTGGCCCCAGCCTGCCCTACTCCATCCAGGGCAATTTGCCCAGTGCAGTAGTGCATGTGCAGGTGTATGCCATAGGGCAAAAGGCAGTTATGTACCACTGTTATTTTTGCCATGGGAAACATGCACTCCTGCACATGCACATTTGTCTGGATGCACTCTGGGGCCATGTCCAGATGAGCGTGGATGTGCAGTATGTGGTGCCACAGTCCTATTTGCAGTGCCACACTCCACACATGCAGGCATTCCCCATGGTACTACCCTAAAGCATGGGAAGAGGGGGGAAGGGTCAAAAAGGAAGGGAAGGAGATCCCAGTGTCAAAAATTCCATGCTGAAAAAAAGCAGGGCAAGAGTGCGCTCTGCCCAAAACCAGAGCCTGGCCAGATAGACCTATGCTTCAGCTGCCAGCCAAGCTTTCTGCCATGGCTGCAGCCCTGGAAGGCCCCCAGAACCCCAGGTAAAGCTGCTGGGGCCAGCACAGTTGCTGATGCCAGCCTCCCCTACTCCACCTGGGGTAACATACCATGTGCCAGAGCACACATGGTATGGACATTCTCCAGGGACAAGTACTTGTCCTTGGGGAAACAAATGTCCACACTTATCTGAATGTGCTGCAGGAGAGCAAAAGGACAGTGAAGTCCATAAGTGAGCCAAATCAGAAAACAAGTTACCAAAACTGTAGTTTGATGTCTGAAAATGTCTTGTTACCCAGACACTTCCTGTTCTTTTCCTTTGTCTTATATAGGGGAAGTGGAGTGTCAAGTTACAGTAGCCAGCCACTCAAATATCAGGGAGTAAGTAGAGACTCAGGAGCTCATGAAGGCTTTGGGAACAGCAAGAGGGGGCACATTGGGAAACACAGTTGTGCTGGCCAGGCCAAAGTCCTGAATTCAAAGCAGCAAGCCTGACAGTCTAGTTACAGCAGTGTGGATCCTGTGAGATATTATTATAATTAATTTATTTACTTAATTCATAAAAGACAGGTCTCCAATCTGAAGAGCTCACAATACAAATGATGGATTTCCTTGCCAAGTGAGGCTACAATATGTGCCAGGAAAGGGTTAGAAGTATGATTACAGTATTGTCAATTGTTATGGAAAACAGATGAAGCACTGAAAGCTTAGGATGAAAGATTATCTGATTGCTTTTGGACAAGCTGAGATGGTGACCAGTCAACCAATATGAGATGCCTGAGAGACTATGAGACTAAACTCAGAGGAAACGTGCCCAGAGAATAAACCAGTGACAGCCAATGCAATGCTAATCAATCCACTGAATTATTACATACACATATATATAAATCATCAGTATTATTGTCAAACAGTTATATATGTGTGTAATCATTCTCTTAAAAATGTCTGAACAAGTTGTCAGTGCTATTTTATCAAAATAATAAGTTTAATTACCTGTATTAAATAGAAAGAGATTGTCAGGCTCTATTCATCTTGAAATTTAATAAATGCAATTTCTCTTTGTAATAATGAAGATAGCAGCCTATGTAAAAAAAAAAAAAACAAAAAAAATTAAGCCTGCTTTCTTTTACAGTGTTTCCATTCTTAACAGTTTACTATTATTCCTAGACTGCTTAGCTTCCATAGATGTCATGAAGAGAGTTAACATACTGAGTCCTTGTTCCAGCATATGAGAATTACAGTTTGTCACCCATTATAACATTGGACAGACGGGCATATAAAACAAAGACAGCTGAAAAAAATTGAAGGGGTAGAAATAAAAAGGACAGACTGTGCTTTACTTTTAAGCTAGGAATCTTAGAAAGGAAACAGGAGTAACATAAGGAAAAAAGACAAAGGTTAAACAATAATTAACAAAAGCTTTACATAGCTGAATGCATGAAATAGGCTTAAAAATACAAATGCTGGTTGGAAAGAGACTCAAGTCACAGTTTTTAACAACATAGAAGGGCATAGATTTTAAAGAACATAAAGAATGATGAGGGGAAACAGGAAACAAAACAAACAGAAAATGAATTAGTAAGTACTATGGGAACATCTATCGCTGCAGAAAAAAATAAAACTGATGAAATTAAAAAAACCAAAATAACCAGGGACCAGAGCCACAGGAAGAAGGAAATTGTGCAGAAGATTATGAGAAACAGCAAAAGGCAGGATGCAGAAAGTGGAAAGAATGGAAGAGGAAGGACTTTTCACCAGCAGCAAGAAGTAGATTAATGATATTAGGTTTAAGAAGTGTCAGCGGTGCCTTTTTGCAAGGGGTACACCGCCATACGCAGTAGGTGCATGCAAACCTGTGTGCACCCCATATGTGTTGCCCCTGCTCTAGCATAACAATTGACAGTATGCTGATCAATTTTTTCTCATGACACAGTTAGGAGGCATTGTCAAATGAAAGGAGAAACAGGATATTTTAGAAAGACTCTACAAGTATACTAAATACAAGATCATATATTGATGGCTAGTAACAAAAACTTCTGTAAGTGAGAAACTTATTAGTTTAAACAACTGTAGAGAAGGATTTTGGTGTATTTACTATCTCAGAATGATCATGAACCACCAGTGGGATGAAGCTGTCAAAAGAGGCAAATGCCATCCTAGAATGCAACCGCTGATGCATATCTAGTGTAAATTAAAGGTTTTAACAATGTTGTACAAAACACTGGACTTACCTCATCTAGAATACTGAGTAAAGTTCTGTTCATCCATGTTTATAATTATTTCTTCTACCCAACTTTTGGAGGTGGCCAGCTGATTTCATGGGCACATTGGGGTGCTGACTACCATTTTCACAATCTTATCATGGTGCACACCACCCTCCACATGCCTTTGACTGGGCAAGAGACCCCTAGTGGCCCCAACACCATCGCTGATTGGTGCAAAGGGCTTTCCATTGAGGGTGTGCTAAATAAGCTGTATTCGATTCAGATTTGGCCCAAATCAGGGACAGTGATTTGATTCATTGATTCAAATCACTGTCACCCATTTGATTCAGCCAAATCCGAATCTGAAGATTCAATGCTGATTCATCCATAGACACAGCTTTGAATGTTTTTTCTACATACATCGAAGTACCAGGCATACCTTGTGAATGATGCAATGCTGGGGAGGACGGAGTGTCCCACAGGAGCATGGGGAGCCCCCCGCATGCTCAGTGGCTAACCTGGAAGTGGACCAGAAATACCTCTGGTCCACTTCTGGGTCCACTGGGGAGCACACTCCCCCCCCCATGTTCCTGTGGGATGCTCCATCTGCCCCACCATTGCAGCATTGTTGAGCCACCTGCTACACTGAGGTATGTAGAAAAAATATTTAAAGCTGTGTCTATCTCCAAATCTCTGAATCTTTCCAAATCAATTCAGAGAGTTCCAATTTGATTCAGAGAGATTAAAGGGTCTCCTGATTCAATTCGGATTCAGAGATTCAGCCACCAAATCAAGCCAAATTTCTGCTGAATCGAATCAGGGACTAGATCTTTGCAGTCCTACTTCCCATCATATGGCCCCAGCCCTCACTGCAAAGGCTATCCATCATGCACCTCCCTGCCCATCACTGCTGATTGGTGGAGAGGGGCAGGGCTGCACAACAGGCAGCCCGCTCAGCCAATCAGCAGCAAGAGATGGAAGTGGCAGCTATTTTACCTGCTTGCCTTTGTGCTGGCAGCCCCCTTTGTACCAGACTGCATGGCTGGCAGGACTGCTGGTTCCCACTGGGGAGCCAGCATTTTATTTTTAGTAATGTTTATTTTTGTTTTTTGGGAGGGTTTTTTTTTCTTTCCATGGATTCTACAGCAATTGCCCAATTTCACAATTTCTGCAAAACCCATGCAATTGTAATTTGAGTTGGTCCCTATGTATAATAACTCAGCTGGAATAGGTACATAGAAAGCTTGTTGGGATGATCTGGGGAACAAAGTGCCAGTCATGCAATAGGAGACTTGAGCTTGTTTGTACCATGGTGGCAGCATGCCCAAGAACTACAGGGGCCTGAGCACTTTTGTCTGCCTGATTCTGGCACAGAGGCATAGGCCACATCTGAGATGGTCACCAGTGGGGCTACTCCAGGTTCATCTGCAATGCCTGTTCTTCAGTCCCTTCCCACTGCTAATTTTCTGGGGCTGGAGCATGCCTGAAAATTCGGGTGGGCAGGACAAGCTTATGCTTTCCACAGCCAAACCAGCCAGTACCATTGTATAGACACATCCTAGAAGATTTTGGTTGATTCCACCTAGTGAAATGAAGGCTATGAGGTGAATTGATTGCAGTCTATAAATATATCTGAGAATAGAATAAACACCAAATTAGCAAAATATATAAGTGAAAGAAACACTGACATAAGAAAATGCTACAGACTAACCATAAGTCAGCTTAGTCTGATCATTAAAGGATTTCTTAGCAGCAAAGTAGTAAGACTCTGGACCAGTTTTCCAGTTGGACCAGCCAGTCCAAAAACACTATAAATAAAATTGAGTACTGTATATTCATGTTAGGGATTATATGCCACACTTGTCTGGGATAACAGGCAGTGGGTACCTTGACCCAGGATGCTAATTTAAGTTTCTAATACACACTCATCCAATATGAAAATATTCTTCTATGGACCTTATTAAAAGATAAAGATTAATTAAAAAAAAATGAGAAACTTGAAGAGAAAGCAGAAAGAGCCACAAAAATGGGCTGGAGAAAAAATACTTTAGGATGAGTAATTGAAAAAGATAAACATACACAAATGAAAATAGATTTGTTTACAGTGTATACTTTTATGGGAAGAAAATATTTTGTATGACAATCTCTTTAATTTAGTAAACAAAGGCAAAAGAAGACCTATGGCTGAAAGTTGAAGACAGGCAAATACATATGGGAAATAAGACAATTTTTAAGTGAACTACCTGCCAAGGGAATCGGAAGTTTCTATATTTCTTTTGTCTACAGATCTACACTGAATTTTTCTGGAAGATATGTTTTAGCTAAATACAAGTTATGCTTTAGTTGAATACAAATTATTTGGCTCAGTATATAGAAAATGGAATGGAATTTAAGAACCTGTGGTAAAACATCAGACAGACTAAATGATCCATTATTCTCTCTTGCCTCCAATTCCATGACTTTATGATCATCTTTTAAAACCTCTCTTTCTAGAACTCCTCTACTGGCTTCAGTCAAGTTACTCTACGTTTACGTAGTTTAAGTTAGAACTGAAGCTATTAGAGCAAATTTATCTTTAAAATCAAGAAAAAAATTCCAATACTGTTATACTACCCTGGTTAGAATTGAAAAAAAAGCACTCTATAAAACTGCTAATGAAAACATTAAAATAAAATGTATAGCAAAGGACATAAATAGTCATCAAGGTACATATGCATGTCATATGAAAGCCATGCTGAAAGGAAACTGAAGTGGGAGTGAAATGATAAGTCTCTGCTCATATTTGTTCCAAGAATTTGCATATATTTTGTGGTCTCCCCTACATTGCCTGCTTATTATAATTAAAGATAACATTCCCTTTAATGGAAGTCGTTGGAAAATTGTAGGTTAATAAAAATAATCTATAACAAAAAACCTGTTAGAAAAGGATGGCAGAAAGTCACATATCCCTGCAAAAGGAAGGAATGCCGCTACTCCAGTCTAGATCACTGAGTGCAATGGGAAGAGTGAAAGGCAAAAATAATGCCTTAAGCCAAATCTGTATTTTCCCAAGCTTGGAGCCAGCAGGCATCAGTTCAATCTTCTGCAGAAGACCTCTATTCTTATGCCTGTCAAGAGTCAGATGTCCAGACCTTGATGGCAGTGCTGAATATACCACTGGTATTCTCTAATACAACAGATTTAATTTTTCAGCTTGCTACACAGTGGGTGCATCCACATGTGCACTTAACTACACAGTAGACTCCTTTGCTGCAGTGCCAAGCATCACAGTCTACACATGTGATACTATTAAACTGTAGGAAATTCATTTTTGCTGCCATATGATAGTACTGTTGGGGACAGTCAGGGACAGTACTATCTTATGGCAGCAAAAATAACTGCACCTAAATCCATATGTAAATAGTGACCCAAGCATAAATCGCACTCAGCCCAGGGAGCAGGCAGCCTGCTGCCTAGGCACATGCCTTCTCTTTTTGGGCACAGTCCTGCCCCAGTGAGCCCCTCCACCACCTGATGCTATGACCTGCAGCCCAGGGCTGACCCCCAAGCCTGCTGCCAGCATAGGGCTTTTCTGCCCTAGCTCAAACTGCTGTAGTCGGTGCATGTGAAGAAGCTGCACCTAAGATGATCTGACTCCAGAGCAAACTATGTTGGACTTTATTGAGCTGCATTAATAGCTTGTTTAGATGCACTCATTGGGTTTAAGTTTGGTTGGGGCCAAAAAGAGTGGTAACTAAAACTCTGCAGAGCAATTCAATGTATTTTTAATTGTGATGCACCCAAAGTAAAACAACACAAAAAAGACAATATACAATTTGAAAATGAGAAGATATATTGTATTGCTAGCAGTTGAAAAATAGCAAGCATTGAAGCAGAGCTCTGCTCATTAAGCAGATGCAGTTGATTCATTCTCTGTAGCAGAAAGCTTATTTTCTATGTTTTAGATAATGAGTAATGATATCTGTTAGCAATCAATGAATTTCTAATAAGTAATTGTACATATCTACAAAAGGCAGATTTCCTGGGTACAATCTGTCGTTCCTTATTGCTTGCTTATGTAACTTTCATGGTATGTTATTCCAGTGAAATTCTGTCCTCTGTTGGTATAAGATGATATACATATTGGTATTCAATTCAATTGCCACCATCGTTCATTACAGAGCACTTTGTATGCACCAATGAGTTCTTTGACGGATGCTGAGTCTGATGCATGAGTGATAGTTCTGCCCACAGGCAGGGCACACCCATGCACTAGCAATGCTCTGAGCCTGAGCAGCAAATTCTTTCCTCCTTTGATGCCAGTCATCACAAAACTTGATGCAGTCCACCTCACGGTCCCTCACTTTATCTGGCAGCTGACTTTTCAACCGGAGCAGCATTCTGCACTCATTTCCAAATCAACCACAGAGATTTTAAAGGATGCCAAGTCACCTTTGCAAGCACCCCAAAATCTGTGCATCAGTCTGCCTCTATAGAGCCTTCTTGACCTTCAGAGTATAGCACATGCTTCAGGATCCTGCAATTCGGCATTTGGTTGACATAACCAAGCCACCTGAGTTTTTTCCTTACTAATCAACATTCCCATGGATCACATACCAGCATGATTTAACACTTCCATATTTTTCATCGTGTCTTGCCATCTTATTTGAAAAATGTTATGAGGCATCTGATATGAACACTGTTTAGTCTTTTGGTGCATTTGGTCATTCATGTTTCTGAGCCATATAGAAGAGTAGAAGCCATATAGAAGAGTGGATAAAACACATGCCTCATAAATATAGATTTTCACTTTAGTTAACAATTTTTTATTGTTCCAGACTCCGTCTTGCAAAACACCAAAGTTCCTCGCTGCTTTGTCAATTCTATTAACATGCTCATCATCAAGATCTACATTGGCAATAACAATAAAGCCAAGGTAGAAAAATTGGTCAACAACATGCAAACGAGTACTAACTAGGAAGATATCTGGAACTAGTTTCAGAAGAGCTTTGGTGCATGATAACAATCTTCTTCAAGCTTATTGTTAGTCCAAAGATGTTGCTTGAGTCATAGAACTGGGTAATGAGATGTTGGTGGGCACTCAACCTTTTGGCTCTGTGGGCCAGAGCAGAGGTTTGAGACTGGCGCATGGGCCAGATCAGATGCCACACACCGGGATCAGGATCCTGCGCCCTATTTGTCCCTTGTGTAGGAATCAGGCTCAAGGAATCCTGTGCTGTCTGGTCCCTTGTGCCAGAATCAGGCTCCAGGGGTCCCACACCATGTTCACCCATTTCTGCATGCCAGGATTGGATTCTCATGGCTACAGAGCTGCTTTTGCTCAGTTCTATATGCCAAGATCAGGCTCCAGGGTCCCTGTGCTGCCCCCGTGTTCCAGGAAAGAGCCTCATGCCATTCTATGGGTCCAACCTAACACATAGAGCCATAGGCCACAGGGCTCCCTGCGGGGAATCCTGTGGGCCAAATGACACAGCAGGAGGCTGTATCCGGCCTGCAGGGGTTGCATACTCCTGGTATGATAGAGAGATGAGTCAGGATCTTCATTTGTTAATTAATTTGGTTAGGGTTTTGTGCTTTTTAAAATAAAAAAACCAATACTATTTTTATGGCATATAAACCTGTTGACTGAAACTAGAAATACAAGTACTGATTCTTAGAAAAGAAATGGATTTTTAGGTCTAAAGAAAATGCTATTAAAGACAGATGAAAAAAATGGATTTAAAATGTACAACACTACTATAATTGCCTTCTTGCCTTACACAATTACAATGTGGTATTTTGTACAGTACATAAATGTTGACAACTTTACTTTTTTATAGTCTAAATAATTGCACATCAATCCACAGAAGAAATGTCCACATGGGAATCAGCTTAAATCAATGAAGGAAACCTTTACCAAATGTTCTGAAAAAAGCTAGCATTTTGAATATATTTAAAAGACAAGAACAGCACTGATCCAGCTACTTCAGTCATCATCTGATGCTGTCTAAAGAGACAAGCCAGATGTTAAGTACTTGCTTCTGAGACCCTTGTATCTTTGGGGAATTTTGTTCTTTGGAAAATCATTTTATTTCTCTAAAAAAAACAGCAAATAACAAAGGCACAGCCTAAAGTCTGTATGGATATTGGGATTTTAAGAAAATGGCTTAAGAGCAGTTCCATTTCTTAGCTTTAAAGAGCACACAGTCTCTGTCATTTTGAGATAGACTGGGCTGCTATATCCCAATTATTTGTGAATAATGACAGCTCATTATGAAAAGCCAGAGAATGACAACACTAGATGTAGCATATCACAAAAGAGGTTGTCAGATATGGACAACTGGAGAAAAGAAATGTATTCTATTCAAGAAAAAGTCCTGTTATAAAAATATGAGAGGTAAGGGGTTGATCTTTTTTATGCTATTTTGTTTTTGCCTATAAGAAAGAGGTATGGGTCTGGAGATTAAAAACCGTTGTTTTTAAACTGGAAGATACCTTCAGCATAGAAAGGTCATTGAGGTTGGTTGCTCATTAGTCATCAGTTGCTTTTTAAACAGACAAAAGCCAAATCATGGGGATTTAAAATTGGTACTAGATGCCATCAGTCTCTGAAGATCTAAGCTCACGCTTTGACATTGATTGGCCAGAGTCCAGCTGTTACCCTATTTTTACTGGCACAAGAAGCAATCTTCCTTACACACATACCACCTGCTATTTCTTTCTTTGCTCTAGAAACATACTTTAATTTACTATAAGCAGCTAACCTACACGATCTGGTATAAATAACAACATACCATGCTGAGAGGGGAGCTTATAAAATTACAAGTTTCTCTGGTGCATTGAATAGCATAACTGTAATTCATTTATAGTTTGAACAAAACAGACATTGGGCTAGCTTCAGTTTTTGTTATTTACTCGTAAAATATAGTTTCTATTAGATTGAATAACATTTCTATTTCAAGAAGAATGAAAGTATGAAGTCAGGAAACAATAACTGTAACACTATTGGCATGTACCAGACTACAGATAAAGACAAAGATAGAGGCTGTATCTGTAGACTTAAACCCTATTCAATACCATTGATTATTATTATGTTTGTGATGAGTGTAAGTTAACACAGAATTTGATCCACCATTTCTAGATAAAGTTGGCTACTGTTTTTCTTAAATAACCAAATGAGCCACACCAGCTGTGCCAGTCAAACAAAAGAAACCAACATGATAACCAGAAAGACAATTATCTCAGAACTTAGACCATGGCACCTGGAAATTGCACTGTTGTAGAATCTATGAGCTGCATCAAAAGGAACAGTCCATGCTCCTATGTGCAAGCTTAGGACATTTTCCCTGTGTGTAGATAGGTCATCCAACACTAGAGGTCCTAAGCTAGAAAAATTAACAACCATTCTTATTTGTATTACAATAATATGTACAGATCCTGGTGGAGATCTGTAACAAGGGGCAACTTTGTGGCCAGATCCCAAAGTGGCCAGCCCATCTACCCCATCTCATCTGCCACAACTTGGCTGTTAACTTCATTTATGTAAGTGGGAGGCTGCCCATTCCTTGCTCCAATGCCAGGGAGCCCTATCCACTGCTCTGAGCCTTCCCTACACTGTGGCCCATGCCTCACAGGTGGTACCCTGATTATGATTATAACTTCAGTCCATAATTGGTCTCTGTTCACTTTAACACTCACTCTGCCTCCCCTCTCACAGGGGTCTCTTGCATACCGCCCATCCTGGGCCACACTCCACTGCCTTAGATCCTCTTGAGCAACCCCTCTTGGGCTTTCAGGCTTATCTACTCTGTCACTGATACCAGCACACAGCAACTTTGGTTCCCATGAGTTTCCCTACTTAACGTGGCATAGCCTTAGACCAACACTGGGCTGCATCTACCCCTGACCGGGCAACTCGTTTATCCTACACACACTTGGAGTTGGCCTATGTCCTGCCCTTCAAATCACTCAAGCAGCCCTATTTGGTACACCACCTGGTGCAGCACTTCAGGCCAGCCTCAACAGCCCTACTGTGCACCCCCAGATACTCAGTCCTTCAGGTGCCCCTTACTGCACCCTACTCTGAGTTAGGCCCTCACCATAACTTTTCCCAACAACACTACTCCTCTAGGGCCTCTGGGACCCTTTGTTCCTACTGGGCTTAGGTGCCTACTAATGGGCGCACCTGGCCCTACTACTTCCACAGCTCTCACAATTACCCACCAGATGGTTGGATCCAGAGTTAAGGCACCCCTACCTGCATTTCACCAGGGAGGTTAGCAGTCCTGGCACTTAGTTGAGAGTGGCCAGCCACAGGCAGTCACACCAGGCCTCGCTACCCTGTGCAGTTTTAGATCATGCCCAAGACCAGGAGTCTCCAAGTCATCCTGCCTTTGCCTCTCGGATGTCCTTGAGATGTAGCTCAGCCAGCTCATGATTCTCTCACAGCCACTGGCAGCAAACTACTGCTGATCCCTATACAAGCTGGGTCCTAAAGTGGTCACCTTAATCAGGCACCTACCAACTTCCTGCCTCAACCCTTAAAGTGACAAGCACTCAAAGGTGCGCTGCCACAAGATGGGAGCATTCCATTATGTGAGGCACAATACAAGCACATAAAAGGAGATAAGTTCCCATTCTTGTGAGTTTATAATCTAGAAAGATCAAATTGCTATCATTTGTGGAAAAGGGGAGTAGGGCCGGGACAGCCAACAAACAATTTTTTTTCCCTAAGAACATAACGTTTTCCCTATAATAGTAGAAGAATAAACAGTGAAACAAAAAATATATTACCTAAGACTACTAACATTACTATGCACTAAAGATTAAAGGGTTTTTGCATAGCATCACCGTACAGCATAGTTTATATTATTTGAATGCTTTAATTGTACGTCACAGTTCACTATGTTTGAATTTCTTTAATTTTAACCTTAAATCCTAATAGAATTTGTAAGGCCTATTATTAGACTAGTTTGTGTCTGTCTTCTCATGACTATGACTGTGCAAACTTATCTATAGTAGATGGCTGAACTTACCAACTAGATAAGCCATGAAGTCAATATGGCTAGTACATCTTCATCCACAGGCACTGGCAGTCTTACTTCCATTGCATAAGCCTAATGTGAAGCCTCAAATTGTTTTTACCATTTATTTCCAGAAAAAAAAAGCATCTTTTGGTGAAGTAAAGAACTTTGAAGACATTTTATATAATATTTTATAACGTTATTATTAATAATATTAGTTCATGAAAGCATAACATCCTGAATCACGTGGTCTTATAAGCTGCACATACCTGGAACTATGAGGTCAAATGGGAATTATTCAATATAGCTGGAAGAACAATTCTTTAATGAAATGTTCTCATCTTGGTGAATTCAGCAAAGTCTGTCTGTAGGCTGACTTTTAAATAAAATGGGATCTTTTAATATGAAAACTTGTTTTTGTTTGAAACAGAAATTATTGAAAAAATTCTGACTGAAGGCACTCAGACATGTACACGCATAAATGCACAGAGCATTGTTCATGTTCATATCATTGGTAGTCTCAAGGGAAATGAGCATTGGAAAACAAATCTATTTTTACAAAAAAACTATATTGAAGGTATTCAGGTCAGGAAACTTAACTAAGAATGACAGTCAAAGGTACTTGCAGGGGGAATGTTTTGAAGAAATCCCTTCAATTTCTAGGCTCTTAAAAGGATATTTTTTATACGTGCTCTTGGGGTAGGGGGGCACTTTAATTAGAGCAGCTCTAAGAATCCCTGTAATTAAAGTGTCTGCAGTGTCTTGTATATCAGCATCCTTGTGTTTCAGATGGTGGTGGGGAGTGCTTGAACTAAAGCTTATTGAATGAGCTTCAGCTAAAGTGCCCCTGCCACCATTTTGAAGTGACGGGATACTGATACACAAGACACGGAGGCTGCAGGAGTGCACTAATTAGCATTCTCTAGCAGACTTGATTAATTGAGTCTTCTCCGACATACTGTAAATACAGCATGTCAGAGTAGTTTGCCCACATGGCTACAGGTATTACATTTAAAAACACTGTTTTCCAAGTCCTTTTTTTCAGAATTATGCATTGAATTCAGCAGACATGGTGACAACACAGGAAGTTATCATATATTGTCAATTTTACTGAAGCCTGTGCAGAAGGATGATTATAGCATGAACAACTTCTTACATTTGATCCAGCTTAGTGGCAAATTTTTAGTGACAACTTTTTCAGGAAAGATTCAACTAGCTATATACAATGTTAAGAGAGAGAGAATCTGAGTCTTACTTTAAGTTTTCAGGTATGACTCACTCTAAATTATTCTTTAGTTTTCAAAACTATAAATTGAATGGTTAGGAATCTATGTTAATTTTCATTTTTAGTATTTTGGCAATTAGACATATGGAAAGGTGCATTTTTTTGTTATTATTTATAAGTTGTTATATTTGTTTTGCCTAAATACGTGTATTAATATACTATAAGTTAGGGGATAATAGAGTTAATTGTATTCATAGTTACTCTTTAAAATGCAAAGTGTTCCTATTTTGTCCAAAACTATTTCAAGTTATTTGTAGGTAAAAACACTGGCATTTTATTTAGAGGGAGGGAAGAGTAAGAAACATTGACTCAGTATATAAGAAAAATGAAACTATTATGATTTCTTGTCATTTGTTTTTATCAGTGAGCATTATCTGCATGTTTGGGCTTTTGTAGTACTTACTGTAAAGTTCCCTGGCAAATCTCTGGAGAGAAATACAAATCTATCAAAGTAAATAGGGAAAGGAAGAAGAGCAGAAGGACAAAGAAATCTAACTAGGATTTGGCACAAGAACCTGGAAATACAAACAGTGACAAAGACTGAGTGGAGACTGGGAAGACTAGTGAGGACTGGGAAAGGTGGAGCAAAGCCTTTAGGGGAAAGGGGAGGTAGTTCATATTCAACTCAAGTTTTGCATGAGAGGTATAGCACTGAATCAAAACTGAGAAAGGAAGGGTAACTGAAATGGTTAATCAAAGAGAATGGGACTTGGAGTGGCAAAATGGAAAGAGAACTGGATTGGGAAGGAAAGTCCAGAGGAGCAAGAATAGGATTGAGTAAACATAGAAACTAGGAATGGAATGAGATGCCAAAGGACTAGACCCTGGGTAGACAAGGAGATGGTATTGGGAAAGGCAGAACTGAAAGAAACTAAAAACAAGACATGACTAGGGAAGTACTGCAGTAGAATGGCAAAGAAGGCTGCTCCTAGTAGAGTGCACCTTTGCCCTCCACAGGCTGCAACATTACCCAAGATCACTGCATCTCAGCAAATACGGTATTTGTAATCAGTAGCTGCCCAAATAATACATTCTGCTCAAGATCTGAATCTCAGCAAGACCCAGTAGAAAAAAATCATTTTTATTTACTTCAGAGAATGACAGACTACTAGTACCATCATAATTGACAACTAGTAACTTCATAATTGACAGACATCTATATGAAGGACTAAGAAATTGCAGCCCTGCTGATAAATCATTTGGGTGGCAATATACAATCTGATGTAATGTATGTATTTTTTAGCTTGTGTTTTGTTTTGCTTTGTTTTTAAACCTAATAAATTACACACAAAATGAACTATGTAAAAGCATTTAGGTTGCAAAACACTTACATGTATAAAATGCCAAAATTCTGGTTTTCTGTACAACCTTTATTCAGCCCCATTGTGTGTATGCAGTTTTTTACATGGTATTATGTTATTTTCTCCAGAACTGACCTAGCCTAGGTCAGAGTTGTATTATTGTTAATAATCACAATGTTCTTATGGTTGTTGTTATTGTTGTTATTATTAGCTGCTAGTAGTAGTAGTTATTATTATTTCAAACCTTATGCAGAAAGTGTCAGAATGACTTGCAATCAATGAGAAATACAAAGATAAATAACAGTAGGTGTTGACTTTAGGGCCTGTGTCATTTTTTAGAACATGTGGAAGGTATAGAGTAAATGAGGCAGTAGGTTTTAGGAAGAAAAAGGTAGGCCAGTCTCATGATTTCCTTGTGAGTGCCATAATCATAGTTTCATAGTTGGTAGGGTTGGAAGGGACCTGAACAAATCACCAAGTTCGATCCCCTGCCATGGCAGGAAAGAGTACTGGGGTCAAATGACCCTGGCAAGGTGTTCACCCAGCTTCCTTTTAAAGACCCCCCATGGTAGGAGCCAGCACCACTTCTCTTGGAAGGTGGTTCCAGATCCTGGAAGTAGCGCTTCCTGATATCTAGCCTGAATCTACCCTCTGCCAGCTTGTGACCATTATTTCT
>NW_017728912.1:15097716-15126706 GCF_001723895.1 Crocodylus porosus
CGCATAGAGGGGGAGGATCACCTCCTTGGACCTGCTTGAGATGCATCTGTGGTACGGTTGGCCTTCCTGACCATGTCCCTACACTGCCGGCCCATGTTCATTTTGGCATCAATAATGACTCCAAGATCCTTTTCTGCCCCTGTACTGATGAGAAGGGAGTTCCCCAGCCTGTAGGTATGCTGCTGGTTCTTCCTCCCCAGGTGCAGTACTTCGCACTTGTCAGTGTTGAAACCCATCCTATTCTCATCCACCCACGCCTGTAACCTGCCCAGGTCCGATTGCAGCCTATTCCTCCCTTCTAGCATGACCACATCCCCCCACATCTTAGTGTCATCTGCGAATTTGAACAAGGTGCTTTTTACCCCACCGTTCAAATTTCTTATGAAGATATTGAACAGTGTGGGCACGAGGACCAAGCCCTGCAGAATCTCACTGCCCACATCCCTCCAGGTCGAATAAGACCTGTTCACCACCACTCTCGGGTGCGGCCCTCCAGCCAACTAGTGACCCATCTAACTGTAGGCATTGATGCCACAGTCTCCTAGTTTTTTAATGAGAATGGGGTGAGCGACGTTGTCAAAGGCCTTCCTAAAGTCCAGAAAGACTACGTCCACTGCTACTCCTGCATCTGTGGATTTTTTGACCTGGTTATAGAAGGCCACCAGGTTGGTCTGATAGGCCTTCCACTAATGAACCCATGTTAGTTGCCCCTAAGCATAATCTCCTCTGCTGGCCCCTCACGGACATGTACCAGGATAATTCTCTCAAAAAGCTTACCCAGGACCGAGGTAAGACTAGCTGTCCTATAGTTTCCTGGGTCCTCCTTCCTCCCTTTTTTGAAAATGGGAACCACATTAGCCCTTTTCCAGTTCTCTGGCATAACACCAGAGCACCATGACTGCTCGTAAAGCCATGTTGGGGGTCCCCCAATGACCTCTGCTAATTCCCTCAGCACTCTAGGGTGGAGATCGTCAGGACCTGTTGAGTCACTAGGCTCATTCTTGGATACCTGAATACCATAATCCCTAGGCTCATTCTTGCTTGCTCTCTCTCTCTGGACCAGGGAACATTTGATCATTGCATAAAAAATGTCACAGCTTCACCAAAAGAGAATGGAAGAATTGCAGAATGGCCTGTAAGATAGTGGTTGGGGAACTCACCTGCCAGATATGGCTTAAAATCCCAATTTGAATTTAATTCTCTGATATCTTGCATAAGTGTTCTATCCACCAGGCTATTGGATGAAAAAGGAGGGGACAGCAGCACCACCTCTTCCCCATGGGGTTTAAAAGAAACAACTAACCCCTCTTTGGTTTTTGAAAGAAAATCTCAGGCACCTAACTCCATAAGAAAATTAAGAATCCCAACTGAAGGGAGACACCCAAATCCCAGAGATGGCTTTCATTTAGGACAAACCCCTTTGTGCAGTATTTACTCTTACTCTCGCCTCAGCCTGCTGGCTATTGTGAGTCCTAACCTAAAGCACCTCATTGTTCTATCCATTGTCCAGGGCTTGTGCCTTGAGTCCTAACTTGGGGATGTGAATTCTGCTATGGTGGGCAGATGCTGAACACTGAGACTTTTAAGTCCTTTTTGTGGATCTGGACTTTAATCTCTGCTGTTCCTTGAACAATGTTCAGCTTAACTGAAAAAAAAAAGACTCTAACCTTTCAATAATAAGATTTCTTTATCTACCTATATATGCATGTTAACTACCTTATACTTCTCAAGCTTCTCAAAAGAAATCTCTAAAGAAATATAAGACCAAAAAGGTTTTCTTTGTTTCAAAGAAGACCAAGAATATGGTCCCAGAGGCAAAATATATGGTTACTTTGAGTAATATTTCACCCAAAGTTCATCAAAAGCAATGCCTGTAATTTATTATAGTGCATCATCTAGTTTAATATTAGCACTGGAATTAACTGCCTTATGACTTAAATAAGGTTTTATACCATGCTTACTATATTTTTAAAGCCTTATATATTCATTCTTTTTCTTTCTTGTTTAGCTACAGAAGTCATGTTGATGCCAGCAAGATTGTAACTTAAACTGATTATGTCACATACCTCTTCCCACACACAGTCTAGGACAGCATTATATTATTCTCCAAACAACCCCAAAATGACAGTGATATATAAAATTAACAAGTATGAGAGTATGGATTAGTAAGAATATGAAAATGTTAATAGATGTTATTATAACAGTTAATAAAATTAGCTTTTAACATTGAAAAATGACATTAGATTACACATAGATGCCTAAGTAGGCTCTGTCATTAATGATGGAGACAAAGAGATTGTGAAATTATCAGAGGGAAAAAGGAACGTGGGGTTGTGCCTGAGAATTAGCTAGTCCTTTTCCTACCACCTCAATGCTGTGATCCCCCTCCCCACAAACATCCATATTCCAATGTAGACTTAGTAGACACCAACCACCCAACCACCTTAACTCCGATGGCTTTACCAGTCAGCCCCACTCTTCCCCTGACCTCAGTCTTAAGCAATGGGGAGTTTTTGGTGTGAATTATTTACCTTTGCAGCCTTGGGCACATGCTCATTACAAAAACAAAAACAAAAATGCTATGGAGGTGTGCCCCTGATTGCAATACTACAAATTCACCTCAAAGATATGCTCTCAAGGGGCAATAGTGGCTTGTTCCCCACAGTCTTTCAGGGATCCAGCTACTTTTCTGCCCTCCTCATTACAGGGGGTATGGAAAGCAGAGCATTGTGGGACGCTGAAGGACTACTGACAGAACTACTATTATTGTGACAGGTCCACCATCTTTGCAGCACTACAAATAGCCTGAGTACATAAACACTTTTTTTTGTAAGGCATATATAGCACCATAAAAGTAATGTGTGCAAGTCCTAAGAGGCTATCAAAAGTCAAACGGAAATTCTGTTATGTTGTGTACAGTGGACGTGTCTACATGTAACACTTTACTGAACAACAGATTAATTTTCTATGCCATAAAGCATTGCCGTCTATACTTTTGTGGAAATTAGGGTGCAGTAGACTTTACTGAGGGGCTGGATAGTCCTGTGTGATACAAGTGGTATCTGGCAGCACAATAAACTACCTCACTTAAATGCACGTGTAGATGGTGTTGTTGGTATTAATGTACTTCTGCTCACATTGAATCACAGCATATTCAGTCACATTGATTGCATGTATAGGTGCACCCAGTGTCCATTAGTTAAAATGTAGACATTCAATGCCACCAAACTGAACTCCCCCTCCTCCTGTCCATCACTCTTTAGTTTCCAGATGTTTTTAAAGAAAGCATAGGAAAGATGTGGCCCCAGTAAAATTGCTTACATGTCAGAAGGCACTTGTTTTTTGCAAAGTAGAAAAGAGCCTGGATACAGCTCTTTTTTCTCCTGTTCCTACCTCCCTCTTCAATACATACAACACTGAACCTTCTTCACCATATATAACATTACTTATCCACAGAGCCAGGCTGCACTACTTGCCTTTCCCACAACCCCTTAGTACATGTTGGTTCTCTTTCAATATTACCAGTCATTTTTCTGACTGTCATAGTATTTGCCAGAATTCCTGACCTCCTAACAAAACAAGCAATTATAAAGCAGAGTTATAGCATGAAACTTGTAATAATGTTTTTGGAGCAAAAAGGCTTACTTGCATCTACTAAAAGCATGCAATACCACTTATATTTTAGGATTTGAATCCTATTCGTTGGTATGACCCTAATGACCAATGAGCTCTCCTGTAGGCTGTGTGTGGAAGCAAGAGATAGCAACCCTTGCCCAGAAGCACACCATATTGGGCAGTTTCTTAGCCTCTGCTAAGCACTGAACACCAGCTTTTGGCCTCTCCTCAGATTCAGCAACATGCTCAATGTTCTCTTTGAATTTCACTCAACATGTTATGTTTGCAAGGATTAATCTAAGCAACAGTAGTATTGTCAATGAACAGCTCAAATGCTGAGAGACACACAATGTCTTTCAGCTTACTTTATTTGTAAGATACAACCTTCTCATTCAGTGAGCACTATCACCATGTAATAAAACAGATCTGTCATTAGCATTCACTTCTAAGAAGGACAATTTTAGAATTATGGCATTCTCTGAGAAGACCTCATATGAGACTCAAAAATAGACATTCCATATCTGTTAAATATCTGTGTCAACAATTATTTCTGCTTCATTTCTTGCTCTTTTTATAGCTCCAATTAATTATTTAGACTTCAGTCTGTTCAAAGAGCTTTTCATCTTTGCTATTTACTTTTTACTCTTTAGCTGTCACACGTTCTTTGTCACAGCTTCAAAGATGCTGCAACTTACAATTTACAGTCAATGTACCAAGGGATTTGGTGCTGGCAATAACTTCAAATTTCAATCTCCCAGAAGTTAGTTACCTTCAAATGTCATTGGCATGCCCCTATTAAAGCCCAATTTCCAGCCATTATTTAGGGAAAATAGCTATTAAATTTATAAATTTATTCAATTTGTCTAAGAGATTTAGGGAGGGGTATGAGAAAATAGAATCATTTCTATAACATGGTATGAGAGAATGGAGCACTGGTGGAGTTGGTTCACACCCTTTAGGACCAGTCTATAATGTGTACCTCAATCTACTGCACATGCTGTTCTATCAGATTGTGGCTACTATATATGAGCAAATCATGAGCCATCTCCTGTTATGTAACCTACCTGCCAACATTTAATTTATTACTGTCTGGCACTATCAGCTACAGAGTCCTACTTATTCCTTCTTTTACAGCCACATCCATTGTGAAAAACCCAGAAAGACTACAACCAGTAAGAATGTTTTTAATATTATGGCTACTGATTTGAAATCGCTGGCTTTATCTTGTGAACCATGTTTAAACACTTAAGAGTACTGACATTGTATGACACCCTGGGGGCACCCTTGAAAGGATCTACCAAGTGGTGGTTGGGGGACAGTCTGGGGAGGAAGCCTGCAATACCTGTGGGCCTCTCCCCCACCATCACTACCAGAGCCTAAAGGTGCCTTGCCTGCCTCAGCTGCCTTGGCAGGCCACCCCCCACCTTCACCTCCACTTTCACCTGATGCACACCCTGAGTGGCTGAACTGGTTGGCTGCTATCACCACTGCTGCTCTTGCTGCTGCGGCCTTGTGTTCTGCTGCTGCGCCTCTCAGGAGAGAGGGAGATTCCCTGCTGCCCCGGCTTGCATCACCTGACACCACATCTGAACAGCATTACTCCCTAATTGACTGATTGCTCCTGCCCTCTTCCACAGCTGGCTCACTGCATCTGATCCTGCTTTGTCTTCCTGCCTACCGCTCTGCTGCTGAGAGCCTGGCTGGAGGACTTGTGTGTGTGTTCCTCCTCCCCCACATTCCCCAAACATAGCCCTCCCAGTTTTTTTTCTTGTTGGGCTGTAGCTCAGTGAGCTTCAGGATGCATCTTGTCTAATCTCAGACTGCTTTGAGACACCGTAACAGGCACCTGCTCGTTCATCTGGGTGCACCCACTGAGACATTCAGATGGCACTTAGCATGAGTTAAGGAGATTTAATGTTCAGATGTTCATGTTTTAAGTGCCCTTAATATGGTTTAAGTATAACATGTAACTTTACCCTTATTTTTCCATAGCCACAAAGTAAGTGAAAACTAGGAGTTAGCATTTGCTGAGGGGTGCCTTAAGTCTAAAATGCTGAATATGACTGTTCTATCCTACTTATTACAGTATTCTTTGGGGATTTGGGAGTGTGAGTTCAAATATCTTCTGGGAAAGGAAGGGATTTCTACATCTTGGGTGACAGCTTTAACCACTAAATTTCTGGGCAAAGGTGGGGCCCCTTTTCCTGTTCTGTAACTCTACTACTGAAAAAAATAATACTGCTGAAACTATTAATTAGATTTGGGTCAAATGCACAGACAGTTTCTGGAAGAGTGAACTTCATTTTTCTGTAAATTTAATGTTGCTAAAAAAAAAAATCACTCAACTCTGCTAGGTGATCAGCACTTTTTAAATTAGCTCAGGGTACACTGGGTTAAGTATTGAGAGGTAAAACTCATACTCATTGACTTCATCAGGGCCCCTTTAAAAGTGCTTTCCAGGAGAGTGATGATAGGTGCTACATGGATTTAAGAGCTTAATTTTAGATGATTAGATTTAAAAAAGTTAGCTTTTGTTATTTTTTTTACCACCATAATTACCTAAACATAGCTTCCTTTCATAAAACTAGTAAAACAGGCCTTTATGTTGAAGCAGCAAAACACGTGAAAAGTCATAAATGGATACTGGTTAAAATTAGAAATAAATGATGAATGATATGAAAGTGTAATCCAGTATTTGCTTAATATTTTGTTTTACTATAATAAAAAAGGAAATGTAATCCTTTCAAAATTACTGCCTGTAATAACGAGCATATAATAAAATGTAATGAATATGTAACTCAGTATGTAATCTGTTCAATACTGCAATACTTTTTAGAGACTTGACATAGAAAATCCCACCATTGCATTCTGCAAATCAGGTGACAAGAATTCAGTGGGGGAAGAGGGAGAGTTGTTTGTTTTTGTTTGTTAATTTTAGGTAAGAACATTTCAGCTGTTTAGGTTGTGCAGTTTAAGTGAATGCCTAGCATCTTGTTCCTCCTCTCCTGTTTTCTTGACAGGGCACAGTCAAGTCCTTGAAATATTTTTGTAATATACCATGATATATAATCCAGTTATACAATACCCTGCTAAATAGAACATTAGGGAAAAAAAGGTGCCTGATGAGCTAGTTTGCTCTTTTATTTGGCCAAATTCAGTGGCTTTACTGAGGTTAAGTAGACTATAACTCAGTCATTAGTCTCATTGAGTACAAGGAGACTACTTGTCAAGTAAGATCCTTATTGTAATATCCACACTCACATTGAGTAATATCTCACTCCATGTGCAGGCTTATAAAAGGCAATTAGACTAACTATCCATGGTTTTTGTCAGGCTTACAAGCTTGGGGAGATTTATTGGAACTAATGAAAGGGAAAATAGCTCAGATTTTGAATGAGTAAAAGTCATGTACAGTACAGTGCCATAAACCAAAATTGTGGCCCCTTCACTCTTCAGATAGGATTTTCCTGTAGAGATAACTCTATTGATTTCAGTAGAACTACTTGAGAAATAATGCTACTTAATGTGAATAATGGTAACAGAAGCTCTCTTATTTTAACTAACGTTATTGATTTCTTATGTTTGGCTATTAAAGTGTGATTTGTCAACGTTTAATTATAATCCAATATTTTTTCTTTTTTTTTTTTGTCTCTATTAACATTTCTTTCTCAGAGATGCTTGGAGAAATTACAAAAACACAGTAGTGCAAGGCAGGCCAGCAGGGCCAGTTCACACATTGACACCTTTGCCCCTGTTTGATTTCATTGCATTAAAGCACACCCATAACATACCTTTAACTTTCATCATTTTTAACAAGAATTATATCTTTAAATTAAATTAAATTTACAGTCCTGACTCTCATTCTACACAAAGACTAAGTCAGTACATTTAGTGTAGGCAACTAACAGGGACTAGGAAGTGGGGCAGACTGCAGGACAGCAGTACAACCTCTTCTGGCTACCAGAGCCTGTTACCTTTAGTAATTATGAAAAATCTACTCTACTCTCTGTCAGAGTTTCTGACTGGAAATAGACTCTAAGTATATAGCAATTCTCTCCATTTTCCTGACTGATGTGGATCTACCATTGAGTCCACCAATAATTTTCTTAAAAAATAAATGATAGTTACATATGTCCCATCTATTGAGAAACTATTATTTGATTCCCCGCATAAAATTTACCTAATTCAGTAGGAGTTGAAGTAGTCAGTACTTTCGGGGTGTATTAACAAATTTGGCAAAAGCCACAGTTAAAATACGTATAATTTCCTTGACCATTACAATTATCTGTCTCCATCTTTCAAGAGTGTTTTGTCCTCTTAATTCGTATATATTTGCTACTGACTATGGATACCTTTTTTGGAAAATATGATTTGTATTTATCATAGATATTTTTATTCATAAGTCTCCCACTTCATTTCTCATATTCTCTGGTGTTATCTCTTTATTATTAAAATAGAAAGTTAACAGTAATAGAAACTTTCAAGCATAAGAAATATGATTTTTAAATATGAATAAGCCCAATATTTCACAGCTTTTTCTTTGACAAAAAATGTTGTTTCAATGAACTGAAAATATAATGAAAAAAATGTGTTTATTTAAAATGTTGGGGTTTCTAATGAAATATATTCAATAAAATAATTTTAAATAACCTCCTTTTTGTCACTAAAGACCTATCTTTCCTGTCTTCTTGCCTTCCTTCCTTCCCGTCTTTTACAATCCAAAGACTCATGTTTCCATTTTTATTTTAAAAAAATATGGTTTTGAGCTGTCAAAAAAGAACAAAAAAGTCTCACACCTTCCACTCATGTTAACTGAAGCTGAACTTGGCCCCCAATACTAGTTAAAATCATTGGGGCTAGTGGCAGAAATTACACAAAAACCAATACAAGTGATCAGAAACTGGCTCAAATGTGTAACTCAGCAGAAATTCAGTGAACATAAACTGGTTTCAAATATGGCTGAAACTGATTTAAGATAAACCTGGATGGATGTAGTAGTAGATTTACTGATTTGGGTTAAATTGGTTTATTGAATTTCTGTCCCAGATCCCCTCCAGATTCAATTTAACAGGCCCCAGCATCCCAGGATACTTTGCACCTCCCTGGAAGCCCCCTCCCCCTGTCGCATAGGCAGGCTAGCCTTGACCCAGCTGTCTGCTCCAACTGAGCAGGGAGGTACGCTGTAGCACCTCCCCTCCTACCCCACCTCCAGGGTTTGGCCTGGGCCACTCCAAGCATGTGGCTGCATTTCCAGAATCAAAAGTGAATGTCTGTTCACTTGCTTATTGGCTCATTTTATACAGCTTAGATTAGCCTGCGGAGATTGAATTGATTCAACCTCAAGCTGTTTGACTGCCTGTACTTAGCCTGGGAGGCAAAGCTATACCTACTACACAACTAGCTTTAAAAACTTTCTAAGTTAAGACTGTGGTAAAATTCAGGGAATGTCTGACTGGGTGGTAACAAGTTTACCTTGAACTCAAGTTCATAAAAAATAAACAAAAGTAAGAGTCAAGGTTGGGTAATTATTGAATAACTTATAACTGACCTGCTATTCTAACACAAGATAAATCTGCTAATAAACCTCCATACAATTGTTCTCCATTGCAGCCAAATGCTTTAGAACTAAATATGCTTAAAATTCTGAAATGCAAATAATTTGAAAAAGAAATCCTGATTTAGAGTAGCAGATTTAGTGGACATCAGAAACCCATAAAACTATGCATGTATGATCTTATGTGTTTCTGAGGTCCACTTCTTCTCTTCAAAATTAGGAAGTCCTTGTTTTGGGGTTTCATAGATTTCATAGACATTAGGGCTGGAAGGGACCTTGGAAAATTGAGTCCAGCCCCCCACCCAAAGGGCAGGAAGTCAGATGGGGACATAGGATCCCAGCAAGATAAACATCCAAATGTCTCTTGAAGGCATTCAAAGTAGGTGCTTGAACCACCTCCGATGGCAGGCTGTTCCAGACCTTGGGTGCTTGTACAGTAAAGAAATTCTTCCTTATGTCCAGCCTGAAATGGCCTTGAAGGAGTTTATAACCACTCGACCTTGCCATCCCTTGGGGCACTCTGGTGAACACACATTCCCCCTTATAAACTTATAAGTGGCCATCAGATTGCCCCGAGCCTGTCCTTCTTCCAGGCTGAAGAGTCCCATAGCTCTCAGCCTGTCATCATAAGGTCTATTTTCATGACCTCTGAACATGTGCATGGCTCTCCTCTGGAGTCTCTCAAGCTTCTCCACATCCTTTTTGAACTGTGGAGCCCAAAACTGGATGCAGTATTCTAGTTGTTGCCTCACCAAGGCCAAGTACAACATGAGAACGGTGTCCTGGGATTTGCTTGAGAAGCATCTATGAATGCAAGCCAACATTTTCCTCACTTTACTAGCTGCATCATCACACTGAAGGCTCATTGTTCATCTTGTGGTCAATCATGATCCCCAAGTCCCTATCATCCATAGAGCTAGCCAGTGTAGCACTGCCAAGCCTGTAAGGATCCTGCAGGTTTTTCTTTCCAAGGTGGAGAACCTTGCATTTTTCAGTGTTAAACACCATCAGGTTCTTGTCTGCCCATTTCTTGAACCTGTCAAGGTCAGCCTGAATCACCCTCCTGTCCTCAGGTATGGATGCTTTACCCCAAGGTTTGGTAATACTGGCAAACTTGGCCAGTCTGCTTCTGACTGAAATGTCCACATCATTAATGAGGATGTTGAATAGTATAGGCCCTAGGACAGAGCCTTGAGGTACCCCACCAGTCACAGGGTACCATGATGATTGACCTCCATAAACCAACACCCTCTGGGTCTGACCACAGAGCCAATTCCCCAGCCAGTGGATTGTGGTGGACCCAAGGCCACAGTTTGCCAGTTTTGTAAAGAAGTGATCATGGGACACCAGAACAAAGGCTTTTTTAAAGTTAATATATACGACATCAATCTCCACTTCCTTGTCCAGGTGATAGATCATCTGCTCATAAAAGGAAATAAGATTGGTCAGGCAAGACCTACCCACAACAAACCCATGCTGGCTATCCCTCAGGATGTTGCCATTGGCCAGTCCATTAAGAATGGCCTCTTTGATAATCTTTTCTAAGACCTTCCCCAGGATAGAGGTCAGGCTGATGGGCCCGTAGTTTGCCAGATCCACTTTCCTCGCTTTCTTGAAGATAGGCACCACATTGGCCATCTTCCAATCTTCGGGCACTTATCAGAGCAGCAGGAGTTCTCAAAGATCCATGCCAGGGGCTAAGCTATTACATTAGCCAGCTCCTTGAGTACCCTGGGGCGTAAACTGTCAGGGCTGGCTGACTTATAGGCATCCAGCCTCTCAAAGTGTTCCTTCACAAGGTCAGCATTGATGGATGGCAAGGAATCTCCCTCACCCAGGCCTCCCTGTCCCGTAATGGGCAGGGGTGCCCATAGGACTAGTGAAAAACCAACACAAAGTACCCATTTAGTAGGTTGGCTTTTTCCTAGGCATCGGTTGCCAGTTGTCCCATCTGGTTTAGCAGGGGTCCAATGTACCCCTTGTTTTTCCTCTGGCTCTCCACAAATCTAAAAAAGGACTTTTTATTATCCCTGATACCCATAGCCAGTTGGAGTTTCTTTGCAGCCTGTCCTGGTTTGCTGGATGCAGGTCCAGACCAGTGCAGAATATTCCTCCTTGGAGGTGGATCCCATCCTCCATCCTTCATACGTCTTTCTTTTTAGGTGCAGGAGGTCCACTAATTCCTTGCTGAGCCAAGGGGGCTGCTGTGCCCTTTTGCTTCCTTTCCTCTGAAATGGAATAGCCTTAGCTTGTGCATCTAGGATCACTCCCTTGAGGAGCAACCACTCTTCCTGAACTCCACTCCCGTTTGGGTTGTGGTCCCTTAGGGCCTCACTGACAAGCCTCCTGAGCTTGTCAAAGTCAGCTTTCCTAAAGTCAAGGACTTCTGTATTGCTGACTGACTTGCCAGCTTTACAGGGGATGGTGAAGGTGATCAGCTCATGGTCACCATCACCCAGTTTCCCATCAATCTCTAGGTCACTGATTAGGTCATCCCCAGTTGCCGGTACCAGGTCGAACAGCGCTTTACCTTTAATCGGCCCATAGACTTCTTGTGTCAGATAGAGGTCATCCATGCACAAGAGGAGGCTTTGCAACTGCTCAGATTTAGCAGAGCTCTCTTCCCACAAGATGTCTGGGTAGCTGAAGTCTCCCATGACAACCATGAACTGGGAGCATGCAGCCTCAGTCAATTCCCTGGCAAACTCCTGGTCAAGCTCTTGACTTTGGGTTGGAGGTCTGTAATAGATTCCCACCATTGTGTCCCCTGTGCCATTTTCCCCATTGATTTTAACCCAGGGTGTCTCCAGTCATCCACCCTGGTCACCAATATCAGCTTGCAGGTATGCGTAGCTCTCCTTAACATAAAAAACTACACCATGCCCCTTTTGTCTACTCAATCTCTCCTGTATAGGGTATAGCCATCTATACCCGTGGTCCAGTCATGGGTGGAGTCCCACCAGGTCTCCATTATCCCTATGACATCATAATTATTTGTGTTAAGCAGGCAGACGAGTTCCTCCTGCTTATTCCCCAAGCTCTTGACATTCATGTACAGGCAGGTAAGTGACCCCTTGGGGGCTCTTGCCTTGCCCACAGATTGTAGGGGGGTTGGGGCAAGGGTGGGCTCCATTAAGGGCCTTGGCCTGCTGGCTTTGCGAGGGTTGCTCAGTGGGCCAGCAGTGGCAGTAGTTCCCCCGTCCTCTGGTGGGCTTAGTTTAAAGCCCAGTAGAGCAGGCCAGCCACTCTGGCTGAGAAGAGCCTCCTCCCTAGTGGAGAGAGGTGAAGGCTGTCCCTTCCCAGCAGCTCACTGCCTCTCTCAGCAAAAAGTGGACTGTGGTCATGGAAGCCAAAGCCTTACCAATGACACCAGCACCGCAGTCTTGGGTTTACTACCTGGATCCTCCTCTCCCTCCTCAGCCCATAGCCCAAGGCTGGGAGGATAGAAGAAAACACCACCTGCACCCCTAGATACTTTAGCCCCACTCCCAAATCCTGGTAGCACTTAATGAACCAGCTGGGAGTGCTCTGAGCTGTGTCATTGGTGCCTACATGGATAACGAGCATAGGATAGTGGTCAGTGGGCTGGAGGAGCTTAGGGATGTTTTCTGCAATGTCTCAGATACAGGATCCCGGGAAGCAGCAAACTTCCCAGGCTAAGGGATCAGGGAGGCATATTGCTCCCTCAGTCCCCCTCAGGATGGAGTCTCCCATGACAAGCACTTTGCGTTTTGTCTTGGGGAGAGCATGGGTGGTAGCTACAGTACAGCCTGTGTTGCCTGTGGGAGCTGGCAACTCAGCAGGCTCTGCTGGGGTTGCAAGAGGTTCGTACCTGTTGCAAAGCTCCAGCAGGGCAGGGACATTGGTGCGGCAGGCCTTGGGGCCCTTGACTACCTTGGTCCAGCCCCTTGGCTGGACAAAATGGGAGGTCCCCACATCCTCCCTTGTCCTGGAGGGAGACCGTGGTCTACCCTCCATCTCCCAGGGGAGAAGGGCCTGGCAGTAGAAGGCAATCTTCTGCTCACAATCCCTGATGGCACACAGTCTCTGGACTGTGGTCTGGAGCTCCTCCAGCTGGTGCACCAGAGACCTCAAAAGGGAGCAGACTTCACAAGGGGAGGTGGCCATGCTCCCAGACCTCAGAGCCTGAAAAAGTGATAGGCAACCCTCACAGACAAGAGCAAGGGCTCTGTCTGGGTGAAGCCCTGAACCACGGGCTCTGTCTGGGTAAAGGCCTCTGAGGAGGCCGGGGGGCAGGCCACAGACCCCAAGGGGATCCTCGGGTTGCGGCATGTGCCTATCCGTGGCATGCTTCTGGTAGGTCAGCTGTGGCTGGGACTGCCTTTCTTAGGGCACGCAGGCAGGGCCTCAGGCCCTCCCACTCACCCTCCTGTGCAAACTCTGCACTAACTCGCATGCCAGGAGACAAGCATGCCTGTTTGCTTGGCCTGTTCATAAGGCTCTGGATTGCATGGCTCCCTGGGGGGGCTGGGCGAAGTAGGGGCCGGGGCAGGGCGGGTTGAGACTCTCCTCAGCCCCACTCAGCTGCCTCCTCCCATTGCCTGGGGTTAACCCCCTCCCACCATGGGCCCTGCTTACCTCTGGCTGTGCTGGGAGTCAGATGGTTGCTCCTCAGCTGTTGGGGGTCGCTGGGATGCTTCGAGGCAGCTTGCACCCACAAGTCTCTCACCACTTCTGGGGCATCTGGGTTTTTTTCCTTTGGTGGGCCCTTTTAAACTGGGTACATGCATAGTGGGCCCACCATCAGAAATTAGCTGTTCCCAGGCTAGGGGGGACCCTACCTGGGATTTAGGGGACCCTGCCCCACCGGAGAGGGACCGGTAGGTACTCTCTCCCTGGGGGGATGGGCCAAGTAGGGGCTGGGGTGGGGTGAGACCTTTCTTGGCCCCACTTAGCTGTCTCCTCCTTCTGCCTGGGGTTAACCCCTTCCCACCACAGCCCCACCCCCACTGATTTTTTTATGATTTCTATTTCAGAATGTTAAGCATATTTTTTTTCTAAACTTTAAGCTGAATTTTAAAATCTGTAGTTCTGATATTACATTTTGATCCATAAGCAGTACCCTATGCACAATATTTGCTTCTTTACAGAGTAAAGAGCCCAGGGGCTTGAAATAGAGGATCCCAGTGCAAGAACATAATCCATGCTAGTTGCAAAGTTAAACATCTATTTAAATCTATGAACAAGTTGGTAATAATTGCCTAAATCCTATACAACAGTATGAAAATGTATTCACCTGTAATAATTTATGTATATACAATACTGGGTACATTACACTTAGATTGACCCAACTAGTGTTAGGTCAATCTAAGTGGCAAACTGTATGTATTTTCAGGGAGTTTAGATTGGGCAAAAAAAGGCTGGCTAGATCTTAGTTCATATACAGAGATCAGATAAACACTTATCCAATCTAAGGTTTGGAGTATAGCCTCAGGGCTTGGAAACCCCAGCCAGTTTCCCTAGCTCCAGAGCTGCACATTTCCTACTTCTCCCCCACCCCCAGTCCTGAACAGGCTATCCATAGCCCCTCACGCCTGGATGGACATTTATATGTTAGAAGAATTAGGCAGTGGAATAAACTGCCTAGGGAAGCTATGAACTCTACATCGCTGGAGGTGTTCAAGATGAGTTTGGACAGCCACTTTTCAGGGATGATCTAGGCCTAGCTATGCCTATGTTGTACCATGGATATTTCCCATACTTTCTGGTTACTGCCCCTCCCCACCACCACTTTCCTGCTACATGGATAAGGGTGTTTTTAAAACTTCCCAGAGGCATTGGGAGTCAGTACAGCCAAGCCATCTGTCCATGTGTCTGTCTGTGCAGAGCACTCTGTTTGTTTGTTTGTTTCAGTAAGCATTGTGATTTGCTGCTGAGAAATCCAATCAGAGTGCTCCAAGAGCATTTTGGACATGCAGACAGACAGACTAAGCCCTTTATATATATAGAATTAGCATCATTAACATGACTTAATGTCTACTGTAATGGCAAGTAGTATACTATATAATCATATACCATGAAAACACATCAGTGGATGTATTGCCTGCTTTTAATCTTTTTCCAAGCCTCGCTTGTTAAATTTTAATTTTCAGCAGTTTTTTTTCACTTCTGCTATATATCCCTGAAATAGACTTTCTAAGTAGTTATGAAACTATAGCAGGCCAGAGATGGCTACTATGATATATTTTAATCACTCTAGTATAAGTACAGTTTTAGAAAGAAAAAAATAGGGATTTTAAAAAGAGATGAATCGTTATAAAGCTTCATAATAAAAATATTATGTTTTTCCATTTTGCGCAAAAAAGTCATTGCCTTACTAAGGAAAAGCACAAGATCCAGGCTGTTCAATTTATCTTGTATTTTTTCTTTGTGCCTCATAAATTATTTCCTATTCCTAATAAGTAAAAATGATATGACATGAAATTAATTAAAATCCTTTGATTTATGAAGGTAAAAGATTTTTTAATTGTTCAGAGGACTTCTGAGCTTTGCCCTACTTAGAGGAAACTACCTTTTGTACTTTTGCATCTCTTTTACTTAATTCAATCTTTGCTCAGCTGACATTAAAATGTCATTTTTTTTCTTTCTAGAAACTAGTGAAAACTAGGATAGTAGTAGACATCCTTGTAACTTCAGAACCTTTCATTATTTTAAGTACAGTTATTTCTGTAAACACATTCTTAACACTGAGAAGAAATTATCCTTCTCCTTTTCCTAGGGCCTGATCAACACATCAGCTTGTGCAACCCATCTTAATGTGACCCTTAGTTACTAGAGATCTTTCATTATTTCCTGTAACAACAAACAGTCACAGGAGACTGAAAAAAATGTTAAACCTCAATGCTAAATGGGGAAAAGTCTCATTAACATCTTACAGCGTGTTGCATATTATCTCCTGAATAACACAGGCAAGAGACGTTTCAAATCAGAAAAGGTAAAATGTGGAACAAAACTCACAGTTTATCACAATATAGCTAGTTATCCTTTTTATACCTATCCAGTACTTAGAATAAATTAC
This sequence comes from Crocodylus porosus, assembly GCF_001723895.1. NCBI lineage: Eukaryota > Metazoa > Chordata > Crocodylia > Crocodylidae > Crocodylus > Crocodylus porosus. Next base: position 15,113,925 of record NW_017728912.1, read on the forward strand.
ACATTATACATGGTAAATGCTGGGCTAATTAGTCAAGCTACAATACAAAACAGGAGCAATTCTGCTGAAAGCTTTTCAATTACACTAGCTGTTTGTGGATGTTTTGCATGAAAATGCATGTATGGAACCATGTTATAAGATACAGCACTTGCTCAAATAAAGATAGTGCATAACAAATGAAGAGAAGAATCTGTCTAGAAACAAGTCATCCAATTTTATGATTTCCACTAAAATAAAATATATGGATCTCTATTTTACACAAGGCTGTGTACTCCAAAATTTAAAGCAGCACATTATGTTTCAGCTAAGGACTGCTGGTATTATTCTACTTCAGACTAACATGGCTAAAAATCTCTCTGCTATAGCTGAGGTCATGCAATCGAAATTCCATCTGTCAAATTACACAATTTCTTGCCCTTTTGGATGCAAAATTTGATAAAAACTATGAAAAATGAACAGACAATTGCTTGCTGCTTTTAATTTCAAAAATATATTTGCATAAAATACTGTGGTGTCACAGTAACAAGATTTCAAACCTTTCTGAAAAAAACAAGAACTTATAAATCCAAAGACATTAGATTGCACCTGTAGGCTCAGCCTCACAAATGTGTGCTGTTTTAACTGCACTATCATAGCCACAGACTCTGGAAAACTGTATATTATGAATTCACACTGAGGCAGCCCAATTCCTTCTCTGCTTCTTTTGCTCCAGGGGTATCAATTTATTGTTCTTTCTATCAATATACATTTTCATTACAGTAGCACTCAGAGACTCCATAGACTGCCATAATGTTGCCAGCTCTCATACTATCCAGTGTTTTTCCTGAAGTCTCCACTCCTAGAATCATGTGAGCGGAGGAACAACAATATAGCACGATACCCTGGGCAGCAAGACTCATGAGGGCAGTGACCAGTTCTGGCTGCCACAGTGCTGCTGGAGCGATTGCACACATGTGGAGGCAGTGGGGTTTTTCTGTGCAACTGCTCCCAAAGTTGGTGGTCACTCCACTGCTGTATCTGACCACATGAAAGACTGCTTTGTCAGGCTTTGAGCAGGGGCTTGGACTAGATGACCTCATGAGGTCCCTTCCAACCCTAATTTTCTATGAATCTATGACTCAAGTTTCATAAAAGTAAAGTAAATGACCAGTTTCTGGGTCAGTGAAAAAAATCCTGAAAAAATTCTTACTTTAAAAGCTGAAAAAATGGAAGGCAAGTAAATCAGCTCAACATGCATTCATTTTAATGCATCATGATTACTCAGGGTTTGACTTACAATATTTGAACAGCTGGAGATTGCAATACTGGAATGGGAATACATCATGCTGAGAGTCCTTTCTCTATAAATGAAAAAGCAATCTTCAGAAGGGAAGGAACAAATCATACAAGTTTTATCTACTACTTAAACTCCCAGTCCATCTGTTTTCCTGTGCACCCAAAGCCAGAATGCAGGTAACCTGCATAGAGGTGCAGGCCTCACTCCCCAGTCTGTCCCTTGTGCAGATTTATTGTCCAAACTACTCTGATTATGCAATATAACTAACTAACTTCTGAACACCATAGTTATATTTTAGATTGTGAGCAAAATTACAGTTGTATGCAACTGAAACACCTTAAAATTCCCTGCAACTAATATTTTATACAATTATATCTAGTATATTTACTAACTGCTGTTCTAGGGTATTAGGTTCACACACAAAAGCAAATTCTCATGACTATCACAGTCAAAAATGAACTCACTAGATAGTCATTTTTGATATACAAATAATTTCTTTTGCAATTTCTTTATTATGTAACATCAATAAACCATAAATTAAAGTGTTGCCTAAGGGGCTTCTTACACATTAATTTTAGGTGACCCTGGAGGTCTTAACCCCTGGATTATACAAACATTAATACCTGAAACTAGTTTTAAGCACACTACAGGAAACTTAAAGTTATGCCACCCCAAAGCAGGTTTATCTCTGAACTCTGTTACCCAGCTTAAGTTCCATTAAGGTGTGTCTACTCCCTGCAGATAAACTGCCCAAGTTGCAGCCCTCCAGTGTCCCTGGATGCACTGTCCTCTTCCCCACCGTCCTGTTTTATGCAGACAAACTTTCCACACCCTGAATTCTACTGTCTAGGGGGTGATGCTGGCACAAAGCAAGTGTCCCCTCCCACCCCAGGGCTGCAATATTCCCACCCCCTGGGGTGCACTCCCATGAAGATAACCTGCAAAGCACATGCCAGTTATCTAGGTTGCAGGGCATGGACAAGTCCAGGAGTGGAGTTTAGGGGTGGGGTAGAGGAGAACAAGGTAGGGGGTCCCCATTACTGGGGTTTTCTTCCTAGGGCAGGGCAGTCCCTAGTCCCTCACCAGTCCCACCTCTCAACCACCCCAGAAAGAATAACCAGCATCCCACCCACAAACCCCAAGCCCAGTTTATTAAAACTTGAGGTCTTCTTTAATTACTTCCTCTTTATTCTTTTATTGCCCCCTCCTTTTAATGGTATCCTTCAGTGGCCAATTTCCTTCATTTCACCACTGTTTCCCCGCCACCATTTACCTTCCATCTTCCACTTCATTACCCATCCCTGTTCCATTAACTTCCACTTACCAGCTTCATGCTCTTGCCCTGCTACAACCCATTTCTCCCACACCCAGACATACAGCAGGGAAAGAAGCCTGTCCTGGATCACCAGCTTAATACTGGCAAGTCACAGCTGTAGCTCTTAGTCTGGCCCCTGCTTGCCAGCCCTCTAAAGGCAAGTCACAGTTGTGCAGATGAGAGACAATCAGAGAAGGTTTTTAGCCTCAAGATGTGACTGCTCCAAACTCAAACTAGTACAAACATTGATAGACATCTGAACAGGTATATACAAGGTCCTTACAAAAGCAGTTTAAAAGTCTGGACACCTTGGACACAGCACTTGATTTCTGCCCCACTTCCCCTGATTTTATGGAGTGAACTCTAGGACCAATGGCTATTTTTTCAATTACCCCCACCCTACACCCTGCTTACTTGTGGCTGCCTGTGCTGTCTGTCAACAGTTGTGCAACTCACAGCATAAAGTGTAATAAGTATAGTCTACGAGATTCACAATAGAAGTAGGCTGCACTGCGGGTCCTTTAATCTTGAGGTTACCCTGCATGCTTCCCTCCAACCACCACCATCACTGATTGATGGGGAGGCCCCACTTGTGGCTTGGTCCTGCTCAGCAGGGAAATGAAAAGCATGGTTTTAAACATGGTGCTGTTTTTCCCTCCCCTCCAGAGGGCAGCAAGCAGTAGAGTCACTGGGGCCCCTCAGCCAATCAGAGGTGGGGAGGCAAATATAGCACCATGTTTAAAACCATGTTTTTTGCTTCCCTAATGATCAGAAGCAAGCTGCAAGTGGAGCCCCTACAACAATGGCACGGGGGACATGGTGGATCCTGCAAGATTAAAACAGTTGCAGTGCAGCCTACTTCCACTGTGAATTCATAGGGCCCTTATGATAAGGTGCTAACATAGTAGTATCTGATTGTAAAGGTAAGTTGTTTCCATTGTCCTAATTATTGCCCATGACACCCTTAATCATTTTGGATGCATAATTCTGGTACTGGTTAATAGAAGTAAAAATGGAGAGAAAAGCTACTGTTATATTACAATTTAAATCAATAGGATTAGTACCAGAGTATAAACAAGAAACAAAACTAGCCAACACAGCAATGTAAGTCATGCCATATAGACACAGTGCATAGGACAGGACAAGGTAGAACAGAATTTTACTAAGGAAGTGAAGAGGTACTCTGCCTTTATAAGACACAATGTTTCCTAGAACACTGAGCCTTCAGTTTAAGCACATGCCACATGCATGTTTTGCCCTATCCTTTTTCAAATACAATGCATCTTTCTGGAATCAGGGAAGGTATCATATTTTTCCCTTATGTGTTGAGGTTGTGATTCTGCCTAGTCTTCACATGGATCATGTACTGTCTTGAATTACTTTCTAATGCAAATGGGCATCATTTGTCCATGAAAAAGGGTTCTTGAAATTCACCTTGTGCTTTCTTGGAGATACCAAGTGGTATAAAAGACAGTGTTGAGTAGTGTGCTCTACTTTGGGGACTATATTAGCAAAACATTTCAGTTTTAAATCTGTTTTTTCCAACGCTTTTTGTTGTTGTTGCAAGAATGGCTATTTATACTTTGCCATTCTCATTCTGCTTCTCATACAAACAGTCTTTACCCCCTTCTTAGCACAGATCTCAAATCATACAGAAAATCCTCTACAGAGTCCAAAGGACTGTATAGAAAAGATGCCAGTTTGTCTTTTGGAAGGTATTAGAGCAAGGCTTACATACAGGTCCCAGAGTAGATCCTCAGTAATAAATATAAGAGATATACTATTTGCTCCTTTTTTTCCTGTCTGCAAAGAAAAATGTGTATTTATTTTTGTCTCTAACACGTTACCACAGTGACTCAGATAAAAATTATACAATGCACGTTAGTGTACATGATGTGTATCCAATGCAAGCAACAAAAAAGTACTGAGTTCTGTTTTAAATACAAATATTCTTACAGCAGGGAGCAAAATTTGCATGCGAACAGCAAGAAAGTAGATCCTTTCATTGCCTACTGAGGTGATCATGACAAGGAATTGTTGGAAAACTCAGGAGTCCTTTTCCTAAACAGTGCACTAGGTTTTAATGTGTTGCTTACACTCAAAAAAGCTGAAAGGAAAAGTAAAAGAAAAAGGAAAAAAAAAACCTAGCTGCTTTAGACTTTGCCAGGGTTTTTATTTTAATCCTTTATTTCTTCAAACCCCTTGCCTCCTTTTGCAAGGTACTTCAATTTTCACTGGAAACAAGCAGAAAGATCTTGACACCTGACAGGATTACAACTATGAGTGGTCTACAGTCCCAGCTGCAGTAATATTTTCCAATTCCAACAAATGCATTAAGCTAATTCATAGTGATTTACCACAATTCTAAAAAAGAAAGGTTGAATTCATTTTTAAGAAAAAAGCCACTCAAGCAGTCCTACAATATTTTGGTTTTACATTCTTTGGAAAAATTGTCCTTGAAAGAGGTGAAGTATACGTAGGAGTTAAAAAAAGAAGAGGAACTAAAAGTGTAATTAAGAGATGGAGAACTATGGATTAGTTAAAATTTTCCAGTTATATATATGGCTCCCATATAAACCAATTACATTAAATTTTAGGCTGTCACACTTTTTTTGTGTGTGTGTGTTACAGCAGTCTGAGGGTGTGTAGCAGAAACAGATGTCAATAGATGTTTTAGCAGTTTATAGTTAACTAAAATTCAGGTCTTGATTTTTTTGACTTGGACAATAATATAAATATGCCTACATACAAAGCACCAGTGGCCCAACATGCAATTAATATTGTTACAACAGAAGCTGCTCAGTAAGAAAATAGCCATTCAGACAGAAGCACTGGATGACTATAGGAGGTCACTGGAACTGGCCATCTACAGTGAAAGCTTCTCTTCACTCCTTTATTCCTTCAGAAAGCATAATTAAAAATAAATAATTCTAGCTGGGGGTTAGACGCTCAGGTCACAATAGAGGTGGAGCCAGTTAAAGAATATGTAGATAGGGCAGATGTGTTTAAGCTGGTTTGGCTTAATGAAATTTAATTTGGAATACATAACAAGCTGACTGAAATCAACTCTAAACCATTAAGGGCACTTGTTCGCATGACAAAATTGGCCTTTTAAGTGGTTTAATCACCCTTTTTTTACCAGTTTAGTGCCATCACAGTTTATTCCTGTGGTAGCATATATGTTTCAATTTCGTCACTCTGTGCACATGTAGCAGTGTATTTTGATTTAAATTACTTCGTTATGTAGCAAAGTAAAACACATCCAATGTATTTTAGTTGGCTATAAAAAATTGAGGCAATATATCCAGAGAAGGTGGTGGGGATGGTGCACAGAGCGCTGGAAGCCCAGGTGTGCTCGGGGAAGCTTGGGTTTGGTGGGTTTCCAGAGCCCCATGCAGTGTCCCCACCACCATCTCCAGCTACCAGCACACCCAGCCACCCTCCAGCCAGCTTCTCACACTACTGTAGGAGCAAGCCAGCCAGTTCCCAGGTGGTCCCAGGTGGTGAGAAAGTGGTGGGAATAGTGCACAGGGTGCTGGAAACCCACCAAGCTTCTTCAAGCACACCCAGGCTTCTAGCACCATATACACCATTGAATTGGGCTGAGTACTGCCTGCAACTTGGGGCAGCACCTGCCTGCTAGCACCCTATCTGTGCAGCCCCTGGGGGCACAGATGCCAGGAGGGATGCACTGCCAGTAAACCAAGCAGCCCCTGAGCTGTGGGGGGCCCTGGTCCTTCCCTCCACAGTGACAGCATCCCCCGGGGTTCCACCCACTAGCAACCTGCCCACTAACAGTCCGCCTGTGCAGACTGTTAATTAGAAAAAAATAAAATAGAAAAATAATTAGAAAGATTAAATTAAATCAAAATTTGATAGGTAACTAGCAATTGGGATTCTGATGGTCCAGTGCTTAAGCCTATAAGATGCTTTCAGGAGCCCTATAATACAACTGTCATCTGTCATTTTAAAGCTAAAAGAACAGCACCATTTGAAATAAGTGGTTTTGGAATAAAAATAACTGATAGCATTACAACTTTACCACTCTTTTTCCTTTAATTTTTTGTGGATAAAAGTGACAGAAGAAAAAAAGAAGAAACAGATGGATAATCCTTTCTTTTTATTTATTTTTTTAATCTAGATCTATTTTCTAAAATACAGAGTCAAGATTTCAGCTGTGTTATTGCTTTTGTACACTGCTGTAACATCATCAATATTGCCAGACCTAAATTCTAAAATCATTTATGCATGTGCTTAACTTCGAATACGAATGCTGTCTCTTTGACTTCAGTAAGAACAGTGCTTAAAATGAAAGCAATGTAGGGTGCCTGTTCATGAGCATGGAGGCTGCTCCAGTGTGCTGTAATTACCGCACATCAGAATAGATTCAATTAATCGAGTCTTCTGGAGCGTGGCAATTACCGCACTCCACCAGCCTCTGCATCTCACGTATCAGCATCCCCGCACTTCAAAATGGCAGTGGGGGTGCTTGAACTAAAGCTCATTGAATAAGCTGTAGTTCAGGTGCCCCTACTTCCATTTTAAACCAAAGGGATGTGGAATACATGAGACGCTGCAGCACTTTAATTGAAGTGCCACCCCTCCTCATCCCTGGAGCACATGTAAAGGTGGTGGTAGTGCTGAATCGAACCCACACACTTTGTCTTTAAATAGTAGAAAGAAAACATTCTAAACTCTCCAAATATAACATAGCCAATTTGATCACAGAGCTATGGTGACTGGCAAGATGACTAGCCTTTCAATTCAATAAGATGCCAACATGGGCATTATGTGCAGTGTATTAAATCAACAAAAATACATTTCAAAAGAATAGAAAAACGCTTCACTGTTTGAGGATGTTATCTCTCAGGATCTTCTTAAGTGACAAACATTCAGAAATGAAATATCTTACCATACATTTTTAAACATGTTTGTATTCAGTAGCTTCATAAATGAACTTCACATTATTACCTATCTCAAGAGAGACATGGTTGTCTCTCCTGACATCTATTTCAAGAATAGGGCAGCTTCATGTCACTGGCAAAATATGTATAAATGTATTTTTAATGTTCAGATATGAAATTTGTGTTTTACAGGAATGGATCAAGCAAAATGTTTTACTTTATATATTTTTAAGAGCATGGGTGTTACCATACTAGTTCTGGTCAATAGTTCATTTATTTGTAATGGAACAGTGATCTGTACTAGATACTTCAGAGACATTTCAAGAAACTCCACTAGTATGAAAAGTATCTTCTTAACTTCGAACAATTGTCCTCTGACCTGAACCTTGAGTATTCAAAGTCCTCATACGTTTATATAATACTTTATGTTTATATAGATGCTCTTATCTATATAAATGTTTATTGTAAACTTATATATTTTTGGTCACAGAACAACTGACAAACTTCCAATTGTTCCAATTGTTACTTTAAAATGTCAAAAGAATTCACCTGATGTTCTAATAGACCTAAGATTACTATAATTACTATTCTAAGAAAGCTCCTACAACAGGAAAGGTATCTTGAATCAAGCATTTTCAGTACCCTTTTTTCATGAATCTGCTACTATCTTTCAGAAATAATCAGCATGATTATTATTAGAAATATCAGATATTTTTACAGAAATTAAAAATTATTCTGAAAGTACTGGAAAACCACATGGGCTTCTGTTAATTTCCAAACTGTATTTCTGCGATTTGACAATACTAAATATTGGCACGCTGCTGAGGATAGGAAGAGGAAGGATTATCAAGAAGTATTACCTGAAAACGTATTGAGTAATTTAGATTGAGTAATATACTTACTGTGAATAGATTCCTCAGTAGAATTATTTAGTCCATTTAACAACAGATATATTTTCTTTGAGCACTGCTATTATTGCTCAATTGTCTATAATACTCAATTTAGGAAAATGAATTCCTTTGTGACTGCCAGATGTTCAAATAGTGTATTATAGTTCAGGAAAAATGGTATGTAAAAGGCTTCATCAATTTGTTTGGGTGATTTTTCCATCCTTTCACTTCTTACATCATTTAAGGGCCCAATTTTCTCCTAGATCCACTTGTAAAATTTTCTTTCATTTTCTTTCATTTTGAAATTTCATGCATGTAGAGTATCTGTGGAAGCAAGGAGTAATCTATCTGTGATAGCTTTTAGCTTGTGGAACACACAAAAGGAGGAAAGACAAAAGAATATACTTAAATTCACAGATGCACATGAATGAATGCATAATAGATCAAATAAGAATTAAGCTGGTTAAGAACATTTGTTTTTTCACTCTGCATTAGAGCCACAGAAAACTCTGCTGTATCACCAATCCTGAAAGAACATAAAATAGAAAATTCAGGGTGCATCTAAAGTGCTATCAATGACCAGTAAGGTTACTGTGGATTAAAGGTGAAGTAAACTGCATCCCAGGAAAGGGTCTACATATGCTCCAGCTTGGGAGCAAATCTGCTCCCAACCGGAGTAGTTGAAAGCAAGGATGATCCCTCCTCTCTTTCCTGATTGGCTTCACTGCAGCATCCAGGGGGAACTTCAGGCTCCCCCTTGTCCCTTTGTGGCTGCTCCCTTTAGGCTGGGATACCTCTTCCTGCCACATGGGGATCAAGTCCCAGCCTAATCCCCACCTGGCTGGGATACAGCAGTCCCAGCTGCCAGGCAGCTTTCCCAGCCTAGGTTCCTGGTTACAAACTGACGCTTTACTGTGCAGTAGATTAGTTTATTGTGCAGCAAAGTATCTCGTGCAGAAACATCCTCAGTATACCAGGGTTATCATAAAATATAAAATGCATCTGCGGTAGAGCTGGTAAAAATTTCCTTGAATTTCAAAAAATTTTCAAATGTTAAAATAAAAGAAACACAATCAACAGTCATAAACTTACCCCCATTTTATCATCTATAAAGCTGTCTATAACATTTAAAAAATCTATGGGTGGGGGAGAAACAGGACATTTCTGTATTAAAAAACCCCAATCTGTCTTTCGGTTGAATGGCAATAGACAGATTCCTAATGGATAACAGTTTTCTGTGGATTTAGGCCTGTTGTCAGTCAGCATGAAAACAGAAACCAGAACAAAATGTTATGTAAAAACAGCCTCCCTATGGCAAACTGAGGCAAGAAGGAAAGAGGAGGGTGGGGAGTGGAGAGAGTTGTCTGCCCGACTCAATAGTACAAGTACCTATAAAAGATTGATTCACTGCTGATAATTCCTGCAATGAATATTCTGTAAGATACTTGTGTCTTCCACAAGCTAAAGCTATCACAGGTGGATGACTTCATGCTTCTGCATTTCAAAATGCAAGTGAATTTTACAAGTGGACTTACAAGAAAATTGGGCCTTGAGATTATGTAGGAAGTGAAATTTTAAGGATGAAAAAGCACTCAAAGAAGGTCAGGTACAGAAGTTACACTTATTCTGCAGTAGGCCCAACAGAAATTGTTCTACAGCCGTAACCAAAGAGATGATCAGGGCAAGCAGAGCACTGTAAAATGGCAGATGCCACTCTAAGATAACCCTAGGTGGATATGGTATCAGACCTCAGTGCTGTGGGCTAGTGCACCATAACAAACCTCTGTACTACATCTCATTGCAACTTATGTTACGTTGCATTCCTTTAGCAAACCATGAGGGTTTTGAGGCACTCTGCTCATCCTTCCCCACCTATGGGGCAGTGGTCTAGCCTTGGCTTAATATGTGGATTCTGTACATCCTATCTGGATATTTGTGAAGACTGCAGATTTTGATTAAGTGCTGAGCTGATTGTGGATGCTGCAGTCACAGACACAGCCAAAATGTTAATCTTGTACAGTGCTGTTTTGAAGTATCCATATCCAAATCTTGTTTTGTTAAGCTTGACCCATGCTTCTCTGTCAAGGTTGTGCCCAATGGGGGATTTATTTCACATTGGTATAAAATGCTGTAGCAATAAATTTCAGACTGGATTATTCTGAACAATCATTTTATTTCTATTCACCCCACCCTTTATCCAAATTCAGCACTGCCTCACTGGCTGGAAGCCCTTAAAATGAACTCTTTCCACTCCCTCCCCACCCTCCTCCCATTCCTATTCTGAAAACTTTGCAAACTTCACAAGGAACAGGGACCATTGCTAGGGGAAACTGGATGCAAGCTCCCAGCCAGCAGCTACATTCCCCTTCTGCCCTGGAACCAACAGAGAATTTCTGTTCTGAGTTACAGCAGGGAGCTGCAATTCTGTCTGTGTCCCTTACGTCACTTGGTCTAATGCCCTCAAACGCAGGGAATACGTGTGTGTGTATGCGTATGTGTACAAGTTGTACAGCCTGTTATGATTCTTTGAGCACTGTTAAGTACAGTGTCAATCTTTTTGGTGTGACAACTTCTGGGCTGTGCAGGAGCACAATAATCTCCTGGAGCATATAATCTGCTGGAATTTGTACTGCAAATGCAGTAGTTCTGAGCACTTTGAAGTTGGCATGCCGTGTCATGCTGGCTGAATGTCTTAAGGCAGCTATCCACCCAGAGACTTTACTGCTGATCTTCTGAATGTGGTGTTTATAGGTGAGGGAATGGTCTAATGTAATTCCTTGTTAAAATGTGATATGCTCATAAGTAAGGCTGTGGTTGCCTACTCTGATATTCAGCATGCTCTTGGCTCAATGATTGTTCACAGGGAATACTGTTGATACTAATTTATTGATGCTCTTCACTGACCTCATTCCTCTCAAAGCCCCCCCTACCCCAAACCCCTGTGCCACTGGTATGGCACCAGTGTTGGCAACCCTTACTGTTGTTGGGAGGTTTTTAGTTTGTACTAACTGAGTGGGGCCATAAATCTGGGTAATTGTCAATAAGCTTCCCCATCCCTTAAGATCATGTTGCTTTCCTGAGAGAGGCATGTTCAGCTGGATCCACCTACACAACCTGAACAGACCCCAGTATTGAAAGCTTTTTTGAACCTCACAGCTGAGATGTAGTCAACAAGCAAACAAGCTGAGGTGCAATCAACAAGCCTCCAGCAAGCACCTTCACTGATGATCCTCCAGGTGCCATTTGGCAGAGCAGTTTGAATGAGCACTGCCACAGGTAAGGCACAGTGGGAAATGGAAATTCTCTCTAGCAACCCCACCCCCCAACCTAAAAATGGTATTTAAAGGTTTAAATGGTATTTAAAGGTATTTAAAGGGGGCAGAGTTCAGCGGACCTGAATCCTGCTGTAGGGGAACAGTGCAGCTTTTTTGAAAAATGACAGCCCCTCAGGCTCTGGTTGAAATTCCCCAGTTTTTCTTTATTATGCACATGAAATGTTTGACAGCTGCAACATTGAATTAAAACTCAGAGGCAATAGTCTCACATGTGGCATTCCCTCTTCCACCCCAAGATTTTGTGTTTCTTAAGTTGTTAGTTCTTAACTGCTTGGTGCAGGCAGGGTCTTTCCTACTGTCTCAGTTTTAACTGTGAAGAAGCTTCCAAATTATGGCAACATTGCACAGTATGTGTTTAATACACACACTAAGTTTGCCAGCTTCAACATTTAATGAATGCCACTTTCCTTCACACTTCAGTGTGTACCCCTGAGCAGGTTGGGGAGGTAAAGACAGTGCCCATGGGTTGTAGGCAGCAGTGACCGTGATGCAGGGCTAGAGAATTCTGGGGGAGGAGACCCATGGCTTGGTGCCAGCGTGTGGGCACTTAAAACCCCCTGGCTCTACTCATCTGGAGCAGCCTCCTGGTCTACATGGGTAAGGAGGCAGTTGGCACTCAGCCAGAGCCTGCTGCAGTGTGGAACCAGGGCCAAACACATTAGTTGGGGGGCTTGCCTTTTCTCTCATCCTTGGGCCACATGTGCTCGCAGTGCCAAGTCCAGCCTGGTCCAGTCTGTATTTGAAGTACTCCTTCTAGTAATCCAGCTGTCCCCTATATGGTCTGAGTCAGGGCAGGAGGGGATAGGCTGGACCCAAATGAGGACTGGGGGTGATGATGTCACCAATGATGAAATCGGGGACCCCAGGAGCATAGCACCCACTCTTCATCACCCCAGGGAATGATGAGTTGTGGAAGAGATGGGCATCATCTTCATCAGCTGAGTGAACGTGGAAGGCCCAGTCATGTCCCAGATGCCTGGATTCTCTGTGTGTGCTTGTGTGTGGGTGGCAGTTTCATACACACACACACACACACACACACACACACACACACACACACAC
>NW_017728912.1:15126806-15133585 GCF_001723895.1 Crocodylus porosus
CACACACACACACACACACACACACACACACACACACACACACACTTGGCAGGCACAGGGCATGCTGAGTGGGTATGAGGGTCTCATAGGAACAAGGGTTCATGCCATGATGAGCTGCTGCCACATCAGATCCAGGTGGGTGGCCATGCTGTCCCCATCAGCCAATCAGGGGTGGCTCACCCATTTAGCTCCAGTCAGGAGTCTTCAGCATCCCAAAAAACCTGTGGTGCAGACTGGGAAGCATGGGAGAGCCTTCCCCCTCCACCAGCTGCAATTGGACCAGGCAATCAGGGTCTTAGCTGCTCCCTCCCAGGACAAATGTGAACTTAAGGTAAAGCTAAAAAATTAGAACACTTGTGCTGTGGACTTCTTGAATGGCTGTACTTAGCCATAGTGATCATTATCAACTGCCTTTCTTGAATCCCCAGCTGCTGAAGTCATGTAAGAATCATGGCTTATTTTTTAAATAATAGATAGCCTGCACTCTGTGATTTCAGAGGTAAGCTTCAAGATTCATAAATCATGAATTAAATTGAAAGAAACCATAGTTTATTACCTAAAAATCTATTATTTTTAAGTGAGGCTCATGATTTTGGGGTTTGGCCCTGGATTTAAGAGTGCTTGGGGGTGGCAATACTGAAGCTTCAATAAATTAATTCTAAGTCTAATGACAGGAAAATCACAAAAGTTGAGATCATGGATGTTAATCCAAATATTACAAAACTATAAAAACTCCACCTTCGATCTACAAATACAGCCTGAAGTATATCCTTTCCCAAGAAGTCACCATTATTCCTCCCTTATGCTGTCATGATTGCTGGAAAAGGTTAAGTCTATAAAAGTTGTTAATATATACTCTGTATATCCCTCCACTTCTCAGTAGAGAATAGCATAGAGCTTCTCCTTGTAGGTGGCTCATAGGGAACAGATAAAACAGAAGCTGGTTTTGTGAAAATGCGCTAGAATGACCTCCTGATCACATATAGCAGAATCAGTTTCTCCAAGAACAAGAACCAATATCACATGACTTCTGTTACCAATCATATTCTTCATAAAAGCTAGCATGGTTTAGTCTGCTTGCAGTCTCCAAAAAAAACCACAAAAAAACCCAAGCCACCAAAGAAACAACAAAAATGTGAGCACTAAAAGTACAGAAATGTATGGAAACATTGGGCATTTTGCAAAATTTTCTCTAATTTTGTGAATAAAAAAATGGGAAAGCCTGATAAAAAACATTTGATCAACTGAAGCTTATATTTTATTAATGGATATTCTAAGCAAGAGGTGGTCAACCGGGGGTATATGTACCCCTATAGGTACTTAAAAAGGTCATCAAAACTAATGTGCCTGATAAATGCCACATGCATGTGTGCAGCCACAGCACGCAGGTGGCCAGGAGCTCAACCCAGCAGTGCGGAGAGCAGCCAGGTCCAGCTGGTAAGTCCGTTGTGAGGGAAGGGCCATGGGGGGGGGTGCAGATTGAGGTCCCAGTAGTGGGGGAAAGAGTGGGGCTGGGGCAGGGGCTGCCCAGCTGGGGTGGGGTGTGGCTTCCACTGCTACACACGCCCCTGTGAGGGCATGGGGACCATGTTCTCCCTGCCTCTGCAAGAGGGGCAGGGCAGGCTGCCACTGCAGGCTGGGGTTGGGGCTGTGCTGCACTGTTCCCATCAGGGGTGTTGAGCCATGCTGCACTCAGGGAAGGCAGCAGTGGTGCTGGGAGGGAGATTCACTGTAGAATTTGCTATAGCCACCCTCCCAACCCCCCCTCCTAGCACTGCCACCACAAAGCCTCAAGTCAGCTCAGCCCAACACTCCTGCCAGGAACAGCCTGGTGCAGCTCTGACCCCAGCCCACAGTGCCAGCCTGCTCTGCCCTGCACACAGATCAGGGGATGCATGCCCCCTATGGCCTCCTGGGGGTGCACATAGCAGTGGGAGCTGCACCCCTGTACATGTCCCATGTCCCATGCCACATGCCCTGTGCCCTGCCTTGGCTAGGCAGCCCTTGCTCCTGCTCCAGCCCCAGCTCTACTCCCTCCCCCACCACTGTGCCAGCCCATTCCACCCCTGCACACAGATCTGGAGGCGCAGGCCCCCCATGCTCTCCCAGGGTGTGTGCAGAGGTGGGAGCCACCCCCCCATCTCACCACACCCCGTGGATGAGCTGCTCATGGCTCTGTCCTGCACTCTGCCCCAGCTGTGCAGTGCCTGCCCCAGCCCCAGCCTTATTCCCTCCCTTACTGCAGGGGCCTTGATTTGTTCCCCCACCTCTTAAAAAACAAAAATATATATATAAAGGGGTACATGACCTGAAACTTTGAAACAGAAAGGGTACAATTCTTAAAAAAGGTTGAACCCCCCTGTTGTAAGCCATGACTAACTCTCTAATTTCAGTGTGACCTACCTTGTGGTTTGTTTAGTTCAGGTAGCTGTATGACAAGTTCAGCGAAATTGTGCAAAATACTCCATATGGACACATTAAAATCTGTAGTGAGGAAGCTTACCTTTGACAAATTGCTAATGTAAAATCAACATATAACAACCTTGACAATTCTGTGTTTTGACAAATTGTGTCAGATGTGAACTAAATGAAAATATAGTTTTTTAAAGCTTATTGCCACATTGTTAACCTTGCCTCAAAGTTGAATTTGAAAAAAATCCAATTTACAATTAAAAAAATTCTCAGCCTTTGTGATTCACTTAACTGAAATAGTAAAAGGGGGTTGCTGGATTAATGATCAGCTATACAGTAATTTACACTAAGAGAAATGTGATGAAAATATCTGCCCCTATTTTTTTTCTCTAAAATTAAGATGTTCATTCAATCTAATCATGATCCAAAGAAATTGTGCCATGAAATTCTTAAAAATTGAGGCTAATGGGCCCAGACCAGAGAGACTAAGGCTTATCTGTCTGACTACCTCTATATTGATAATAAAGCCCTTTATAAGGATTGGTAGAACAACTATCCTGCCCTGAAAAAGATACCTCAGATCAAATCCCAAAGCTGTACAATACAGGGGAGAAATACAGAGGAGACACAATCTGATTGCCACCCCAAGTTATTTTATTTTAACATAGGAAAATAATCTATTTGTTCTTATTTTTGTTGCTGTTATTGTGAGTTGAATTCTTGTTTGCTATTGTGCCTACAAAACTTTGACAGTAGTTAGGCAAGTACGGTGCTGTGACCACTACGTACCACACTGACCAATATTGACTCATTCTTTCTATGTATTCTTTTATCTAACTTTATCCAACTGTCTCTTTTCTTAGTCTGTAAACTTCTTTTTGTACCATGTACTTACAGTGCCTAATACACTGGCATCCCGATCATGCCAGGTTCTTTTTGGTGCTATAGCGCATGTAATAAACCATAATGACTATTGCTATGTCTCCAGTCTGTAAAACAAAAACAAAACACAACAAAATATATAGTATCAATACATAGGCTGTATTTCTGATGACAGTATATAAGAAAATATTGGAAGTTTAAATATAACCTTATCCATATATAAATCTTAAAGAAACTTACCTCATTGTGAGGTTCTCAGGTTCTGGAAAGAAATTTGGTAAAACTATTCTTTTGTAAATACTGTTATCATAGTTCCAGGACTTAGGTACTGAAATGTTATCCTATTCCACCAGGCTCAGATAAAGGAAAAACAAAGTAACCCCAAAATTCGATGGGTCCTCCTCCTCACTACTTTTTAATGGTTTTGTTTAAGGCTAAGATGATGGCAAGTTTGAAAAGTAAACACATTAGCAGTTTTTCAGAAACTTCAGAAAGCTGGACTGGGATTACATAATAGGTGGAATAAAATCTAGACCATTGTGTTTATATTGCTCTTCTATGTTTATATTGATTTTTTTCTTCAGTTTTACTCACCAGAAAAAACTCCTGTGGACAGGCATTAGTGTTTTACTAGGGCAGGAACTGTTAGATAGAGTTGATCAGACATTTTCTGTAAAAAGAGGTGAATTGACCTTTTCCTAATAGAAAATCAAAGGAGTCGCACACTTCGCTGAACTATGCTGATTTCAAAGTAAGGTCATTTTTTTAGAAGACAAAGGAGAAGAAAAGATAAAAGACAGTTGATAAAAGGAGACAGAATATTCTGACATTTTGGAATGGAGCATTTTGATTTTGTTTAAATATATATATTTTTGGTGGGGGCTTATTTAGATTTGGAAAAAATATTTTGATTTTATCACAACATACAACATGAACTTAAAAATTTCATTTCAGAATGTTAATTGTTTAGCATTTGTTCCTTTCTGGAAAATCCAGTTTCTACTCAGCTCTGCTGTTCCTACTCAACCGAAGACCAGATTTTTGATGTCATTTAGCCACCAAAAATTAAGATAAAGGCCCAGTGAAATTTTCAAAAGTTTCTATTAACCTAGGTTCTTAACTCCCATTCATTTAAAGGGAAATTTGGTGTGTAATTCATTTAGGAACCTTTAAGGATCCTGTTAAGTATATTTAATAACTTGAAAAAATCTGACTTAAATACCATAGGTATACTTTGGGGTAAATGCAGTAGAAATAGAGATGAGAACATACTAATCTGTGATGTTGTGCATATGCAAACTAGTACATCAAATCATGTTTTTGTATAACTATTTCAAGCCTGTCATTTTGAAGTTAATAAAACAAATTATACTGACAAATAAGTAATATAATTCATGGATATGCACAAGTAAGAAAATACTCACTGTGAGTCCAGAAGAAACTACTCCTAGTGGTACACAAAATTGTTTACACTTATGCTTGGAAATTGTATATCAGTATTTGTAATCTTTCTGATAATAAATCTGTATGCCCTTCTGACAAATAATAGATTTCCAACTAAGTTTCAATAGAAATATTCACAGAATTTTACTTACTTTTGTCTCTGATCCCGTATTGAACTTCTGGTGTCTTAGAGTTTATGGCTTACAGTAAAATGGGTGCTGTATTTATGAAACTTGATAGAAATAGTTTTGAGGACGAAAGAGGTAAGGGAAATTGTACATTGACCCTGATTTATGATAGCACATAAATTATTTTTAAAGTATCTTTTTTATGCAGAAGGTTCCAATTAAGACTTTGTTTAGATTTTTAAAGATGAGAATTCAGCTAGTGCCATCTATTGATACATTGTGAAGAATCACTGTATAATAGTGCATATTAACATTATATTTTATATTAGGTTTCAGGAATGAATACAGAAAGAAAGAGACAGTAAAAATAAAAAAGCTTCCCTTTCTAGTACATACTTGTAAAAGTTGATTCAGTAAGATCTAGAGAAATGCTGGGAAAAGTTTAGAGGCTGAGTCAGGACAGGCATTTATTTGATAAACTAATTTTCAAAGGGTAAAGGATGGTAAAATCAATCTTCAGAAGAATCAATTGTCACTAATTATCTATCAACAGTCATTTGAAATGTATGCAGATTATATTCACAGTTTTATATTTATCTCTGTTGGCCAGTGTTCATATTTCTTTGCTAGCCATCCTTTCTCACTGGAACTGCTCCATCTCAAACAACTTAACATTCAGAGGTCATGTCCCCAGCCATCTGTGGAGGAGAGTGTATTGGCATGGCCTGAAGGAATGATCTGAACTGAAGGAAGACTCCAGACCAACAAATAAATAAATAAATAAATAAAACTCATACCCACCAAATAAACTATCGAACAACTAAACAGACTGTGATCTAGATTCTGACATTAAGCAAAGCCTTGAACAAGGGGCAGTGTGTAAATTGTACAAACCAGGAGTATCTCCATCAAGTGCTATGACTCAGAGATCATGGCTGAGTCATACTTCTTCATCTGAGATCTCAGAGGTTTGGGGAGGTGGAATTTAGTAATTTGGTATTGGTTCTCTCCCACCAGAAATTACTACTCTCTTTACAGATTGCACTGGTTTTGTTCCTCTAAACAGCACAGGTTGGAGGGCAAAGAAGTGAAGGCTCATTCTCATTCTTTCAACTGCACTTACTCCTTTGTCCCTGGACCTAAGGTCTGATGTTTGAATAGTATACATGGGCATCCTGGAAGGAAATATCCTTGAGTGGATGCCTTGACTGAGTCAAAAATTTAACCCAATTACAATATTACATGAATTTCATGAAGTATCACTTCTTCCATCTGTCTGTCTTAATGTACAGACAGCCAGTCTGTCTGTAACAGTAAATTAAGAGTATTTTAATATACAGATTATATTAATTTGTATATTAATAATATATTATTAAGGTATATTGATAGTGTCTATTAATAATTAATAATGTTTAATAGACACAAACACATTTCTTGCCCTTCTACAAACAAGATTAATGTATCTTCACAGAAAACTGCTTTATTCATCTATTTTCAGTTGAATATAAAATATCAACTGTACAATGTTTGTATTTTCTCATCACCTTGTTAGTTGCTTAAATGATTAAATGTTTCTTTTCTTTTCTTTTCTTTCAAGATGGTGGTAGCCAGGTGAAGCCCTCCTGAGCTCCTTCAGCTCAGGTCCCTTCTGTGCATTCCTCCCCATTCCCTGTCCCCCCTCTCCCCCCACACTAAACTTTGCCTTTCCCCAGTCTGTGCTTGGGGACCCCCTTTCTGCCTCTTTCCCCCACTTTCTGAGCTTTTTCCCCTGGGGTCTGGCATCTTCACTTGCCTCTGTCTCTCCCCCACTCCTGCTTGTGCTCTTCCTTTGATTTCTGCTGGCTGCCTCCTCCAGAACCCCTTACCCTGGTCTCTGCCACCTCCTCCCACCTTAGGGCTTGCCTGCAGGGCTGT
>NW_017728912.1:15133685-15172973 GCF_001723895.1 Crocodylus porosus
TCCCAGTCTCCAGCTTCAGTCTGAGGCTTTTTTTTCCTGCCTGCAGCAGCCCCTGTGAGAGAGTTAATCCTTTCCTGCCCAGGATGGCTGCCAGCAGCCAGGACACATGGCACAGGGATGTCTCTGCAGACTTGCCCCTCAGCCATGGCTTCTAGGATGCCCACTTCCAGGACTGCTTTGCCCATCTCTGGAGGAGCTGAGGGGCTGCGTGAGCAAACTACTCCTCCTGGCAGCTATGGTGGGATGTGAGGAAGATCCAGGTCTGGGCATTCTGCTAGCAGTATTCCCAGCTGGTGCCAAGCAAGACCCGCTGCTGCACCCAGGAGCTGGAGGAGGACATGGCGGAGCTTGAGGTGGCCCTGCTCTGTGCCAGCAATGATGCAGCACTCCTTGAGAGTCTCCAGTCCTGCAAGAAATGCCTGTAGAAGCTAGCAGGAGGCATGGCCTGTGGTGTGAGGGTACGTGTTCACTGCCAAGAGCTGGCAGAAGCCAATGCCCTGACCCACTTCTTCTTTGGCCTGGAAAGGTGGTGGGCTACAGCAAAGACCTTGGACCATCTCAAGACCCTGGAGGGGTGGCTGTTCACGGAGCTGGGCAAGGTGAAGGGGCATGCCGTCCCCTCCTACCAGGAATTGTTTGTGGCTGACCCCGCCTGCTTGGAGGCTGACTGGTGGCTGTATCAGGGCCTGCTGTGCCTCTGCACTTCACAGGCCAAGGCTCTGGAGCGTAAGCTCTCTCTGTTAGAGTTCGAGGCTGCTGTTGGGGATCTCAGGTCAGGCAGGGCCCCAGGCCTTGGTAGACTATCCATGGATTTTTACAAAGTCTTCTGGCCCCTCCTTGGGCCCAGCCTCCCTGTGTCTTCTGTGAGAGCCTCGCTGACAAGACCCTGCCAGCCAGCTACTAATGAGCGGTGCTCACCTTGCTTCCCAAAAAGGGGGACCTCAGCTGCCTTAACAACTGGCAGCCAGTCTCTCTTCTGTGTGGCAACTATAAGATCTTGGTGAAGGCACTGGTGAACTGGCTCCACACCTTCACGGCCTCTGTCATCGGGCCCGAGCAGAGCTATTATGTGCTGGGCAGGACCATCCAGGACAACCTATTAATGCTGCATGACCTGCTTATGGCTGTGGAGTCATTTGGCCTGGACATCAACCTGGTCTCTCTGAACCAGGAGAAGGTTTTTGACAGGGTCGACCACCAGTACCTGTTCGGCACCCTTGAGGCTCTTGGCTTTAGGCTTCTCTTCATTGCAGTGCTCTTGGTTCTGTATCATGACAGTAATGGCATGCTGCATGCCCCATTCCCAGTACATCAGGGCATCTACCAGGGCTGCCCCCTATTGGGCATGCTGTATGCTCTAGACATTGAACCACTGCTGCATGTTCTATGATGATGCCTGTCCGGCTTAACCCTGCCACCGTCACCAGGCCTGACCACCGGCCTCCCAATCCAGCTGATGGCATACACGGATGATGTGACAGTCTTTCTGGGCATCCAGGAGGACGTGCAGGCCCTGATGGACTGCCAGCACACCTATGAGCTTGCCTCATAGGCCTGCATCAACTGGGGCAAAAGTAACACCCTCCTACTCGGGGTGTGGGCCAGCACACCCCCCTGGACTTGCCAGGGGGGGCCTTGCCTGGCACCAGTGCGCTGTGCTGGACCCCCGGCTAGAGCTGCTTCAGAGGCTGCAGCGGCTCCTGGTGGACTTCTTTTGGGGGGATGCCACTGGCTTCTGTGAGCTGTCCTCTACCTTCCCACCACTTAGGAAAGCCAGGGCCTGATCAACCTGGCTGGCAGGGTTGCCACCTACAAACTGCAAGCCCTCCAGTGGCTCCAGTACACCAAAGGCCACCTCCCAGGGTAGCGGCTAACGTGCTGGTTCCTGCACTGAGTGGGAAGCCTTGGCATTGACTGACAGCTCTTCATGCTGGACCGTACCTTTCTGAACAGGGTAGTCCTCCCCCTAGTCTACCACAGCATGGTAGCAGGCCTGGTGGGACACCTTCCACCTTTGTCCCCAGGCCAGGTACCTGCAGTTCCTGCAGCTGCTTCAGGAGCCCCTGTTCTACAACCTGGCCCTGCAGCATGTGGTGCTCAGTCTGGCCCCCACCAGCCTCGTAGCCACCCATCAAGGTGCATACCACTTGCCTAGGGTACTTCCTGGATCCGCTCAGTCAGCCAGGGCCAAGGCCCTGGTCACCCAACTGGCCCTGTTCTCTGTCCACACTGTGGGCCAGCTTCTGTGGGCTGTTAGGGCTGCCCTTCTGACGAAGGTGGCAGCTGCCCTGGAAGGCTACCTCCAGGTACACTGGGCCTTCCTCACCATAAATGACACCTTCTTGCTGCTGCCAGTCATTCTGGTGGTAGCCAGTGAGCTGGCTGACTGGCCTGACATGCCGCTGAGGCTCCCTGTGCCCACCGGCAGCGACACAGGCAGCCCCTTCAGCACAGTGCCCGAGAGAGGCTTTTACATGTGGGTGGTGTGAACCCAGCATACCCAGGTGCTGGCAGGCCACCCCAACACCATGTGGCAATAGTGCCTGATGTTTTAAGGGGCCCCAGCATGGTGCATACTGTACAAGGTGCCCACCACCAAGAAGACCAGTGACCTCCAATGGAGGTTGGTGTACAACATCTTGGCCACCAGCATCCTTGCACACCACCTGAATCCGGCGGCCTTGGCAGCCTGCCCCTTCTGGCCAGGGGAGGTGGAAGGGAATGTTTTTCATGCCTTCCTGGACTGCCCCCAGCTGTGGCTGAGGCCAGTCTTTGCCACCCTTGGGGCTCTGCTTTGGGCACTGGACCAGGACTTTTCAGAGTCCCGGCACACATAAATCTGCTCTTTCCCATACAGGGCAGCTGAGTGGGATGCAGTTGGCCTAGCCAACTTCTTTGCGGGCCAGGCCAAGATGGACACCATGGAGAGCTGCCAAAACTAGTTCACCAGGACCAGGATGGACGATGCCGTGCAGCTTTTCCACCTGCTGCTGCAGGCCTGCCTCTTGCTCGAATTTGAGCATGTGATCCTCCAACAGATGATGCCCACCTTTGAGGAGTACTGGGCCATTGAGGGGGCACTGTGCTAGGTTGAGGGGGGACACTTGTTCCTTGCGTTCTGATGCCAAAGTTTCATTGCACATGCCTGGCTTCATGCATCCACTTGCCTGTCTCACTGCCCCTCTTTGTTTATTTACTTTTGTTGCAATGTATACTTGTTAAAAAGACCAGGGACAAGACTGTGTGGGCAGGCTTTGCAGGCCATGAGCCCAGGCTTTGTCCTTGAGGTCCAGACCTTTGGGCCAACCTGTAGGATCTTTACTGCCCCCCCGCCCCATTTGTCACCCTCCCCAGAATAAACATTTCTGAAAGGCAAAGTTTTTCTTTCTTTCTTTCCTTCTTTCTTTTTGGTGACAAATGGGTTGGGGGAATCTCACTTTAATTACTCATTACATTTATGCAAATTACAGCTTCCCAATCAAATACTGCAATAAAAGTGCTCCAGGGTAAATTCTGAAGTCTGTTTCATTATGATCTCTTAAGTATAATGCAATTAGAATCATGTCATGAATGACTAACAGTTTAGAAGCAATTATTTTATGACTAGGTGCATTTCTACCTCAGAGCCAATATTTCTCACATTCTTTGCATGCTAGTCTTTTCAACTGGTATTAAAACGATTAGAGAGAAATTAAATAAGTATTTATAACAGTTAAAGGCAACCAATGACAAAATCGTCCTTTTATCTAGGAGGAAGATTGAAGTCATGTGAGATGAGTCCAGCAGCAAGAGCTGCCATGCAATTGAGACCTGATGCAAAGCCTCACACTACTCAGTCACTCCTTTGTAAGGATACGGCATGTAAAACCAGTTGTTGTTAGGTCTTTACAGCTTGAGGGAAATTTCAATATTTTTAAACTTGGTTTTGTTCTGAAAACCAATGATGCAACTGATAAGGATGGCCCATTTCAATCTACTTATGCTTTCAGTGTCTGAGGCTTCTAGACAGCCCTACAATGCATAGTCTGCCAGGACAAGGATTCCCATGGCTTCCAAACTCCATGGGCAGCTGTTCCACTGAGCTAGAAAATGCATTATTCACACAGTTCTACTAGACATCCTGGAAGGCTATCCCAGGGATTGTAGGGTCCTGTGCCATTGCACTGAGATACCTAACTTAAGCAGCTCTAGTAGGCACTTGGTGCTTGTAAGCTGTCTGCTGTGGATCAAGGCAACAAGCCCCAGTTTGAGTCCGTCCCCCATGTTCTCAGCTTCAAGGTAGCTAAGGTTGTAAATGCTGCCAGTTCTGAGGTCCTGAAAGTCCCTGCCTGGCTTGGAGTTTTCAAAATGCTTTGTTCCCTTGTATGGAACAAAACCTAGATTCAGGGAAATTTGACAGATCTTCCATGATTCATAGACTCTGTTTATGGCAACCAATTTTCCAGCATGTCTTTTGTTACACACCTGAATATCCCAGCCCCACAGCAGTCTGAACAGAATAGCACAGATTCCCCCAAGGCAGTCTATTAGGGCAGGCTTTCAGGTCACATGATGAGACCACACTGTAGCTGCTGAGACCCTGGAAAAAGCCCCTCATGAAACCAGCAGCCTTCCAGGAAACCACCTAAGGTTTTATGAAACTGCCTATGAGTCAACAATTTCTTGGGATCCAAGATGTTTCCACCAACTCTGTTTCATTAGAACATTTCTAAAGAACTCTAATAATAGATCAGTGTACTGTCTAGCCATGCCTCAATTTCAGTTTTTAACAGTTTGGAGGACTAGTGGATTCACTGGAGTTGCACCATTCATAAACCACAACATGAATCTCCAGATTTGATCTATCCTAGTATTACTTTCAAATTTACAGAAGAATAGAGGATTATTATTTTAAAGTTACAGGATGTTACCATGAGACCCTATAAACTGAAAATGAAAACCATTTGATAGAATGCCTCCAATAAGTTCTGTATCATTTCATCAAAGGTTTTTTTCCTCGGATACATTATCTTTTAAAAAGATTTTTCTCTTTAGTTATGAATTGTTTGTCATCGCTCTACAATATCACACACATGCAGAAACTTACTTAATAACCATGCAGTAAGAAAAGTAATTTAGTAATAGATATCTTGCAAGGTGTTGTCTATCTACAATGCATCAAAAACTAGAAGTTGTGAAGGCCTTTTGCACCATGCTGAAAATTCACCCCTGCTTGTCTTTTAATGGCATTCCCTTTTTAGAGGCCCTGAACTCCGCAGAAGCATAATGCTTCTACTTAATTACCACTGTGTTTACTTCCCTTTTGAAATAAAAGTTATGTTTGTTTGTGTATGTAACACTTCATGTGTAATCTGTTGAGAATAAATCTCCATGTAATAACCCTGAAATAATATGGTAATTTCTTAATTCAAAATAATTACATGGCTATTTGGGTCCTCTAAAATAAGGTATTACTAATTCATCCAAAACAAATTGCTATTTGCCCAGATTTTGAACTCTGGTAAATAGTGGGACAACACTGAGGTAAATAGAAAGCCTAAACAATTTTGTGCTACATATATACTTGCATGGAAGTGATAAGTGATATTAGTCTAACGCAAAAATATGACTCAGAAAGTGGGACTAAAACTGAGTACCTTCAAATTTTGTCAAGGATACAAACTGAAATAATGGTAACTAATGGTACCTAGCTTTAGTAAACAAAAACAAAAGATATATAAAAGTTTGAAATTTATTAATGACAAAATAAAAAACATTTTCTGAAGATGAACAATGTCTTCACACAAATATTGCCATTTTTGAGCAATTCTAGTGATCTTTCTATTAGGTAGAAGGATCTTCAACAAGCTCTTCAACACACTTTTTGGAGCACTCCCTGCCTCTGGTAATTCAGATTTACAGTGAGAGTCTGGAAAACATTGTGTATTTCCCAGACCTCAGAAGCCATTTCTTGCAGAAGGCTGACATGGATGAAGAAATCCATCACCACCTCAAATGCACAAGTGCAGCCTTTGGATGCCTGAGGAAACAGGTATTCAAAGATCAGGAAATCAGATCCAAATCTAAGTTCATGGTTTCACTCCTCTCAGTGCCTTAACTTCCAGACTATGACTAAGTTAGGTGGGAAAATTCAGTATCCTTCTCACTGAAGAATGACCCCTTTATGAGACAAGGCACAAAGAGTCCAGTTGTTAGGGCACACCATCATAAGCAAAAAGTACTGGACTCCAGTTCCAGTTTCGAGGATTTGTTCTATTTCTTATCCAATGGCTGTTTAAAGTAAAAAACATAAACAGTAATTAAAGTAGGCATTGGCACTGGATTTATGACTCAAATACCTTGTTCCAGGCAGACTCACACCTTCTTTCCGACCATGACCTCTTCTTTCAATAACAGGCTAATTTTATTGATACACAGTGATAGCACCATGTATCTTTTCCTCCTCTATGATGACTCTCGTCTTTGGACATCACTAATTGGTCTTCCTGTGGTCATCATACTGTCTATGTTCTATCCTGTCAGCATATTCCTTTTTTCACAAATCCATCACATGCACACATCCCAATTTGGGCTTTACTGGTCTTCTCCTAATTTGGTCTGTTTCCCACAACCGGAAACCCAGAGGGCTTTACCGTTTGGTACTGTGACTTGGTGGCACCTTATCTCATGGTATGGAACAATATAGTACATATTTTTAATTTCCCAGCCTGTGTGTCTGTTGCTACTTGCCTGTCAGACACACTGGGCCTTGAGGAAACTTTTACAAACAGGCTTTTTAAAAATCCATTAACTCTTACCATTGCCACTGTTCTAATACTTTACCTACACGCCAAATCCCAAAAACAAATCTCTAAACTCCATTTTCTAGCCATCAGTAGAACTAAGGACACACCTCCTCTACCCTCAGGTGCTTTACCAGTAGACTACAGAGCAGTAGTGTAACATGGGTGGGTGAGTGAGACATAAACCCTAGCCACTGCATAAGGAAGGGGTACCAAAATGGAGCTTAGTTGCACCTCACCAATCCATTCCCCATTCCCTCCCATCCTCTGCACCTTCCCTGCAATGTCTCCATCACAGGCGCCAGCTCTAGCAGCAGGGATGGTAGAACAGGGGTGGTTGTGTGCAGTACAGGAGTAGCGTCCAGTGGTTTGTTGCTGCTGTAGGAGATATCACCTTATTTTTTTGCCACCAAGAAATGGTGTTTCTATGACCACTCAGTGCATGTCAAGGGAGAAAAAGGAGGTGACACCTTTCCCAGGAGCATTCCCAGGTGCAGTACTGTCCAGTTACACCTCTACTACAGAGTCAGGTTCCCACCTGTGTTCACAGTAGCTTGAACTTCATGAATCCTACATTCTTGTTCTCATGCTGGCTCTGATTCAGCAGAAGGGATAGAGAATATATGGCATGTAGCCTAGTCTGTAGTCTGATGCTTAGGGCACTCTTAGGAGGCGAGACGTATGGGCTTGAATCTCCTGTATTAAAGTGCCACATAAAAAAAAATGTGATTACACTAAAGCACGGTAAAATAGGCTACTGTGCATAAAGCATCACTTTAAACCCGTGTGCATTAAAGCAGCCTAATGTGCATTTGTTTAGTACCTCATATTTGGAAGTTGCCTGTACATGAGCACAGAGGCTGCTCTGACATGCTGTAATTACAGCGCATCGGAGCAGACTTGATTGAGTCTGCTGGAGTGTGGCAATTACCACACTTCGGCAACCTCCTGCAACTCATGTATCCTCCCTCATGTCACGTATTAGGATCCCCATTTGACACGCTTTAGTTCGAGCACGCCTGCCACCATTTTGAAGCACCACTTTAATTAGAGCAGTTTTTGGAGCTGATCTAAATAAAGTGCCACCCTTCAGCCCCAGAGCATGTGTAAAGGTGCCTGGAGGTAATCAATTTAATGCACATTAGGAAAAGCACCTTAATGCACCTGTAGACATGCTCAGTGAGCACTGTCCAGCTCCTTGAAAGAACAGTTTTAGGCAACTGTCCTCAGGATAGGATGCCAAGATCTGGATCCAGAGTGGATTGAGATGCCTTGACTATGGTACAACAGATATTCATTAGTAGCAATGTATTAATGCCCTGATTTTGTGTTGCCCTTAAGTGGCTGTTAATATTATAGGCTGTATCATCAGTCAAACCACAGCCTGTTTTTTTTTTTGTTATGTCTTTTTCTGATAAATGAACAGCTATAGTCTGGTGTTAATTCTCTTTTCAAGTTATTTTAACATACCTTTAATAATATTCAGCTTGAGATAATCTGTCATTGTAATAATGCAATAGATAGATAAATACATACTTTAAATGTGAACTTTGTGGTGATTTTTTACAAAGTTCTCTGAGAGATAAAAAACATTTTGGGAGATGATTATACATACTATACCAAAAGAACAGAATTGATTGAGTTTCTATTATGAAGTTCATCTTACCATGAATATCAACTTCTAAATTAATTTTAAAATGGTAAAAATCACTCATTTCCTGTGAAAAAAACTCATTAATTTTCTCTTCTTCTCTTCAGTAAGAATTTTATTTTGAAGATAGGATTCAATTTCCTGTAGAGAACTGTAGACACTCATCCAAACCTAGAGCTTCCACAAACTCCTTTTATTGTTATGTTACCAGGAAATGAAACACGGTTCATGGTATCATGAGAGTCTTCTCTTTCACGTCCTTTTTTTTTTCTTCCTTTTTTTCCCCCAACAAATTTTCTGTTCTGCAAAAGTTGGAATCTTTTAAATTGTACATCTTGCTGTGTTCCAATAGCAAGAGGAACACAATCTAGAAGAGGTATAGAGTTCAGAACTGTCAGAACGTTTTAGGAGCTGTATCAAGAGAAACAATAATCTATTTTGTGATCTTTGATTAATAATATCCCTTCATATTCTTCATTATTCCACAATCCACAGACACAGGCTAAGGGAGTAGGCATTTGACCTGAATGTTAGTGAGAAGCACTTTATTAAGGGTATGAAAAGCAGTTTTCCAATAAATTGCATAACTTATGGCTCTGGGTGCTACAATCATATTGCCACTTTTTCTGCCAGTTGATGATACCAAAATTTGGGCTGAGATGAGCACACTAGTAGGGAGGGAAAGACTGCAGCAAGATCTGGCTAGGTTACAGGAGTGGGATAACATAAACAGGATGCGTTTCAATACTGATAAGTGCAGGGTGCTGCACTTAGGCAGTAGAAACCAGCAGCACCCTTATAGAATGGGAAACTCCCTTCTTGAGAGCATGGAGGCAGAAAGGGATCTTGGAGTCATTATTGACACCAAGGAGGTGATCCTCCCCCTCTGTGTAACACTGGTCAGGCCACAGCTGGAGTACTATGTCTAGTTCTGTGTGTCCCACTTCAAGAGGGATGTGGACAACATTGAGGGTCCAGAGGAGGGCCACCCGCATGATCCGGGGACAACAGGACAGACTCTACAATGAGAGACTGCGGGACCTGAACCCGTTCAGCCTTCACAAGAGAAGGCTGAGGGGGGACCTGGTGACTGCCTATAAACTCACTAGCGGGGACCAGAAGGGTTTGGGGCAGACATTATTTCCCCTAGTGCCCCCTGGCATGACAACGAATAATGGACACAAATTATTGGAAAGTAGGTTTAGATTAGACAGCCGCAAGAACTACTTCACAGTCAGGGCGGCTAGGATCTGGAATCAACTTCCAAGGGAAGTGGTGCTGGCTCCTACCCTGGGGGTCTTTAAGAAGAGGCTTGATACCTACCTGGCTGGACTCATTTGAGTCCAGCTTTTCTCCTGCCCAGGCGGGGAGTCGGACTTGAAAATCTACAAGGTCCCTTCCAACCCTACTTCTATGATTCTATGAACATATCACCTGTCCTCTGGGCATCTGCTGAACTATCATAAACGAGGAGAAGTTTAGGAATATCTTTGGAAAATTGTCAAGATTGTTATCCCAGTTATGAACAGCGTGTATTTTTCTCTCCCATCCATGTTAGCACAAATGGCTCAGATACCCTGTCCTTTGAAACTTTCTTACCTTTTAACTTTTGTTGTTTTTCTTTCTTTTTTTTAAATACAGGTTCCTGTCACAGAGCCCTTTCAAATAAAATTCCATTTCATGGACCTTGCAGATGTTACTTGCAAGGATGTTTTCACACTGCCATTGTTTAAGGTAAGGTTTATCTGCAAACTGCTTTTCTCCATGCTCTATTTTTGCAAGTGATGTTAAAGAGTTTCTTCTACTTTGTAAACCAATTATCACTTGTTTTAAAATCATGCAATACAACTGAAGTGGCACGCTGAAGATGCTGAGTGCAGGCCTGACAAGCACGCTCCCCCTGCTGTCTTCTTTTTGAACCATATAAAGATTGCCTCATCGATATTAGGGTGTTTTTCATTCATGCTTGCATTTATGAGAGCTCTTTGCCAGTCTATTTTTATAGTCAGACAAAAATATATGCTTTCACTTCCAAATTCTGCAAACAACTGACCTGTGCAACTACTTTATTCTACTGTGGTTTTGATTAATCCCAGGAGTTTGACAGTCTTTTATAATGTCATTTTTTTCTGTCAGAGACTTTGTAGCATTTTGTCTTTTTTTTTTGACCTGATAAAAGGAAGAGGAAGGAAATGCCATACCCCTTCACAAATATTGCTCTTAATATGAACCTATGTTACTATTACTGGGCATGTCTACTTGTGCTATTAATTCATATTAGGCTTACTGCACAGTGGGCATGACTGCACATGCATTTGATGCATGACCAGCTTACTTGCAAGTAAATTACTCACAAGTAAATGTTCCAGGGAAGGCATCTACAAATGCAGGAATGTGGCAGCAGATTTGCTGCTATTAGAACCAAACTGCTACCATGTCCTGTGGCCCTGCAATGGGCCCCTGCCACCACCAGGGGAAGCTCAAGGCTCCAGCTCCAGCTGCCAGAAACTGGAAGCCATCTTTAAAAGCCAGCCCCACTGTCTGCTCCCTGGCCAGCCACTGTGTACAGTGTGTACAGCACAGAGGCAGCATGCAGCAGCACTCTTCTCACTGCCTCTGCCTCCCTGTACTTTGACTGTTCCAGTCCATGACCCTACCAGTGACAACTAGCACCCTAGGCTCCCCCTGGTTACTGTGCTGGTCCTGCTGGTCCACTGCACTAGCTACCAGCTGGCCCATGGCTGTCTGGGCCCTCCCAGCTCCCTCATGCACAGTGACTGCCTGCCCAGATGCTGCACACTGTCTGTAGCTGTATACCTGCTGCCTAGACCCCATCTGGCTAGCCAGAACCCAGCAGGGATGCTGAGAACATGCTGCTGGATGCCACCAAAGCAGCCACCTTTGCTCTCCTGGGCCTTCAAACCTGCAACCTCTGGGCCTGATGGGCCAGCCAGGACTGTTGGGTCACTGAACAGAAGCCAAAGGCATTCAAGATAACCTAGGCCATGTTCTGGGATCTCCTGGAGCAGTTCCAGCCACACCTGGAGTGGCAAAACAACAGCATGTGGCTCCCCCTCCCTGCAGACTATGCTCAAGTTGGCCATGCCCTCCAGATTGCAATACATCAGCCATCTCTTTGGCATGGGCAAGGCCACCACAAGTGAAGCTGCCCTGGAGGTGTGTGGCACCTCCAAGACATGCTGGGTGACTTGGTGCTCTGCGTGCATGACACCCTGGTGATGGTGGCAGGGTTCTGTGTCCTGGGATTCTCCCAGTGTATTGGGGCCCTGGACAGGACCGACAACCCCATCACCTACCCTCCCCATGGTGACCAGCCCTACTACAGCCAGAGAGAATTTTACTCTGTGGTACTCCAGGACATCGTGGGCCACCGTGGAGCTTCCATGCATGTCAGTGTTGGCTGGGTGGGCAGTACCCACAACACCCATGTCTTCAGGAATTCTGGCCTGCCAGACTTGGTGCAGGGCAGCTGCTTCATACTGGGGGTGCTAGACCTGCAGCTTGACTCCATGGTAGCCCAGTCCCTCCCCATTGGAGTCCCCGCCTACCCTCCCTTGCCCTGGCTCATGCAGCCCTACACTAGCCAGCTGGACCGCCCACCAACCCCACCTTAACTGGTGCCTGAGCTGGACGTGCATCCTGGTGGAGTGTGCTTTCAGGTGCATCAAGGGCTGCTGGGACATCCTCACTGCCCACCTTGGTTTGCCAAGGACAACCTCCCCAGTGTCACTGTCACAGTCTACATGCTGCATAACATCTGTGAGACCCAGGGGAGCTCTTCCACAAAGCCTGGGCAGAGGAGACGAAGCAGGCAGAGGGTAGCTGGTAGTGGGAGTACCACCTGCAGCAGCAGCAACACTGGCAGCCACTCCCTGCCAAGGTCCCAGGAGAGCTGTACAACCACCAGTGGGGCCAGGGTACCAGGTATGGGAGGCACAGGCTGACCACCTCCTCCAGAACTCCCCTGCTGTAGGAGGCTGTAACCTGCCTGGGCCACCATCCACAGACCACTCCCCACCTCCTGCACCATACTAATTTGTCTCAGAAGAATAATTTTTTATTCCCCTCACATCAAATAGACCTGCCATCCCCCTCCAACAAACAGAAACCCTCTCCCCACAACAAGCAACCCCCTTCCCCCTCCCAAACAGAGTCCCTCCACCACCCACCCGCCAACCAAAAATAAAACACCTTCTTCCCAACACTTACACTGTGCTTTGTGCACCATCCTGGTATGGGGGGCTGTGGGGTGGCCAAGGGGGCAGAGCCCAGGGACATGCAGCCAGTAGGGCTCTGTAAAGTTTCAGTCGCTGATTCGATTCAGTGGAAATTCAGCCTGATTCTTCAGAGGCCAAATCTCCAAATCTAAATCAAATCAGGAGATCCTTTAATCTCTCCAAATTGAATCAGAACCCTCCAAATCAATTTGGAGAGATTCAGAAAGCTTCAATGATGTAGACACCTGGGATAGTTTCAAACCAAATAAGACATTACCTAACGAGTTTGAGGTACTTCCAGGGTTAAGCAGCTGATTGACAGATGAGATTTTGAATGGCAATTTTGGATTTAGATCCCTGAAGTTGCAGACATTCTATTTTAGGCACCAAACTCTGTTGTTGTTGTTGTTGTTGTTGTTGTTGTTTTCCCTCACCCTGGTTCTGGTCCAAAGACTACATGTAATTTTATCAAACTGTTCTCTGTGCTTTTTACAATAATCAGTAAACCACTCCATTATTCTGATATGTGTCAAAGTGTTTAGCTGTATCTATTGATAAGTGATAGCTACATTGCTGTAACAGATGAAATTCTGTCCTCACTTATACCCTTCCAATCTTTACTTGCATTGATCTAACTGAATGTAGAATATGGCAACATATAACCATTGTCACTATATTTTGAAAAATACTGTATATTTTCTTACAATTTTTTTGAGATTCAGTTTTATAAATTAGGTTAATTCAAACATCACTTACAGTAAGAAATGGTAAAAGATATTCAATGGGTAAAAAAGACTGGTGTTTTCTGCATAAACTGGAATATTAGTGTCATTTTCATAAGACCCTACTTTCCCTTGTTCGGACGTAATACTTTACTATCCTCAGGATTTACTAATTCCTAAAGCCAGAGCAAAAATAGGTAATATTCTGGTCCCATCAAAATACATAAATTCTCACTGAGTTGTTTTTTAGGTAAGATTTCATGATTAGGTATTAAATTGCAGAATGCCCTTTATATAAGCAGCATATGGACAAATCCATATCCTAAGGAAATCATAAAAAGCTTTCCCAGGGAGCTAAAAGTCAAGTTAGTCAATGACAGGAAACACATAACATGCTAAAAAATAGAGAGAGAAGTTCCAAGTCAGTATCTAAAGGCATTTGTGAATAATGAATATAAAAATTTTGGGTACCCACCATCTTTAATCTGCTCTTAATGCCATTCCAAACATTAAAAGAAAGAGAATTATGCCCATATTTTTAAAAAATATTTAATTTTCTCTCCTAAACATTGCATAACTTAAATATATTTTCATGCACAACAAAGCTTTTTTGCTTCAATGCTGGGTCTTTAAAAAAAAAATCTGATTGCATGCCCTCCTTATAATGCACTCAAAAATTGACCACCCACATACTCTGTCAAACATACTTAGATAAGGATCTAAAATTGGACTGGACATTGTGACGCATACTTATTTACTGACTGTGTGAGAGTTCTGATTTTTAACAAAAATTGTTTATCAAAAAGCGTTTATCAAAAATTGTTGTTGTTTATAAAAAGGCATTGAAAATATCACCATTAAAAAAAAAATCAAAATAATACTTCCTATTGTTTTTAAAATATGGAGCCACATAATGATGCTGTGTATAGTGTCAATTGCATCACAGTTTTGGTTGGAAAGTACAGATTTAATCTTTCTTTTCTTGCACTCTCAAGTGGTTGACATACTCTCAACCTTTATTGCCACTAGAAGCCATTTTCCCATGGTAGGAGGTTGTGAAGAGATGTTTGAAGCTGCCAGTACATATGTCCCATAGCTAGGAGACTATGGGCTTGTACTCTTTTATGACAGTTCAGTTCAATTCAACCTTGACTTTGGGTAAGGTTGCCTTGGCACTCTACATATCTGTTTTAGTCTGGGTATGCCTGATACTGAAAGGTGCACATATTTTTATGAAAATACTGCTGGGGCCTTGAGCTAATTTCTCATTAGTTGTCCACATAGACTTTTTTAGAGCACCATAAGTAAAAGAGGAAGATAATTGAGAGAGTATTTTACTATTGCTTCATTTGTCAATTAAAATTTCACTCAAATCAGTATTTTCCTGTCATTTTTGTTATGTGTAAGACTTAATTTTACTTTTGAAGAGCTGTACCTAATAAAACAACTGTATGAATCACTATTTACATAGTATAGACATATCCATAAATAATTTAAAATTTCCTAGATATTTATACAGTTTACATAATAAGTTTTCAGGCTTTTCAAAGCTTTGGATTCAAGTTCCATTAGCCCTAATGGCTGCTACATAGCAGAGTCAGTACTAACTGTACTGGTGGCAATGAACACAAATTAATAGGTACCACAATGATGCTCTATTTTGATAAACTCTTGTGAATTACTCTTTATAAGCGATGGTTCCCAGTTTACCTTAAATACATCAATTAAAACTTGAGTGTTGAACCTTATCTGATTTGATAATTAGATTCACTCAACTTGAATTAATTTTATGCACCTATATCAACAATATTGCTTGCTTCAGCTTGTTTGGTTTTAATTCAGGTCTAAGCAGCTCCAGAATCATTTGTGCATATGTTTATGACATTATGTGTTGGAAACTAATAGTTCCATTTTGCTGAGTTTCCAATTTATTACTGTCAGTATTAAAGTTTGTCTTGAATTTTTGCAACATGTCTATCCCAGCTTGGATATAATTTTATTAACATTTCACAGTGATCTGGAGGGCTCCTCTTTGACTATTTGTCACTTAAAGATCAAACACTTCTGCTGATGACTTTTAAAAATCAATTATAATTTTGCAAAATTGGGCTGACGGAATAACCCAAAGTGAAAGCCAGCAAGTCCTAAGAGACTTTCCCAATGTATTCAAATAAGATTGATCTTCACTATTTTAAAACTAAAGAGCTGCTAAAGAGGGGGGAAAGTGTGCTAAGGGATGTGCTGTTGTTATTGTATGAGAGATCTTCTGTATAATTTGTATTCCAACTTCATGAATTTTAGAAATAGGCTTAATGGAGAAGCGTGTTAAGTACTTTTGAAAAGGCATACTGAGCATCAAACTGCACAAAGCTATTTTTATCCTATGTTTTAAACCCTACAGTTCTTTCTTTGACCCTTTCTGAGTTTGATACGATTAAAGAATGAAAAAACATAAACATTTTTTTCCTGAATCACTGAAAGCTCCAGTTTGTCTTAAAGAATAAAAAAGGCTCTAAAATGTACAGTGGCATTCAGATTTACCCTATACATTTTCTCTGCCCCCTCTTTGCTATATTTTCCCTGTACTCTTAAATTTTCATAGATAAATACATATAAATACATTGGGTAACCTATTAGCAAAACCATATGGTCAATCCCCAGCAAAACCACAAGAAATAACACCCAAACCTACTACAGGAAAAGCAGAGGGACTAAGGCAACCAGTGCTCTAATGAAGCAAGGCTATTAAAATATCCTCAAGAGATACAAGGAAGAGAGGACTATGCCCTCTTCTATGGAGAAAGGCAAAATCCCCCAGAGTTCATACAAATCTGACCGTGGGGTAACATTTCTTTCTGACTGCAAATATGGCAAACAGTCCGCCCAGAAGTGGATGGGTAAGATCCCCTAGCCAAGAACCTCTAGGTTTAAGTCCCAGCTGGTGCCTTGACATAACCAATTCAAAATCCCCAGCATTGGCTTCAACCAATACCCAATGCACCTGAGGAGGGTGAAAGAAAATAACTTGGGCACATGTAGAAGTAAGAGGAGAAAAAATTCCTTTCCAGATCCATGTAGCAACCAGCAAAGCCCAGAAGCATGGAAAAAACATAGTAGAACACAGACACAGGCATGACTAGATCACCTCTGACCAAAACTTATCCAACGTCTTTTTTAACATCTCCAGTGATAGAGGGTTTACATCTTCCCTAGGAAGTCTATCCCATTGCCTCACTGTTCTAACAGTGACAATTTTTTTCTTGATATCCAATCCAAACCTATATTGATGCAACTGTAAGTCATTAATCTGCATTCTACTCTCTGCAGCAAGATAGAAAAGGTATTTTCCCTCTTCTTTATGATAGGCCTTTATATATTTGAAGACTGCAGTCATGTCTCTGTATAGATGCCATTTCCATAAGCTAAGCATGCCTATTTTTTTCAACTTCTCCTTGTATGCCTTGCTTTCTAAGCCTCCTGTCATTTTTATTACTTGCTTCTGGACCCACTGTAATGTCTCTATGTTCTTTTAAAACAACACATAGAACTCTAGATGAGGTTTAAGAAGTGCCAAATAAAGACCAAATAACCTTTCTTGTGGCTGCATCATGTTGCAGATTCATATTGAGCCTGTGATCTATCAGGATTCCCAGATCCTTTTCTGTAGTGCTGCCATGCAGCCACATCACCCATTTTGTATTTTTATTTGTATTTTTGATTATTCTTCCTGAGCTATGGGACCTTGCATTTTCCAATACTGAACTTCACCCAGTTAGCTCCAGCTTAGTTTTCCTATCTTTGAATCTGAATTGTTCTCCAGTCCTCCAACATGTTTGAGACCTTTCCCAGTTTAGTGTCATCTGCAGATTTGCTCAAGAAGCTCTCAATCCAGCATCTAAATCATTAATAAACATGTTGAACAACATCAGGTCCAGGATAGACCCCTGTAGAACTCCACTGGAAACCTCCCACCATTTTTGACATATATATACCCTTTGTTTGCAGACATTGAGTCAGTTGTCTATGCACCTTATAGTAGTTTACGCTACTATAAGGTGTACTATATCCACAGCATTCCCTTCATCGACCTAAGTAGTTACTTTGTCGAAGAAGATCAAGTTTGTTTGGTATGACTTATCTTTAGTAAATTCTTGCCAGCTGCTTGTGCATTTTCTCCTTCTGCATTTTCTCCTCCATGTGCCTACAAATAGACCTATTTATTACATGCCCGATTAACTTCCTGAGTATTGAGGTGAAGCTAACTGGTCTACAGGTCCTCCTTTTTTCCCGTTCTTAAAGGGAAACATTATTTTGGATCTTTTCCAATCCTCTGGTACCTCAACTTTCTCCAATGACTTTGTAAATATTATTGCCTAGGATTCTAAGACCTTTTCTGGCAGTTCCTTCAATACCCTGATATGAAATTCATCAGGCCCTACTGACTTGAATTCATTTGACCTTTCAAAATCTCTGTTTCTTTTGTTATCTGATCCCTAAGCTTGTCCCTTTCCTTACCCAAATGATTCTTATTAGCTGTCTGGTTGCAGTTTGACAGTTTTGTGAAAACTGAGGGAAAGTAGCTGTTGAGTCTTAGCCTTCTTTGCATTGTTTGTTAAGAGTTCCCCTTATCTATTTAATAGTGGATGTGCAGCTTCCTTGTTTGTTTGTTTTTTCTTTTTTGGCTAACATAATATAACACCTCTTCTTCTTGTCTTTAACCTCCCTTGTCAGGTGCATGGTATGTTTCATTTAGTGACTGACCCATTTTTCCATTGCCTGGCAACTTGAAGTTTTAGGCCCACACAGAATTAAATATTTGACAACATGAGGTCACAACTCCCAGAAGAGGATTCAGGATCTTTTAAAAGGAGAGTGTGGGAGCAACAATGGGCACTGCAGAGGTGACTATATCCTTTACTTCCAACCTTCCCTCACCTCCTTTCCCTCAGCAGGCAGACCACACCATGGAAGCAGCAGTCAAGGACTTTTTTTAAGTCCTTCAATCAGGTAACAATTTATCCTTCTCCCCTCTCCCCCAACTTGCCCTCCATCCTTTCCCCTCCCATTCACCTCCTTCCTTGCCTGCTTCTGTTGCTGTTGTCCTTACTATCACCAATTGACCTGGGGGCAGGGGGAGGCTCCAGAACTATTCCTGCTCCACTCTAGTCGGGCTGCACATGGAACCAGGCTCAGCCAGAGCTAGCAGTGGTAGCAGTAGTGGCAGCAGAATTGCTCCCTTTCCCTGTGCTGGCACCTGGGCACAGAGGAGGAACATATCCACTGTTGCCACTGTCCCCTGCTGAGCCTGGCTCCCTGTGGAACCCAGCTGGAGTGAGCAGGAATGGCTCTGGAGCTTGCGTCTACCCCTGCCCCTTGGACAGCAGGAGATAGTGCAGTAAGTTGGGGAGAAAAGGGAAGCAACAGGGAGGTACCACTTAGCATGGAGACAAAGGGAGGAGAGAAATATTTACCCAGTTCGGAGAGTTAAAAAAGTCCCCAGCAGCTGCTTCTGCAGTATTTTTGACTAAACAAGGGTTGCGTCCATGCCACTGCACAATCTTTGGCTCCATCCCTGACTACCTTTGATGATTTTTAGTGAGCTGTTCCTTGTTCTTCCAGTGTCACTTTCATACCTGAAGCATACTAAAAGCTGTAACAATAGATTGATGGAATCCTTAGAAAAATACAAATTGAACCTGCCATTGACTTAATGACACAGAAAAGTATTTCCTTAAAAATATTCTGTCACATTAGGAATTATACTTCTTATGCTAACTCCCAGAAAGAATAGCTGTTTGATGTACGTTATCAAATGCATTCAAGGCTTTTGTAAAAAAGAAATATGCTGAATAGGTTTCATCATTAGATGAATGCTGGGGAGGGCAGAAGAGAATCTACCAACAGAACACAGTCCTATATTTTCAGGAAATTATTTTACAGAATGCTGAATGGCAGTGAAAAAAGTGGAGAAAGAGTGTTAAGGCTGAGAGACTCTCCATAATGCTTAGCAATGAGATGCTGTGACCTCATCATTGATTTTTTAAAAACTGGAAAACTGATGGAGATGAAAAAAGCTGTGCACTGTGGAGAGAGAAGCAAGGAACAGGGAAGCTGAGAAATGGAAAAGCTAAGAAGCAAACTGCAACAGAGAAAGCTGACTTGCAAGGCCCAGGGTAGCAGGTAGCATTTATTTTTTACCTGGGCAGTTTGTCAGATGTTTGTTTGCTCCTATCCTCAGCTTTCCCTTGAGGGAGATATGGTAATACTACTGTATTAACTTCCTCTCTCCTCCTTCCCTTTGTTTTTTCACTCCTATGTATGGAGTAAAACCACCAGCAATCAGAGCAGCCCAAAGATATCCATTAAGAAAGCTTGGTAGAGTCAGATGAATATGTTTGCATAGTAAAAATTGTAATCATGAGACAACCAAACTGGTTTGTTAATATGGGTCAGAGCTGATAACTAGTTTCAGCCAAAATAAGGAACACCTAATCCAAATGCCTCTGGAGAAAGATGAAATGTTTTTTTTTAATATATACTAAAAGAACTTTTATTAGTAGTATTAAGCTAAATTTATTCACTTCTAAGATACTAAAAACAATATTTTCAGTTAAATGAACTGTTTTAATCCACCTAACATGCATTTTTTAGACTTTTTTCAATGAAAAAAATACCCCCCAGTTCAAAAACTGAAAAAAACAACCCTATTATTTCCACACATCTATGCCTAAACTTTTATAGAATTCCCAAATGCACAACTACTACCAAGAAAGAAAACCACATAAAGGAAAATGATGGATAAAAAGAATAGAACAGATCCATCTGTTGCAAACCCTATATGTTCAAGTAACACAAAGAAGTCAAAAGGAAGTCTTAAATATCAAGAAATATAAATTTATTGTCTTGGGAATTTATTGAGCATTGAAAACAAACTCTTAGGTTGAAGATGAAAAATTCAAATGTAGCTGTTTAACTGTGCCTAAGTATACGAGAACTATCCAAATTGTACATGAAGGTCAGGTTTTGAATGTGCATATTGGTATTGAAATAACATTTGTATGCCTAGGTTCAAAGTCAGGCTTGACAATTTGGTCTTCAAACTGATTACAGCAACTCATTTTTATGTAAGAAGAAATCCAAATATCTAGAGAAAAGTTCAGCTGGCCCACAAGCAAAAACCTTTGCCTTTTGCTCAAAAAAATATCAACATAGTACTCTGTTTCTTTCAATTGCTTTTTAGTAAAAATATCTAACTTAAGGAGCAAAA
The DNA here is from genome assembly GCF_001723895.1 of Crocodylus porosus. Lineage (NCBI taxonomy): Eukaryota > Metazoa > Chordata > Crocodylia > Crocodylidae > Crocodylus > Crocodylus porosus. The sequence goes on from NW_017728912.1 coordinate 15,154,346, forward strand.
TACATTTCTCTTTGAAACTAATGGCAAAACTCTGCTTAACTTCATTGGGGTTAAGGTTTCACTCAGCATGTCTGTCCAGAAGTTCAAAACTCTTTACTGGACTAACCTCAACTACTCTTTCCCTCTGCCTGTCACAAAAGCAAAGATTTACTGGAAGAATGAAGAATGAAGATACCTACAAAAAGATGAATGCTTAGAACTAAATGCTCACTTACTTACTGCACTTTTCTTCCTTAGGCCCCTGCCACATGTCACATTTAAAACATGATTAACTAGTTAATCGTATCTTAAGTTGTAACCTGGCCACACATTAAAGCAATTAATGGCATCACAAAACACAGAATAAATCACAGAGTTACATCACAAAAATGTGTAATGGGATGGTATCACACTACTAATCAATTGACAGGGCTCCCAGACACAAGAGCATGTAGAAGCTTGCTACTTGTGAGTGCATGGAGGAGCTGACACTCCTTCTGCACCAGCAGTAAGGATTGATGGGATCTGATGCTTGATCTCAAAAATCATGCCTCCTCCCATTCATGTGTGGCATGGCAGGAAGCACATATCAGATCACATATCAGATATGGATCACATATCAGATCTTAGTGCATCTTTACCTGCACATCTGGTAGGGGCCTTGGCATAATTTCAGTATTATTCTGCCTACCCATTGACAGATGAACAGGCTGATATATATATCAAGCTATTCCCACTATAAAATGTGAAGCAACAGATAAATACAGGTATTTTTAAAGTATATTATTATTTATTTCTACAGCTGCTGGAGAGGTTTCTATTAGACTTATTTTGTTTTTTAAACAGAGACTGCAATTTTGTCAGAACTCAAAATGTTATGTAGGGGAAAATACTACATTTTGTAGATTTTTTATACAAACTATTTGATTTTAAATTATTTTGATGCAACATAGAGTATTTCAGTTGATTGAATTAACTAATGTATAAGATCCAGAATAATTTAAAATGCTTATTTATGAAATATTGCCTTACAGGAGTTGTCCAACTACATTGTCTTCTGTGGGCCAGAATCACTGGCTGTAGTACATTTACCATGTGTCTTCATTGCTTACATTATAATTCAGACATTCACATCAGTATTGCCTATGAGAGTGATGTGCTACTCACAGTAATCACACAGGAAAGGAAAAATGGGAGTCCAAAGTACAACTCCCATAAGAATATATATATATATATATATAGTCTGTCTGACTTCAAAGCTTTCTAAATCAACTGGATAAAAGAGTGTGTGTAATACTGAATTTTTTTTTTCAATCAGAAATGTCAACATAAAAACATGCTAATATTTCCAAACCATTTAAAAAAAATTATGAACAAAAATGATTTTTGTTTTACTTTCAACCCCATTTTTAAATAAAAGCAAATGCTGAAATATCAGAATTCTCTGTGTTAGAAATGTTGAACTGTGCTCAAAATGTGTTTAGATAATGAAAGCCATAAGTAGAGGAGACAGCAATCAGATTGAACAGCTGACTTAAAACGAGATAGACCTACAAGCCCTGTTTACAAATAAATCAGTAGCTGCAATTTGAGATCTCTCTACAAAGAAAGTATTTAGCTGCCATTCAAAAAAAGTCTCTAGGGGATTCTACCAATGTAATGGAAATCAAATTTTGATCTAAGTATCTCTCTTTGTAATTGGAGTATAAATACAAAATAAACAAGTAAATAACGTGATAGTTCATAAATGCTTATAATACACTAAAAGCAAAAATCACAAACGTGTCTTGTTGACACAACTCAGCATTAATTACTTCCCAATTCCAGTCTATTTGTTATCACAAATGTCCTCAATTAAAATGCTTTATTAATACAGGGTAAATTAAAACACTTTTTATTTTGAAGCTAGAGATGCACTTAGCAGCATATAAAATAGTGATTTAATGGGCACTTAATGTTCTGAAGCTTTAAACTAAACACATCATAAATTAAAGCCTTTCTTTGCCTTTTATGCTTTTCTATTTGAAACCTGAAACACCATTTGAATTTATTATATCAGACTGAAATACATTACCTTGTTTCCCAATGACATTCACCCATACCATAAACAGTGTTTGACCCCACAGCGTCCATGATTTCACATATTTCTAGAGTTGGAAGGGACCTAGTAGATCATCAGGTCCGACCCCCTGCTCCAGGCAAGAAAGAGCACTAGGGTTAAGTAACCCCAGCCAGTTGCCTGTCTAATCTGCTCTTGAACACCTCCAGGGTAGGGGAAAGCACTGCCTTCCTTGGAAGCCCATTCCATATTTTGGAAGCCTTTACCATAAAGAATTTCTTCCTTATGTCTAATCTAAATCTGTTCTCCTTTAGTTTGTGGCCATTATTTCTGGTAAACCCAAGGGGCGCCCTGGTAAACAGAGCATCTCCTATTCCCTGCTGCCCCCCTGCCCCCTGGTGAGTTTGTAGGCAACCACAAGATCACCTCTCAGCCTTCCCTTGTGAAGGCTGAAGAGATTCAGATTTCTCAGTCTGTTTTCATAGGGTCTTACCTGCAGCCCCTCAACCATACGAGTAGCCCTTCTCTGAACCCCCTCAAGGTTATCCACATCCCTTTTGAAGTGTGGCACCCAAAACTGGATGCAGTACTCCACCTGTGTCTTCACCAGTGCTGCATAGAGGGGAATTATCACTTCCCTAGTCCTGCTTGTGATACTCCTGCAGATGCAAGAAAGAGTGCAGTTAACCTTGCTTATTACCTCATCACACTGGTGACTCATGTTCATTTTTGTGTCAACCAGGACTCCAAGATCTCTTCCCACTGTTGTGGTTCTCAGAATGGTACCTCCCAGTCTATAGGTGTGCTGGAGATTCTCTCTCTCAAGGTGCAGTACCTTCCATTTATCCTTGTTAAATTGCGTCCTATTCTGATCTGCCCACTTCCCCAGTCTGTTCAAATCTGCCTGAATTCTCTCCCTGCCCTCCAGTGTGTTTACTATGCCCCATAATTTAATGTCATCTGTGAATTTGGACAAGGTGCTTTCAACACCTTCATCCAAATCACTAATGAAGATATTAAAACAATACTGGTCCAAGGACAGAACCTTGGGGGACACCACTGCCCGCATCCTTCCAGGGAGAAACCAACCCATCCACCACCACTCTCTGGATGTATCCCATAAACCAGTTTTTCACCCACCTTACTGTGAAAAAATCCACATCGCAGCTACTCAGTTTGCCTGTAAGAATTGTGCACGACACTGTATCAAAAGCCTTTTTAAAATCTAGGTAAATAATATCTACTTCCTCCCCTGCATCTAAAAGCTTTGTGACCTGGTCATAAAAAGAGACCAAGTTAATCAGGCGGGATCTGCCTGCTATAAACGTATGCTGGTTGCTTCTTAACATTGTGTTACCAGCTGGCCCCCTGCAAATGTGATCTTTATGATTTTTTCTTAAGTCTTACTAAGAATAGAGGTGAGGCTAACTGACCTATAATTACCCGGGTCCTCCTTCCTCCCCTTCTTGAATAAAGGGACTACGCTGGCCCTTTTCCAGTCCTCTGGGACCTGTCCCAAGTGCCATGAGCACTTAAAGAGTTGCGCCAGAGGTTCTGCTATATCATCAGCCAATTCTTTTAGTACCTTGAGTAAAGATCATTAGGGCCTGCTGGCTTAAATATGTCCAACCCTTCCAAGTACCCCTTCACTAGGTCAGTGCTAACCATTGGTGGATTGGTATAACTCTCACTCCAAACTAAAGACTCATTAGGAGGTACATTTGTATCCATGTTCAGGAAAACAGAAGCAAAGAAATTATTTAAGAGCTCCGTTTTTTCCATCCTATCAGTAATGAGTTGTCCTAGTCCATTCTGTAGCAACCCTGTAGAAAACCCCCCAGTTTTTCTTTTTATATATATATGATAGATATGCATTCCCTTCCCCAATTATTTCTGGTTTTTCTTTCTCTCCCTCTCTATTCCCTATAGACAAGCATAAGCAAGCTCAGACTTAGGATAAGCTTTAACATTTTTATTTTGGTAGCAAGTTTTTGGTTTGGATATCCACTGTTTTATATTGTATTATTATTAGGTTTGTACTGATTCTTACTGTTGTATATTGTATTATTATCATTTTTGTATTGATTTTTATTGTTTCGTATGGATATTGTATGGTTTAGGTCTGTGTTTGTAAGTGAACCAAAATAATGTCAAGTTTCCATTTTGTATGTCAAGTCTCCATCTTGTGTCCTCTGCCCAGTGATGTGGAAATTCAGACAGGATCACTGTTTGGCTGTTAGAAGCACTTTATTTTGCATGGCCACAGGAGAACAGCTCATTTTCAACAAAAGCAAAGCACAGACTTCTTTATATACTAATAAATCACATACAGATCAGCCCACCTGTAACATACTCTTGGCAGTCTGACAGCAACTCATCCTGGTGTCTCGCTGAACCAGGTACATTTTCTCAAACTGTCTCCTGAGAAGCTTATCCTGAAGGCCACCGTGTTGTTCTCGCTTGGCTTTCACCAACATCTCCCACCCTGCCCCGACACGTATATGGACCTTTCAGTACTTTTCCATTCCTCATCATTCCCCCCTTGTAAGTGCTTGTGTGTACACCTCTATATTCATAAAGAGGTGTAAGCACACCTTTGACATTTTCTTGTTGTTTGCACACATAGGCCACCTTCCTCAGCACCATCATGTGCAGCTCAGTCTTAGAGAGCCTAGAAACACTCTGGGCAGTTTTGATAAACAACAGCATAAGCAACACAGAAACATTTGGATAATAATGAAAACAGAAAAAATGCATAGACAGAATACACCATTTCAGCAGGGATTTCAACCATCCCCCTACATCTGGTAGCCACCTCCACCAATCAAAGGGTTTCTACTCTGCAACCACATGGATAATCTGCAACTGCCTTCTTATGGTGCAGAGGTCCTTTTCCACTCGTTGGTGCTGATTTATCCAGGCACAGCAAGTATGGTTCACAACTGCACATACCCCTCCTTGGGCGGCTAGGAGATAATCCAAAGCCATATGGTTTTCAGTAGCCACCTGCCCTATCTGGGTGATTTCATCACTAAGAGCTCCTAAAGCATCGGCACTGGCATTAAAAAATTCCTCCATAACTCCTAAAATGTTCACAATGGTTCTTTCTAATTTAGCTACCCCCAACCAAGGGAGAAATGCCCTGGTAAATTGATGGAATCTGGTGCATCAGCAAACCAGTGGGTTTTCTACAGTTCGCCTATGTCTGGGCAAACCAGGTGGGAGATTAGACACCCCATGCCGAGAGAGGCTTGGGTGTAAATCAAACTCTGGGATGATTCTCCCCAGGGTACAGGTGCCAACCCAATGCCATGGCAAAATCTTGTGGCCATCATTCCCACATACCTATTGACCTGTAAGGTATAGGAAGGGGCACATTGGCTCCCCACCAACCTGTATTGAGATATTGATTGGTTACAGGAGATAGAACGTAACAGCACATAGGATTCGGACCCGTTCATTACCAGACTATGGGTATCCTCCAGTGTTTTATGGATAGTGAGAGACTCGTTGGTACACTGAAAGGATGGGTTTCCCAGCAGGATCCCAGATGTATTATGGGAGTGAGAAGCAAAGGTTACTTGACAGTTGGGGTAATGCCCCACTGAGTGATGAGCTTTGCCTATCCTACCACTCCCATTGGACCTATAACAGATGACTGCCTCATGTCTAGAGGACTGTCTCCAGCTGTCTCAAGTCTTCTTCCACCATTCTGGGATAGACTGCAGCCTTCTAGTAGAGTGGGAGGAAAATCTGACAAAGGTAGTATTAGTACTGTTTCCCCAATCCTCAAGGGGAATCAGTACCCCAAGCATTAGGATTCCTCTGGCTGGGTGTGTAGGCCCATGTATGCACACCCAGCAGTTCATAAGGTTGCCTGCACTAGCAATGCTCTGGCCCAGGAACATAATACTGTTCTCCTCCCATGTCCCGACTAGAACTCTTGGCATAAAGCTGAGTAAAAGGAAAGGCAACAGTTCGAGGCCTACTCGAGCGGGGTCCCAAATGTTGCTATCCCTTGGAACTTTGGAGGGCTACCCTTGACTAAAACTTCAGCCTCCAGCACACTACCATCAATAAAATGCTGACCAAAATAATACAAAACAGTGCTACCCCGGGCAGTTTCTAAACCTACGTAATTATCTGTGACCTCCCAAGGGTTAGTGTGATTCATACTAAATTACTAAAGGCAATTCAATACATAGAACAAAAGTTCATAGCCTCACGTAAAATTTGGCTAGCTGTGCAGGCTATTTTTTGAGATTTCGTTGTCTGATCTTCACTCACAGGGAACCCTCTGGATCTTCATGGAGGTATCGCTGGTGAGAAACCTTGGCAACTTTCACAGCAGTTGGGGTGGCTAGCAGGACCTGGAGAGGCCCCTTCCACTGAGGCTGCAGCCAGTCCTTCCTCTGGTGGACCTTAAACAGGACCCAATCTCCTGGTTGGACTGGATTGACAACAGAGTCACCATCTAGAGACTGATGTTGTGCTGTGGCTTTAACCTGAAATGAGATAACCTTGAGGGCCTTGGTGAGCCCTTGGCAGTAGGTTAATAAAGAATCATGGAGATGGGTCAGGTGTTGGAGAGGAGGTGTGGCAAGTCCCCTCATGGGTCGACTCATAACAATGTCAAAAGGGGTCAGACCTGAGGACCTCTGCACAGAATTTTGGGTTTGGAAAAGTACCAATGGGACGGCCTCGGGCCACTTTAGACCAGTTTGTTCACAAGTCTTCACCAAGCGAAGCTTAATATCAAAGTTTTTCCATTCCACTTTATCCCCACTATGAGGATGATTTGGGGTGTGGAGCTGTATGGGATGGAAAGGACCTTGCAAATGTGTTGGACCACCTGGCCAACAAAATGGGGGCCACAGTTTGAGTCCAGGGAAAGGGGTAGACTGAAGCAGGGCAACAGGTCAAAAAGAAACTTTTTGGTCACAGTGAGGGCATCAGCCTGTCGGTAAGGGTATGCCTCAGGCCAGCCACTAAAAAGACAGGCAATAATCCACACATGCTTCCAGGGTCCCGACCTGGGCAACTCGATGAAGTCCATCTGAAGGTGGAAAAAGGGATAAAGACCTAAAGGTCCGTGGAATGCATGTGGCTGGCGCAGTGGCCAGCCAGGATTGTGTCACTGACACTGTGGACACTGGCAACAAAAGTGGGCAGCCACGGTGGAAAAACCAGGGCATACCAATGGCGGCCAACTTTGGCTACCATCCCCCCTTTGGCCAAATGGGCCACTGGGTGGGCCATTTGAGCCAAGAGGGATAGAAGGGCCCTGAGGGCTACAAGGCGACCAGACAGGTGCCGCCACAAAGAGTCGGAGTGGAGAGAGCAGCCTGTGGAGATCCAGGCATCCTTTTCAGCATCTGGGGTGGCATCCTGGAGAAAGGGGACATCAGAGAAGACAGAGGAAGAGAGGTAGAGAGCAGCTTGAAGGACTGGAGCTGAGAGTTCTTACAGGGCGGCGGTCTTGGCCATGTCATCAACCCTATTATTTCCCAGAGACACAGAATCATCAGCAGCAGCATGCACTTTGCACCATAGAACAGCAAGGGTGGAGGGAATAGCATCCAGGACAGTAGTAATAAGGTGATGGTGAGAGATGGGAGTCCCAGCAGAAGTAAGAAAACCTCGCTGTTTCCAGATCTGTCCAAAGGAATGGCAAACACCAAAGGCATAGTGAGAGTCTGTATAGATATTAGCAGATTGTTCAGTGGCAAGGTGACAGGCATGAGTGACAGCAATGAGTTCAGCAGCTTGAACACTAGTAACAGAAAGAGAAGCGGATTCAATAACAGTATGATCAGAACAGACAGCATAGCCAGCTTGGAGAATGCTGTGATTATCTCGAAAACAGGAGCCATCAACATAGAAAATGAGGTCAGGTTCAGACAGAGGGGTATCAGAAAGATCAGGATGGGGAAGAGAAACAAAGTCCACAAGCTGAGTGCAGTCATGGTGTTGGCCGTCTGAGGGTGAAAGAAGAAGAGAGGCAGGATTGAGGCGATCACAGTGGACGATGGTTATGTGGTCCACAGCGAAGAGAACCACCTCATAGTGGGTTAGACAGCCAGGGGACAAGTGCTGAGTTCTGCCACTCTGGAGAAGAGTGAGGACACCATGCGGGATGGCAACAGTAAAGGGGTGCCCAAGGACAAGGTTATCAGTTTTAGAAACCAGCAGGGTGGCGGCAGCAACAGCGTGAGACAAGGTGGAAACCCAGAAGCGACTGGGTCAAGGGAAGCACTATAATAAGCAATATGACAGTGCGGGGAGGGTCCGAAGGGCTAAGTCAAGACACCAGAGGCAGTGCCTTGGTGTTCATGACAGAAGATAGTAAAGGCTTAGAATAATCAGGCAGACCGAGAGCAGGAGAGGAAGAACAGGCTTCTTTGAGCTGACAGAAGGAAGATTCATTGACATCTTCCCAGGGCAGCGGGTCAGGGAAAGAATCACAGGTGAGAAGGGTGAGAGGCTCGGAAAGTCCAAAATAATTAGGAATCCATTGTCGGCAGTAGTTGGCAGCATCTAGGAAACCACGAAGTTGGCGTTTAGTCTGTGGGCGTGGAAGGGAAAGAACAGCAGAAAGACGATCAGGAGACAGGTGACAGGTACCATGAAAAATAGTGTACCCCAGATAGGTAATAGAAATCTGACAGAATTGGAGCTTAAAGCAGAAGGCTTTGTGGCCCCGTGCTGCAAGTTGTTCTAAAAGAGTGACAGAGTCAACTTGGCAATGAGGGAGGGTATCAGAACAGAAGAGCAAATCGTCCACGTATTGGACTAGCACAGAATCATGAGGCAACTGGACTGTATCAAGGTCAGACTTGAGAACTTGGCTATATATGGTTGGGTGAGTTATGAAATCCTTGAGGCAGATGGGTGAAGGTGTATTGCCGGCCAAGTAAAAGCAAATAAATATTGAGAGTCAGGGTGAACTGGTATAGAAAAAAAGCATTACAGAGATCCACCACAGAATATTATTTAGATAAGGAATTTTCTCCTCATTTATGAATCAACAAGCTTCTTGAACCTGAGGAAGCCTTAATAAAAATGAATTGAGTCTACCCAATTAAAAAAGAAAATAAAGTTTGGAGTCAAATCCTGGCTAGCTTCTAGCATAAGAAAGAGAATTGATCCTAGAGTAGATCTCAAAAGTGACACTTTCATCTGTGATGTATAAAACTGAAACATTAGCTTCACTTGGGTAGAAACTACAGGAATCATAGGGAAATAAATAATGGGGAGGAAGCAGAAGAAGGGTACCTCTTGTCAGAAATGTGCCCAGATTATTTGAGAATGAACCAACTTTGTTAATGTTCTGTGCAGGTTAACTGGGTGAATTCCCATAGCTCCTCCTCTTCCCACATAGCAATGTCTTTGTTAAATAACTTAAATGCTTCAAAATGATTTTTCAATTTGTAATTGACCCATGTTTTTAATTCAAAATGGAAGAATCCTGGAAACAAACACATGTTTAACTGAACCTGAAACAATTTTTTCAATGTTTCATTTCAATGAACAAATGGAAAAAAGTTTGTTATTTACATACAGCTATACTGACAAATTAATATTAGCTGACACCCTGGTCCACTAAATTTAAAACGTACCTGTCCAAGTTACTACTAAAATGTTTACAACTGCATCTAATCAGGGATTTCTGGAAACAACAGCATATGATTTATCTGATCAATTAACTAGAAGAAACATTTCAAAATTTGAATAATTCTAATATTGATTAAAACATAGTATTTTAAAAAGATTTTGACAGCATATATTTGACTAATTAATAAGAAAAAATCACAAAAGACAGAGAATGAACTAAATTAGTGTGATGTTTCTTTGGGTGAATCGGATATCTTTTATTAGACCAGCTTAAATAGTTAGAAAAAGATTTTCAGCAAGCTTTCAGGTTAAAAAACCCTCCATCAGGCAGAGGAATCATCTGCAGCTGGTGTGTGCTTCTCCTGGATGCAATGAATAGTAAAGGAGCCAGAGGCTCGGCTGGAATGCATAGCCATTTTTTTCAACACTATTAAATACCTATTTATGAATCTATTCAGAAGTAATGTGATATATTAAATATGTGCATATCATTATAGTGAATGTCCCTGTTGAATTATATAGAAAATATGCAGTAACTAACACTTGGTTCAATTTTGTGCCTGATTCACTGCAAGACAGAATATGAGAGCTATTGATTGAATGAATATTCAATTTAATATTCAAAAGAACTTTTTAAACACATTGGTCATACGATTTATTTAGAGGACCCAAATTTGAGGGATAGAGAGAAACTGAGACTGAACTTTCCTATAGTTACATAAAATATTCAACCTGAAATTCTATGTACATGAAGTCAGCTTTATACAAAAAGAAGTTAGGCTTCCATATGAAGAAATAAACCATGCTTTATTGCAAGGATTGGACAATGTATTACTAATCCAGGAGTTGGCTATAAAGCAGGCTAAGTCAAATATACCTCTTTGATTCTTGTGGGGGTGGTAGTGGTGGTGGAGTCTGATATTATCCTCCACTAATTCCACACCTGGCACGGTACATTTTCTAACATCTGAGCATAGCTTAGCTAACTGTTGCACTGCACAGTGAATCATAGTTCTTCCTATTCTTTGTCCTATTATGCCTAAATAAATGCATATTAAGGAAGAAGTTAAGATGGTTCCAGAAAAGATAGCTCATCCCCTGTGCTGCTATCCATGCAGAAGCTGCTTGTGGAAACCTAAACTTTTATTGTCTTAGGTAGCTTTGAAAGTAAGTCATAATATACCCCAAAAACAGCTATCTAAACAAATTAAAGTTCAGATCTTGTAAAATAATCAGCTGTGGTGAAAAGCTGCTAAACACATTTTTGGAAACTTCTTAACATGCATATTCTGAAAAAAAGCTCTAATACAAGAGTTTCTCTGAAGTGCAAAACTATCACTATTTGATAAAATCATGTGCTTTAATATGGCTGGAAGAGTACATGTTCTTTCACAAGAGTACAAGTAAATGCTGTCTTTCCCCTGTTCAAATAGGGAGCTGAAGTGTAATGGAGGTTTCATAGAAATGCAGTTTGATGTTTCCCTCTCCTCCACAACCAGATTTTTATTTTACCACTTAAAATGAGAGGGGAGGGAGGAAAGATCTGGAAAAGTGAGTCCTGTGTTTAAAAAAAGGCAAATACTGAAATCAAACCATGTTAAACCTGCATTACTGTTGTTTCCTGATTCATTTTTTGATGTAGGTTTTTTGGTTTTGGTTTTCTATTTTTTTTGGAGGAAGGAATAAGACACTAAGGAGGTCCAATGAGTGAAACAGCTTGACTTCTGAATAATAATAATAAAAAAGGGATTGGAATTGCCTACAGGACAAGACCAGAGACCTTCCTAGTTCACCATGCTGTTACTGATGCTGGCTATATTAGACGAAGTGAAGAGAAAATCAGCAGCACGCAATTATTGGATTACCTTCCCTAAAGATTTTTTCCTCTAACCCTTGAAAGTTAGAGAGTACTTTAATCCCTGAGGGATTTGTATTTATTTGTATTTTAGTATCTATAGTCAGACCTCTAGTTGTCCATATAGATATCTAATCCTCTTTGAATCATCCTAAGATCTTGGCTTCAGTGAGACCTGTGGCAGGGAGGTTCAGGTGTCAGTGGTGTTGCATTGGAAAGCATTTCCTTTCATCACTTTTGATTGTAAAAGCTTACAATTTTATTTAGTTGCATGCAAATCTGCATGCACTTTCTGTTTGCTAATACACCAAAAAGGGAAATAGAATATTCTAACTCTACAATTCTAATCTTACAGTGAGTGCCACATAAGATTCTTCAGGCCTCCAGTACAGGACTGGGCCCTATAGATTGCTGTTTTCATTTTAAAAAGTCATGTAAAGTATACAACTTTGCACACTAAAGGCTTCTATTTACATGGTATTCAAGAATGTAGAGGGGGCCATGCATATGAGATCACACATGTGCAGGTAAAGACACAATGGAATCTAAAGCACAACCCACACAATCACACCACCTCCAATGCTACATATGCCTGGCAGGAGGCATAAGTGTGGGATTACACCAGGGTGGGCAATAAAAAAAAAAAAAAAGGTCATCCTATCCAGCCTGTGAAGCCCTGTAAAATTTAGAAAATTAATATTCATCTGGCCTTGGTTTCTGTAAAAAAAATGACAGAAGCCAGGAGCAGTAGGACCCAGGGGAAGTCCTGGCAGGGCCTGCCCTGCCCCACTTCCTTGGCCAAAAGCCCCTGCTGGGACCATGTGGCTGCAGCGGTACAGGAAACCCAGGTAAGACGGGGGGAGGGCAGGGGAGGACCCTGGGCAGGGAAGAAGCTGGTGCTGAGCCCAGGAAAAGCAGCCCCTCCCCACCCCGTGGCCAGTCCACCCTGCTGCAGCCACTTGCAGCCCATGCAGGGCTGTCCTGATCAGGTACAGACAGCCCCACATGGGCTGTGAGTGGCTGCAGCCTATGCTATGGTATTGGCCACGGGGTGGGCAAGGGGCCACTATTCCCATGCTCAGCACCAGCTTGTAACCCACCCCTGCTGCAAGCCTGGGCCCCATGCCAGCTTGCCCATTAGGGCTGCACTGCAGTGGCAGCAGCTGCTTGGCACGGGGGAAAGTGGGCCAAGCGGGAAAGTGCTGGGCACTGTTTGCCACCGCTGCCTCTGTGCTGCCCATGGGCACCAGCCACTTTTCCCTGCACTCAGCACCAACTGCATACTGCCCCCTGCCTGTAGCACAGGGTTGGGGAGCACTGGGAGTAAGAGGGTGCAGGAATCATTGGAAGCACAGGGCTCGCACCAGTGTCCTGGAGCCAGTGCTGGTGCAGCCCAGATCAGGGTGGCAGGAGTACAGGGTCCTGACTGGCAGGGGCTCTGTGGAGCCATACCAGCTCCCCCCTCTCCCTGCTGTTGCAGCCCTGCCCAGCTTTACAGACCCCTGCCAGCCTGTGCCCTGCTCTGGGACCCACCGGTGCTGGCCCTAAGGCTTTGGTCCCAAGACATTACGACATTGGTCCCAAGATGGTGACCAGGGGGTGGGGCACCTGTCAAAGGGTGGGGCTACCCATACAGTCCTTGACAGCTTGCCAAAACTGGGTAAGCAGTCCTCTGCCCAAAATAATTGCCCACCCCTGGAGTACACATTAGAACCCATTGTGCCGGTACAGGGGGACCCAGATACTGGTTTGCTCCTTCACCAACAGCACGCAGGCTCCCACAGTTGGCATCCCTGTCAGCTCTGTGGAGAAACAGCTTTGGGGGCTCCCCACAGCGCTGTCATTTGGAGATGCAGCTACCAAGATCTCCCAGCCCCAGGATACATGAAGCTCTTGAGTAGGAAAATTATAGATAGAAGATCTCCCAGCTACATGGCTGTGTGGAGACCCCAGGGCTGGGAGAGTACAACTACACCACAGCTAAAGATACCTAGCTGGGTCCTGGCACCAGGAAGCATGCTGCACAAAATGATGGGTCCCAGCAGCTGCAGGGTACCGCCAGGACCCAGAGTTGGCAGCTGCTGAGGTTGAGAGCAGTTGTAGGACTCCCAGCCCTGGCTGAGCATGGTACCATCTCCCAGCCATGGAGGAGATCCTGCTACATGTGCAAATTAAAGCTGGATAGCTATAAAGTTAGTACAAGCTATAAATTTGTACACATTTTTGAGGGCTAACTTTAGAGTTGGTTGGAGCTTTTTATGGCATGATAAGTACTTTGCATGTATATCTGGTTTTAAATTGCACAATTAACCAGTTAATTGCATAATACCTGTAATGTGTAGAAGGGATCCATGCACACAGACTTTTTTCTTGTAGAAATCTAAATAAATGCATCTCACATATTATACCATATATTGCTAAGGCAATGGGTAGCTCTTTTCTGTAATTATGTATACCTGTTTTTGTCTGTGAGGTGTTTAGAACATAATCTACTTTAAAGTCTCCTACTATTTATTTATAATGTGAAAGCTAACTCATTCATTCAATAGCATATACGATGGTTTATGCTATAGTTCATGCATGACTGATATGAACTATTACAAGCTGCTATTCAAAATGGAAGACACTTTATTTTCCTTTGCTAAACCCTATCATCTCCCAAAATACAAACATTATACATCTTCAGTATCATTTGTAACATCTGTTGTTTATATTGATAAGGGAAATAAAATGTTGGATTTCCCTTCTTTGTCATGGAACCAGCAATCTGCAGCATATTTCCAAGAGCCATATTGCTAGTCTTATGAAGCCAATGCAAACAAGCATAATTTCAACATGCTAGAATAGGGAACTGCAGAGCAAAGAGCCAAATAGTTATTCAGCACTTTGGAAGACTGGAAGGTTTAAGTTAATTCTACAATTATCTTAAGTATCTTAGGATATTGACAGCAGCCCTCTGAAGGTGTGTAAATGGAGTCAAAGTTGTCATCTGAAGTTATTTATATAATTATAAGCCATTCCAAACAGTTCTAGCAATAGAGTTCTCAGAGATTGACTGTTTGTGAAAAGGTTGATCTAAATATTTTTTGACAAAGTGCAGAGTTTGCTTTGTTATTCTACATATGCCCATGTTATTTAATATTTGGAAATATTTGGAAAACAGCTGAGTACTTCATTACATTGTAAAACCACCCCTACATATTTACATATTAAATAAACTGTTTCCTTCTCTAACAAGCTTTAGTCATTCAGTTGGGTAAAAGGGGAAAAAAAAACAGGTATCCCAGAAAATATCACTGAAAGGTAATGGTAAATAATAAAAATCATAGCTGGGTGATGTGAGGAAGGGGGTCTCTAAACTTAATTACTTCCACATGATGATTACATTGAAATAGAAAATTGACGGATGAGATAAATAAAATGGACTTACATGGTCAGAGAATTGCATGTACTTATTTTTTGCAATATTGTGAAAACATATTACTTTAATTCTGATCATCCAGTGATTTTCAAAACATCTAGTGATTGTGCATGACTTAGTTTTGGAAACTTGAATTTATCATGTCTATAAAGGGTCTAATCTTGAGAAAATGCTAGGTATCCACATTCTAAAAAAGTCAATCCCTAAGACATTTTAGATTGGGAACTCAAAAATAAGAAACTCTCACTACTTTTAAAAATCTGCCCTGAAAAGAATCAGCTACTTTGAAATCATGTGCTGAGGTCAAATACACAATTGTTGGATGTAGCTTCAATTAACTTCAAAAAAGGAAATACCAAATACAAAAAAAATGTATTTTCCAGTACTGAATATATCCTCCCCTCTCCCCAAATTATTACATCAGCATGAAGGTGGGTGGGGACAGGGAGAGGATAGGAAAATTGCTTGATTTTGGCTTTCCTATAGGTGAAGTATGGGCATTCAAGTTACTGATAGTTCTAAAGAAGGCTTAAGAATAAACAAGTATCATTTTTCACTGTCATTTGGAGCACATCCACTATATTGATTTTCGGGCTGATCCAAGATTTTCAGAAGGGGTGTGTTGGATCAACAACCAGTGCTGCAAGGGTGGCTGCACCCCTGCTCCCAATTCCTCACCCACAATGAGGAGTAGGCCACACCTAGTGGCTTACCAGCTGGGGCACAGGGGGGACCATGCCCCCGGGCTCTGGCCTGGGGTTGGTGCTGGCTGGGCCTTCCAGGCATCCTCAGTTCTGAGGAGGCACTTCTAGTTTCATCAACCTGCGCCCAATCGGTCACATGTGGGGGTGCATTGGAAAGCACCACCCTCATTGCCTGGATGTCTAGGGGTGTGACAAGATAGTGTATGTGATGTCCAGGCCCTCTGTGCACACCCTGTTGACCAGGGTGGAAAAGCTCAGGTAAATCACTGGGACCGTGTTAACACAACCTGCATAACATATGTTACACTGCCCCAGAACACCAGCTAGGGCACCTACACAGACCTCAACCCTAACATAGGAAGAGGTGTGAACCCTCAAGCCACAGGTAAGGGGGAGGTCTTAAGAGACATCCTCATGCCAGCTGCTGGGTGTAGGAGCAGACATTCCTGCTAGGACAGGGTTAATTTCAAAAGCTAAAAGCTAAGAGAACAAAAAAAAAAAATGTGTATATTAACTATAGAGATAAGTGTATGGGAACATGGCCATAAGAAACCATATGAGAGGGGGAAAGGGGTGGAATGAAAAGTCGGGGGGGGGGTGGTTTATGAAGGTTAGGAAAAAACATAAACAGAAGGAAAAAAAAGTGGGGAATTAAGGGCAGCCCTTAAAAGGCAAGATGTTGAAGAGGATAACTCTCCACAACAAACAAGCAAAAAAGAAAAAAAGGGAGAAAGAAAGGAAAAAAACAGGAAAGGAAAAAGCTGTGAAATAACTTGCAAACAAAGAAACTGGAAGTGAAGGGGGAGGGGACAGAGAGCAGAGAAAAAGAAAAAACACTGCAAACATGCAAGAAAAGAATCAGAAAGGGAGATAAACAAAAGCAAGAGACCTTTAGACAGGTGGGAGTCAGAAAAGAGAAGAGATGGGAAGCTGGGGAGTCTTATGCTCAGGATCACTCCATGCAGCTCCAAGTGAGCCTGATCTGAAGTGTCCAAAGTGGAAGGAAGGTAGGAGGGAAGGAAGGAAACCCTTGATAATTTTCTCCTAGAATTCTAAAAGTTACATTCAAAAGAAAAAAAAAAAGCCCTCCGAACAGAGCAAGGGGGTTGGGGGGAACTTAAACAGCTAAAGAGAAGTATCACACATGGGAGACTGGTGCCTCCTGGCTCTGGGGGTGCACCGGCGGCCAATCACAAATGTGTGCACCAGTGGCTGATTGCTGACCCCAGAAGCACTGGAGACAAACCAGAAGTGCCTCCAGAAAAACTGGAAGTGCTACCAGCCATGGGTGACTGGTGCCTCCTGGATCCTGGGATGCACCTGCAGAAGCTACTGCCAGCAGCGGCCCTATTAAGAGGGCAACGGCTCTGCTGACAGCATTAGTGTCAGCATCGGGGGAGGGCACGTGCACTCCCATGCACCCTATGCCAGTGAGGGCCAATTTCAGGGGAGGCACATACTGCCCCCCCCATCCCGTGCTCCTGCTGTGCATTGCCTATGGTATCAAGGTTGATCTGTTGATTTGTCTCTCTTCTAGGTAGGTTACAATCATTTGGAGTTGAACAGGTATGCCAGACCAAGAGACCTCCATTCTATGAACATACTATTTATTTCTGCTTATGTTTTGATATGGCGTCTGGCAACTGGAGTGCCCTTTTTATTGATGTTATTGATAATGGGAAGAGAGTTTCAGACCTGAAAATGCTTTAGATCTGAAGAACACTGTTTTGTACCCAAAAGCTTGTCAAACATTTTCCTCAATTACAGTTGTTTCAATAAAAAATTGTGACTTGCCTATCATACATTTCCTGGACCATCACAGCTACAACAAAACTGCAACATTCATGATGGCATCATTCTTGAAAGACTGTCCTCTGCAATAACTTGAATAAGAGTAAATAATACTGAATATCACAGAGAAGTCATAATTATTTTTTTCCATATAACTTTTACAAAACAGGAGGGAAGAAATAATAAAATGTACATTTGGTAGTATAAGACTCTTTAAAATTATTATTCATAAGCAACAAACCATGCTATGAATTGAATGCAGCTGTAACATTTCACACCAGTTGAGGTTCTGCCCCTCCTCTACTATTTCAGCAAAGCATTTAAGCATATTTTTTATCTGCTTTCTTCAGCAAAGTATGGATACATATGTTTAAGTTGTGAACTAAAAAAAGCAAGATGGAATTGTCTGGTGCTTTAACTAGGTATCAAAAAGACTTCCAATCCTCAAACAGTGCCTTTTTAAATCAGACTTTCAAATCTACCTTTATCTTTTTGTTGTAAGGATTCTTTAGAAGAGTGATGTTTTTTCCTTAAAAAAAAAAAAAATGCTATTGAGAGGGAGAAAAAAGGCAAGCAATCAGAATATCATAGGTTCCAAAGCCTTTACTGACCCTCAGTGATTTGCCTCCCAAAAACATCATCCTAAAACAAGCATTACTCAAACTTTATCTGAAAGAAACTCTAATATATGACCATCATGTATTTGTTTCAGAGAGGATGCTAGCAAAGTAAATAAATAAAACATGATATTTTGGGGGGAAGCTGAAAGGGGGCTGGGGGGAATCCACATATGACCAATAATTGTTTCTTTCCTTAAAGCCACCTCTGCTTTTTCTTTTTCTACCAATTACCTGGGCTTGGGGAAATAAAAGCAGATTTCAAATTTCAATATACATTTTCCAACTCATAACTGTGCCAACACAGCCTTACTGGGTACCAAGTTAATTGGGTACCAATTAACAGGCAACTTTGCAAGCAATTAGCAACTAGAATAAACAAGGACATAGTACAGGTATACCTCAGAAATATTGCAGGTTCGGTTCCAGACCACCGCAATAAAGCGAGTCACATAAATTTTTTGGTTTCCCAGTGCATATAAAAGTTATGTTTATACTATACTGTAGTCTATTAAGTGTGCAATAGCATTATGTCTAAAAAACAATGTACATACCTTAATTAAAAAATACTTTATTGCTAAAAAATGC
>NW_017728912.1:15173353-15175745 GCF_001723895.1 Crocodylus porosus
AAAATGGCGCCGATGGAAAAATGGCACCGATAGACTTGCTCAACGCAGGGTTGCCACAAACCTTGAATTTGTAAAAAACCGCAATATCTGCAAAGCGCAATAAAGCGAAGCGCAATAAAACGAGGTATGCCTGTACTAAGAGATGTTAACTATGAATAAGTGGGAACTATGACTATTTTACTAACATCTGTATATTCCTATTTACAAAATATTAGTAAATGGTAATCAATTGCCTTCATTTTAACTGGTTATCATTTTGAAACTAATGCTGTAGTTAATTCAGCCATCAAATATTTAAAAGGTAGTGACAATTGACATAAAGGATGGGCTGAGAAGTATTTTTAAAGGTGTATACATTTTCATAATAAGTTTTCAAGGCTGATAAAATAATTTATGAAAACATATTATTTTTGACATTTATTTTAATTCATATATAATGGGATCTAAACAGTTATTGAGAAAACATATTTAAGATGGGTAACCCTACAAGCTTTCAGGAGATATTTTGTATTAATGTAATTTGCCACAAAAAACCCTACCAAAACAAAAAAAATTTCAATAATTGTAATATATTCAGTTCACATGTTTACCTTTTTTAAAAAGAAGCATTACACTATCACTTCTAGGTCATCAACACTCTAATTTCTTCCATTATTATTTGTTAAGTTTAGTAACTTTGTCAACTTAGCCTTCTGGAATAATACATCAGTGTGGCACAACGATGCATTCTATTTAATCCTTCAGCTTTCTGTGCAAGTGTTTTGTATGCATATTCAGCTTTTCCCTTCCCACTGTCATATTCACCACCTACTATATCCAAACTTAATTACATAATTTACTCAAAAAGGACAACCCCCCCAAATAATTAGATTCTACATAGAAAAAAATATAAAATTTGTTATAATTTTACAGACATAAAACCCAATTATTAGGGGTTTGCTTTGAATTTGTTCCCCTACAGTAGAGAAAGTACATGTTGGGGGGGGAGTCAGGTAACCCCCTTGCCCTCTTCCCCTTCAATGTCTTCCCTCTGCAGCCTTCCCTCTGCCACCCCCGACTTACTGTCAGACCCTTCTCTTCCTGAGCACATGGAAGTAAGAAACAAATTTGAAAACACAGACTTTGAAATAAACATACCTGTAGTAATTTGCATAAAGATAAATTACTATGGGTAGCCATAGATTTAGTTCATCCAGAAGGATGCATTTTATCTTTTCTGAAGCTTCTGGAAGTTTTAGCACAGGTACTCTACTCCATAAATAGAGTTTTAAACAACATTTCTGTTCCTAGTTATATACAGTACCAACTGACTGGGTCTATACATGCACTTTACTGCAGAGTAGACGAATTAGCTGTGGAGTAAAGAGTCACAGTCTATATATGCAATGATATTAGGCCACAGTAAACTAATCCACACTGAAGTAAAACAGTACTCACTGGGACAGTGCTATTTTATGCTGGGGTAATTTACTGTGATTAAATGCACAAGTAGATGTTGACCACAGGTGTCAATTGCCTCTGGTCACGGGGCCAGACTCCTGCCTACCTAGGCACATGGCTCCACACTTTCAGCACCCTCATGCCACAGCCAGTCCCTCCACCACCTGATGCCACCACCCCAAGCCCAGGGATGAGTGGGGCCAGTGTAAACTGCTCCACCCTGTTCAAATTACTGCTGTCCCAGGCACAAATGTAGATGCTTCCCCCGGGAGTAATTTATTCCAGCTCAAACCATTTTGTAATGTATTGTTTCATGTTAATTGCATGTTTAGATATACCCACTATGCATGATATATACCTCATCTCCTGCCCCTTGTCACCCCTTCTTCTGCTGGGCTCCACTGGTTCTCTTCTTGTTAGGTGTATCCTAGACCTTTGTCGTGCTGGGCCCCTTGCATCTTGTCTAGGCCAATTGCGCAAGAGGTTTCACTCCCTGGGGAAACCAGTTCATTCTCTTGAGCCGCCCCTACTTTTACTGAATCTCCTGCCATCGGCTGCTCCTGGATGAGTATTATGCCTCCTCCCTTCTCTTGCAGCAGGAGTAGCTCCCTCAGTTTGTGTCTCAGCTGGTTCATTTCTGTGACATTCTGCCTCTGCCACTGTTCCCATCTCTGGTCCCATTCCATCAGGAATGTTAACAGGGCCTTCTTATGTAGGGTCCCCGGTTCTTCCCCCCCAGGTCTCTTTTCCACTGTCTTGCTCTCTCAGCCCTGGTCTTGCATCCTCCCTAGAGTCCTCTGGGCCAAGGTCGCTGGGGAATTTCTCTAACCCAAAATCTGCCCTTATCTTGGACCAGGTTTCATAGTTTCATAGTTTCATAGTAGCTAGAGTCGGAAGGGACCTAGGTAGATCATCTAGTCCGACCCCCTACCTTAGCAGGAAAGAGCACCGG
>NW_017728912.1:15175756-15252325 GCF_001723895.1 Crocodylus porosus
CCCCTCTACCCCCTTGCTAATTGACGAGGAAGTCAACTGCACCTCTACCTCCTTCAGGGATTCCTTCAGTTCTTCTCCATCTTGAAATTCTGTTTTAACTGCCCTCCTATACTCTGCTAATTGGATTTCAAGACCCTCCAGCCTTCATCTGTTGCACAAGGAGTTCCTTTTCCTCCATTACAGTCTGCAATTAAGCCCACAGTTGCTTGGACTCCTGTTCTGTATTCTTCAGCTGCCCTTCCAGGAGCAACCTTTGCTCACAGATCATCCTATAATCATTCATACATCCTTGCCCTTTCTCCAACTCCTGGTCAAACTGCTGATCTGTTTCGACTGCTAAGTCAGGGCTTTCTAGCATCTTGTTCTTCATTTTTTGTATCAGCTCCTCTGCACGTAAACTTCTCTGCCTCCAGTCCTCTATTTGTGCCTCTGTCCACTTCAGGGACTCCTTGAGTACTTTCCCCGGGTCACTCTCTGCCCACAGCCCTTCATTTTCCTGTTTCAGCACCTGAATTTCTTGACCCATCCTTTACACTTCGAGTTGTAGCTGCTCATTTTCTCCCCTAGTCCCCTCTTCCTTAGCTCGGCTATCTGCTAAGCAGGTTTCAAGGGATTGTACCTGTTGCACAAGCTGTCCTTTTTGTGTCTCCCCTTTCTGCAATTGGGCACGTATCTTTTCCTTTTCTTTCCCTATGACTTTTAGATCTCCCTCCAGGGACAGCCGATGTTTCTCCAACATTTCATAACTTGTTCTGAACATCTTCATCTGTTCCACCTCCTTCAAAAGCACCTTATCGGTCTCTGCTGCTCGTGAATAATTCTCCCGCAACTTGTCCCGCATTTCTTGTGCCAAATCTTCTGCCCGGCTACCACTCTGTTGCCAACTCTCCAACTCCTTCTGTAATTCCCTTATCTGATCCTCCATCTCCTGCACTTGGTCCTTTGCCTCTACTCTTACAGAAAGGGAGCTGGAAGCATGAGTTAACTGGTCTATTTAGTTTTCCAGTTCTTCTCTCTTCTTTGTTCAGCAAAGTGGCCTGACCTCCCCTGTTCCTTGTCTGCATTGTCTTTATCTTGGTCCTACCTTCCCCGGGTCAGTCTCAGTCTTACCCCCAAGATTCCGGGCAATGGTTATCCTTCTTTCGGCCCAACCAATTGAGCTGTGGCCCCACTGGCTTCCTACAAACTTGTCTGCCTCCAATTACAGCCCCTGGGTTTGCTCTCAGTTCATTGCACAGCCAAACATGTCCTGGCCAATGCACCACTTGTGACAGTGCGGGGTCCTAGGGGTGGCCGTGAACTCCCCTAGTGCCCCCTATCGTGTCAAGTTGGTGTCAAAGTACCCTCACCATATCGCCCACCATGTCTTTGATGTTAATAATGTTTAAGGCAGGCTGACCTTTTGTCCTCTGACACAGTGCCCTGATGTATCCCAGTCTGTGTTCTGTCTTGGGCGACTTGGCGTACTCCAGCCTTATGGGCTATGTGTGACTCCAACCACCCCTGTACCACACCCCAAGCCTCGCAGATGTACCAGACGTTGTTTGGTCAATCCCTTTCCACCCCCCCGCTGGCACTCTGGGGCTTCTCTCGCAATTGCCCCCCACTGTTTCGCAACCTGTGCCCCATGGATGCTCCCTGGCTTGTCTCACACCCTGCACCCCACTGGGGCATCTCGCACCCTGCGCCCCACTGGGGCTGGGGTCAATACACCCCTGAATGTTGTGCCCTCTCTGGCACCAGGGTCCCCATGCTACCATGGAGCCCCTATGCGGCCTCCTCCAACCCCTAATAGCCTCACCCAGTCCTCCGGTGTAACAACAACAACAAAAGCAATAACACAAGCCAATCGGCTATAACACTGACTCAAACTGAACAGCCAACTAACAAATTACCATCTTTTATGAGACACCAGACCTTGCAATGGACCCAAATGCCTGTTGTTTCTCCACTTCAATACAGACCACATGAACACTGAACCTAATAACAAAGAGTACAACATCCAAGGTCCATTCACTTTCAAATCTATATGCCATATAGTCTATACTCATATAGCTCACAATGCTAAAAATGCCCACTTGCTGTCTGCATTTGACAAACAGGGCAATCTCTATGTGTAAGGATGAACAAACACATATGTGACATCAGCTGATGAAAGGCATGGAAGCCTGTGGTAGAACATGTCAGTTTCCCTGGACAGTCCACCACTGACCTCAAGATTGTTGTTTTCAGGAAGAAAAAAATTAAAAACCAGTTTGAATAGGAAATTGCAGGAAAAGCAACCTTCCACAAACCTGGCTATGTTAAATGTGGTTTAAACAGGGATTACCAATTTTTATCTTATTACCCATATTAATTAATGTGTGTGATCCTTTTTTTCTATGGGTTATTTGCTTGTATGCCTTTTATGGCACTAATCACTAATCCTTCCCCTTTCCTCTCCCTCCTGTGTTTGTACCTATTGTATTCTGATTCCTCACTCCCTTTATATTCTTCTGTATGCTGTTTTTTCATGAAAGCAAAATTGGGTTCATGAAAGCTTTTGTGTACGTGTATGTATGTATGTATGTATATACTGATTATAGATATAATATATAATATATAGATTATTTGTGTGTGTGTGTGTGTGTGTGTGTGTGTGTGTGTGTGTATAATTATATGACTATCTTGCCTTCTAAACTATTCAAGAGAAGTGTCTGTCCAATCTGCTTTTGAAAATTTCCAAGGATGGTGATTCCATAACTTTTCTAGGTAGCCTGTTCCAATGCTTGACCAACCTCATAGTAAGAAAGTTACTCCTAATCTCCAGCCTAAATTTCCTCTGCAGGAAATTGAGGCCATTGCTCCTAGTCCTATCACCTACAGCCACAGAGAACTATCTCCATTCTCTCTATAATCACACTTCAGATATTTAAAGACTCTTTTCAAATCCCCCCTAAGTCTTCTCTTCTCCACACTAACTAACCACTCTTTCAGTCTTCTCTCATAAGTCTTGCTTCATCATTAGTCTTTTCTGTAATCATTCTGGTTGCTCTGTGCTGGACTCTTTCCAAACTGGTCACCTCTTTCTGGAAGCCTGGGGCCCAAAACTGGATACATTACTCCAGGTGAGGCTCCACCAGTGCTGAATAAAATGCTGAACCATTGCTCCTCATTCTATCATCTGCCACCACTGAGAACAGTCTAGCTCCATCCTCTATGGAACCACCCTTCATTTAGTTGAAGGCTGGTATTAAATATCCCCTCAGTCTTCTCTTCTCCAGATTAAATAGGCCCAATTCCCTCAGCTTGTCCTCAGAAGTCATATTCCCTAGCCCTCTAACCATTTGTGTTGCCCACTGTTGGACTCTCCCCTTTCCCTAGTGGGAGGCCAAAACTGGATACAGTACTCCATATGTGGCCACACCAGAGCTGAATAAAGGGGAATAATTGCTTCCCTCAATCTGCTGACAACACTCCTGCTAATCAACCCAGTACGCTATGTATGCCCAGCCCAGTATGTTAGCCTTCTTCAAAAGAGCACACTGTTGGCTTGTATTCAGCTTACTGTCCATTGTAACCCTAAGGTCCTTTTCTGTAGAGCTGCTGCTTAGTCAGGCAGCCCCAGTCTGTAATGGTGCATAGGATTCTTCCATCTTAAGTGCAGGACTTTGTACTTCTCCTTATTGAACCTCATAAGAATTCTTTTGATCCAATCCTCCAACTTCTCTAGGTCTCTCTGAATCAGAGCCCTACCCTCCAGCATATCTAATAGTCCCCCCAGCTTATTGTCATCTGCAAACTTGCTGAGGGTACACTCTATCCCATTTTCTAGGTAACTGACAAAGGTATTGAACAAAACCAGCCCCTGGAATAATCCCTGCAGCACTCCATTTGATACCGGCTACCAACTAGACATGAAGCCATTGATTGCTACTCTCTAAGCCCAATGATCCAGCTAGTTTTCTATCCACCTTGAAATTCATTCATCCAACCAACCTGTACTTAGAAATTATTCTTCTAATCTATTCTGCATTGGTGAGGCTTAATTGGAGTAATGTGTCCAGCTTTGTGTTCATTTTAAGCAATACATTAAAAAATAGGAGAAAGTCTAGAAGGGAGCAACTAAAATGATTGGAAATATAAATTATGAGAAAATGCTGGAAGACTTTAGTTTGGAGGAAAAAAGACCAAAAGGTTTTGATAGCACTTTTCAGATACCTGTACAATGGCTAAAAAAATGGTGGTAGGTTATTTTTTGTAGGCACAGGGGACAGGGCAAAGAGTAATGGGCTTAAGTTTCAGCAGGGAAACTTTATGATGGATAGTAGGAAGAACCTTCTAAGAGGATGGTGAAGCATTGGAACAAACTACTTATCTGAAAGTTTAAGAACAGGTATGACAAGCACTTTTATGTTATGGTTTAGACAGGGATGATCCTGCCTTGAGCAGAAAATTGTATCAGATAACCTTCAGAGGTCCCTTCCAGCCCTATTTTCTTACGATTTTCAGTTTGAACCTGCTGCCTAATGATAGAACGTCCATTTTTCTCCAATACTATATCTATTATAAGTCTTCTTGTCCCACAAAAAACTTAATGATAGCAACACGATACCTCAAGGGCCTTGATTTTCTTTCTGCCAGTGTACTGTCTTTCTTATTATTGGCTATCCATCCATTAATGACTAAGAAGAAAAATAATCTTCCCATCAGTTGAATCTTTTTACATTTTGAAACTGCTGTTCAAAATTTTAATAGAGAAGTGGTAAGGCCAGCTTAACTAAAGCCCATTGCAATTGCTATTGCTTTATGTATAAGGCCCATTGAAGTGACAGCTGCTACAGAAATCAATAAATTATATTAATTGATAGACAATACAAAATAAATCTACATCAGCATTGTTTACCTCTTATCTTCTTTATCATTCTCCTTTGAATAGCATTCTTAACCAAAGCATTTAATGTAGGAAAAGACTTTTTCAGATAAACCATCACCTATATCACAAAATAATGTATACTTTAGCAATTTCAAGCAGCAAAAAGAATAAAGTTAAACCACATAATCATATTTCAGTACATAAATAGCACTCATTATTTATTTATTCTAACTCAGATAATGATTAGTGTTTGCTTTTGCTAGCTTTTGTACTTGTCATCCCTTCCCCCTTTCTTTATCATATCCCTGTATTTGATTATTAGATTTATATTAAAAAGTATTTTAATACTGTTTTTCCCCCATTATGTATTCTTGACACAGAAACTAGTTCTACATTAATTTCTGGTACATTCCTGATTCTGTGTCTACAATTAATTCACCTATACACTTTAATTTTTTATAGGAAGTATCTTACCTTTTCCCACCAAATGCTATGACTACTCTAGATCAAATCTAAGTATATTTATCTCTAAAGATATATTTCAGTATTTCAGAAATGCAATTTTTCAAACACAGTTTGAATACTGTAATTGGGAAAGGTATTTAAATCCAAAGTTTGTCCATGGCTATTTACAATACATCAGTACAATCAGTGCACCAATAGGCTGTCATACACAAACTTTGGATTTAAATTCTATGTTCCGGATTAAAGAACACTATTGTTAGAGGTGAGAAAGTTCCTAGAATAATTTTAAAGCTATCATTACTATTTGAGATATGAAAATATGAACCTTAGCAAGAAGTACTTTTTGCTTACAGAAAATAAATTCTAGCTTCCCTTATGAAGATCTTAATTGCTATAGCACTTTAAAATTAATGGGAAACGAGTGAGATTACTTTGGACACCACTTTTGCCTTCATAAACATGATACTGTCATGGCAAATACGAGCGATGCCATGTTGACTTCAGTGGCAGCAAGCCTCTGCAGTAACAAGCAATTACACATTCCTGCCCACTTTGCACCTGTGCTAATACCACTTCCAAGGCTATTAACTAGACATCTGTGTCCAGAATAAAAATCCTGCTGGTTTGGATAAACCAGATGAGAAGAGAAGTTTTGGGTTTTTTCCCTGCCTTGGTTGTGATGAAGCGATCTTCCAGTTAGCGTATATATTTTTTTCTCTTACCTCTATTCAATTCCAGATGACATTACTGGCATAACAAAGCTATCAAGGTGTTACTAAAGAACAAAAAAGGCAGTTTCTTCAAGTAACTGTGGGTGTTAAGCAAGAATCACATCCATCTATGCTACATATTATTTGAGGTAAGTTACCTTTACCATAGTTCTTATAATATACCCATCAACTATCCGCTCAGTCAGATACATAGGGTAGGTGATACTTCATAATTTGAGCTATTTTTTCACCTGGAAATTTTGGGAAGAAAAAGCTAAATTGTGCCTTTTAGCTGCATGTCATGGTCTGAGAGTTGTTATAGGTGAACTCTGAGTATTTTTAAGGTCCCTTAAATAGGCTGTACTTTCAGCATCTAATGCATCTTAGTCCTTGTACCATAAAAGCCTCCTGGGGCACTATTAGAAGCTCAGAACCATTTTCAGTGCACATGAAGCTAGACTGGAGAACAAGCAAGCTGGTCAGAAATCATTTATTTGTTCTTTACTATTTCTCTATCTATTTCTGACTTGTTTAGCCAGGTTTATTTTAGGCTCAAAATATGCTGGCTCTTTTTTTTTTTTTTTGAGACTTCATTGTCTCAATCACTTCTGCCCTGAAGCTGACATTCATTGATAAATGGACTTTACTAATGAGCTTGCCATTCTGCCATTTCTTTTCCTCATCTGTAACACTCCTTCTTTCTTTTCCCCCCTCCCTTTCATTTGTTAAAGTTTGAGTATTTTCTATATATGGAGCTTCTGCTTTTAATTTAGTTGAGAACAGGTGGAATATTTTGATCACTGTTTATACACAAATATTTCTGAAGATCTTATTAGAGATGGGTGATTTTTTTGTGTATGTAAATGAAGGGTAAAGTTTGTCAAAATATGTGGTTTCAGTTGTTATTACACCATTTGCAAATTAATGCCAAATTCACTGAATACTTCAAGCTGGAAAGATTGATTCGGGATAAAAACTGGTAGTACTGTTTTTCTCCTCTTTCCCCAGGTGTACAGTGGTTTAATTCCCCTCTCTGCCTGAAGATATTTTGCCTTCCAAGACAGCACCCTAACCACAGGATATGGGATACTTCGTTCTGGATATCCTTCTTTTGGAGTTTCCCCTTTTGTGTATACTAAGAGAAAGCCTGTTTGTGTGGATACTCACCTGGGAGGTACAACATGTCCGTTCCAGGACCTACTACAGTAAATGTCTGATTATTTATAAAATAGAACACAAGGACAGATGAAGACTGTCTCCTCTCCCCCAACAAGAAAACACGGTGTCCCAAAATACCTTAGGAGGGAGGAGCCCTGGGTTTCATTTCCCACTCTCTGGATGGTCTAAACTGTTTAATTCTTATCTTATAACTTCAGCCTCATGTGCCCCCTTCTTGGCTCTATGTCTGGCCCTTTGACTGTATTTCTTTATGCACAATCACCTATCTACACCTTGGAAGGGAAAATAGTCCAGCCGACACAATCTAAGCTATAAGAATATGGTTAGTTATTCTGCTGGGAAGTAGATGTGGGTTTGAAGCCCATCAAGTGCAGAAAAGAATCAGACCCAAGTGTCTTACACCCTTGTTGAGTGCTACAAATTCAGTGTTATCACATGAAGGGGGAACAGCAGTATTAAAACCTTCTCCATTTCTGTGCTCCACATTTTAAAAAGTCATCCCTCATGCTTTAAGGAAAAGGCTCTGGGGTTTACATTCCAAGTGGATGAAGGCACCATCATTGCAGCACTTTGTTTGGCAACTAAGCTTCAGATGCAGAAGTTCAAACAAATTTTCCTGTTGGCTGCTCTAGATAGCTCCTTCATTGTGCAGATTTCTGGATTATTCTTCAGAGGTAGCTAACTCCATGTACATGTAGAGAATTCAGATAGTTAACTCTGGGCTTTAGATTCTATTCTGGAGGCTAGGTGCCCAAGAAAGGGAGAATTCATAGTACCTAACTTGGAGGCACCTTAGTCATCCTGTACATCTGGGCCAAAGGAACACTAAAAATTGGACTTTGTAAAAAACTGACCCTACATGTTGTACATTCCAGTGAGCAGCACTGTTCTATGGAGTCATCTTACTTTGCTGGAGAAGGAGTAGCAGTTATTGGGTTGTTTGTGAAAACAAATTGGCTCAAACCAAAACCCTGGACATTGTAGCACTAATATGCTTTGGTCATGACCTACTAGAATTATCTCAGAGTGAGAGGGTAGTTCAGTCTCTGGGCTTTCTGCTGAAACAGTGAACAAGTATATTGTTTAATTTTGTGTGACATGAACAACTTTCCCACTAGGTATTGGGCTGAAATCACAAACTCATTTTGTATAGGTTATGGAAGAGCATTTAGATGGTAATGACTTCCAGTAGAGTGCTTGCACTTATGCCTTTAAGGTGAAATGCTCTAGAAACACTTAAGTCCCTTGAGCCATCTAATCTCCTTGTGCATGTTTTATATTAAAACAGAACAAAATACATACACTATTAAATTCTAATGCATACTGTAAATGTCTGCCTAAAACAAAAATTAAAAATGCATGATTCTGCATTCTCTATAAGACTTGGAAACAAAGTGTTGTAATAATGAAATATTAATATTTAAAGTGGTGAACTACAATCTTAGGACATAATGTACAGTGCTACAGATTAGTCACTAGCAATTACCATTGCATTCTTCTGGTCTAACTGTGCAGACTGTTCAAAGGGACGCATGTACGGATTTTATTTTTTTTTACTTTTAAATACCATGTTAGAAATTAAAAGAAAAAGCATCCAAATTAAATCAAAATGCATTTATATATGAAAAACAGATAGCTTGTATTCAGATTCAGTTAAACTTTGCTTTCTGTCTTTGTATTATAGGAGCTTCATATAACTACATATGCCACAATTTTTACAAAATCAAATTTATTGTACCAAAGCAAATATTTGTGGCCCCAGTCCTCCAAAAAGAATCCCATAAGATAAAAAGTACTCTCAAGCAGAGTCCCATATAACTCTGAGGGGTACACCGATGTTGGGTAAGTGAGAATTGACACTGTTATCTGTATATTAGAAATAGTCATTAACATTAGAAGTAGTCATTAAATTAATGTATAAGCAAGTCTCCACTGTGTTTCATGAACTATCTCTAAAATAATTGCTACAACCTGTTTTTCTAGAGTATGATTTTTTTGCCAAAGAACCGAAACTGTTCTAATTGATACAGCCCCTATTTACAGCCACAACTCTCCTGCTGACAGCTCAGTGTTGCAAGGTGATAATGCTGAAAGGATCAATGTAACCTTACTTGGAAAAGTTAATGGGTTTCAGGAGGGTAGAATACCAGCAGAATCAGTAAAGCGAATCAGTAAAGCCTGCAGCCATACTAGAGAAGCAAATACGACTCTCCTTAGAAAAAAATCACATGGTTCACATGACACTTCCCTGCTCTCTCATCTCTGCCCCTGTTCTTTCCCAAACCAGATTCAGTTTTCCTCTGCTTAGAGGGATAGAGATGATTCTAAGACATCATTTTATTAGTGTTAGAATTGTAAAATAAATAAATACACAATGCATATAATGATGATGATACATATTCTCCTCTCTGTCCCATAAAGAAAAAAATCACTTAGACTAATTTGATTCTGTTTGCTTTCGCTCCATACCAGTATCAAAGTAGGAGCTTTGCAATAGGTAAGAGTGGGCGCAGCTACATGAAACATGAGATACACAGAAGATTAATTTAAATGCACATTAGCATGCCACAGTGAAAGCCGTGCTAATGCACAGTAGAATTAGTCTGCTGCATATTTACTGGCATATAAGAAAACATGTACTAGCGCTACTATGCACTATACTGTAGTACCTATTTCGGTGCATTTAGTACCTGTTATGACAAGTACTAAACTTAATGCACCTCAGTTATGGTGCATTAATGCACCTCAGTTATGGTGCATTAATGCACATGTAGATGTGCCCACTCACTAGCCGCCATCTTTAGCACTGCCTAGAATGTATTAACAATAATGGTTGTCATAAAAGCTTTAAAAAAAGCCCTTAAAAACAAGGCAAGGTGGGGACTAAAGGTAAAAGAAAAGGCTTCACTTTCTTGAAAGCTCTTTATAGGCATATCTTGTGTTCTCGGGGCGGGGAGGGAATCTCATCACATATCAACAGTGGGTGAACCATCTCACAGAGATGGTTAGTGTATAGAAAATGAACAAACAGACTGAGATACCAGGCTGCACCTACAGCCTCTTCTAAATTCTATTAATGTCATATGAATTAGGGACATCATGTACTCAGCATTTCTCTTTCCATTGAAAAGCCCAGAGTGCAATAATGTTGTCCCAACATAAATAAGTCAAGACAAAGATATGTAGGCAAGTAAAAAGTGGGGAAGGGTATATGCTCACACATATACCTTCCCCTATTAACCAGAACTTACACAAGAGAATTACATGTGTGATGATCATGGACTATTATGCATAATTGAAGCCAGAAAGTTCAAGAGTAACAAGCAAAATATAGCCATCAAGAGGATTATAAAATGGCAAAACCTATAGGACTATGGAGGATAGGTGTAGAATTAGACAAAATAGATGGTGATTAAATTTGGAGAGAGAAAGAGATATTAGAGTACATTATGGTCTGACTCACAATAATGGTGATAAAATCATCATATGGGAAAAAAAATATCTGGATAAAAAAATACAGAAATGTCAGGAGTATGCACCCTGGAAAAATGAAGCTGGAGATACCCCTTCAAATGTAGCCTTTTTGGAGGTAATAGCAGGTTGTTAGAACTGTCAGCTATAAACCAGACAAAAGACAGATGCACTTGAAATGCCTTGTCCAATAAAGATTCCAAATGTCAGTCAAAATGATCAGACTATTTATTACAGAATTTGTAATGGAAGCATGAAAAAGGCACAGCATTATACAAT
The DNA here is from genome assembly GCF_001723895.1 of Crocodylus porosus. Lineage (NCBI taxonomy): Eukaryota > Metazoa > Chordata > Crocodylia > Crocodylidae > Crocodylus > Crocodylus porosus. The sequence continues at coordinate 15,186,716 of NW_017728912.1, forward strand.
AGAGACAGATGGAATGTTTGCTACATGTGTCATTTAATATCAATCAGTGACTGGAATTGATTAACACAGACACTGCAGGGTAGATTGAACAATTTTTTAAAAAAAGATAATAAAACACACTATGATATAGGTGGTAAATTCAAGTGCAAGCCATTCAGCTCCAAAAGAATCTTCCTGATAGTCATCACCACCATTTCTAAGAAACAATGTCTCATTCACTTTTTAGTTTCATAAAGACCCTGGATTATTCATTTTGAACCACCTTCTACTTAAGTGAGGGAAACCAAATTATCAGCAATATACTGAATAAATTGCATTCTATATTTTTCTCACTCATTACACAGTTAACCAAAACAGAGCCAGACTTTGCCACACATAGAGCCCATCAAAAGAGATTCCTGAAAGAAGCTGCTAAAGTTTACTCTTTAGGATCTTTAAACTAACAAATGAATTGAACCATACAAAGAGGAATTTGACCTATTCGTACTAACATTGGGAAGTCACCTCTGAATGAAGCCACAAATTTAATAAAATGCAAGAATTTTGTCCTCAGCTGTGCAAGGGAAAGTCTTGCCAAGTGTAATCATTTTCACTATAAATTCAGAAGAAAAACATGTTGTTTGGGGATCCAAATGTTCCAACATATTTAAATGACTAAAGTGTTTAAAACCCTATTAGAACATAGGTTTATAGAAGTCAACAGAACATACATCCCTGAGTGCCTAATGAGAAAAATGCCTACTCACCTCAATGCAAGACTAAGCCATAACACCAGTTTCGATATTGGAGTTTAAGAAATGTTGAGATGTTTATCCTACGATTAAATATTCTTCTATAGGGGCTCGCAACCTACAGCCCATTGCCTAGGTTCAGCCTATGGTGCCATTTTATCCAGCTCATGGAATCAGGGGCTGAAGGCAGGCTTCTGAGGTGTTTTGGCAGAGATGGGGTTTTATATCTGCAGCAGGGAGAAGCAGCAGTAGCAGCAGTGTAGATAAAAGGAATAACTGCAGTTCTGGTAATGGCAGCACAATCCAAGTTGGCAGCAGCCCACACTCAGAGCAAAGATGCACTGAAGCCTCCCCCTGCTGCAAAACATTGTTGACCCTCATTTTACTCTGATTACACATGTACTCACACACGTTCTTCAGCAATATATTTAACTTGCTACACATTATCTATAATCTATCCTAATTAAAAAAAAAAGAAAAATTTGATAGACACCAGCAACTGTATCATTTTTTTTTATTTGGCTTTGCAAGAATCCATTTATAAATCCAGGATCTGTGCTTGGATGGAAAATAATTTGATAGTGAACACATCTCTCTTACATCTTTTGTTAGCACCCAGATTATGTGTATTACTTGTTAATATTATTCCACATGAAGAGACTACATAGATTGGAACTTTATAGATTACTAGAAATGCTGCATACAGGAGGCCACTGAGCCAAGTACTATGTGCATCCTTAAAGAGTCTGCATCTAGAGTTCCACCTGGTTTTTGCAACTTACAGTTAGAGTGTAGGATTCTCAAAGGAAATTAAGGTCACTGGTTGCCACAGATCTACTGCAGTCTAATGGGATTTGGAGGCTTAACACTGCTTTGAAAACTCCAGTCTTATTCTTCAAATTTGTTCACTGCACTAGGACTAGAGGTTTTAGTACAAGATTTGTTCCTGATTTATGTCAAAACCAGTCTCCTTGGCTTCAAGTGAAATGTAGGGATGGAAAGGAGTGGCCCTTGTCTGGACCCTCTCCATGTTGACCCTCTCTGCTATGTGTCAAGCTTGTTTTTTGTTAACCCTTCCTCTGAGGCACTGGGTGTGGGCTGCAGCCAAGTCTGGGTATTTTTTCTGGGGTGTGCCAGTGTTTCTGCTAGGACTTAAAGCCAGTTCCTGGCTATATGGTCTTGCCCCTCTGCTCAGGATCAGATTGATTGCTGTGTTTGGGGTCAGAAAGGAATTTCATCCCGTGGTCAAATTGGACTGTGGTGGCTTTGTCTTCATCTGTAGCAGGGAGTGTGGTCCTCAACCTGAAATCTCTTTTGCATATATTGACAACCTTTCACAAGAGCACATGTTGACTTCCATGGTCTTCCCATTTTTTCTGTGGCAGGTTAGTGTGTTATGTCTTACGTTATGCTTGGGTTGATGGTACTTTTTACTAAAAGGTTAAATTATGGATTTGTATAAAGTGGTTTGGATAGGGATAGTCCTGCTTCAGACAAGGGGTTGGACTAGATGACCTATGGAGATCCCTTCTACCCCTGTTTCTTTCATGTTACAAAGTTGCAAGTATGAGGGAGAGTAAGGTCAGGGACAGGGACAAGTTAATTACTTAGTAAACACAGTTGGGAAGGGGATCACACCCAGGGTGAATGTTAACTGATTAGGAACCAGCAACTAGTTAAGTCCATGGCAGGGGGTTTTCCTTTGTCCCCTGGGGCATGGTGTTTAGAGATTCAGTGGGGACGCCAGGAATGGCAAACCCAGCACTGGAACAGTTTTCTGATAAGACCAGCTGACCAGGTGGAGGTAACCATGGGGACTGGCAAAGCAAGGAGGTGAGGAAGAGAGGAGAAGCTTACTGGCTAAGAGAAGCTCTCATGGAGAAAAGATCCGTTGGTACAAGCAAGAAAAAGAAAGACTTGAGTCGAGCTGACTGGCTCGGGGAAGTGGGCTGCACAGTGGTGGAGGGAGATAGAAAGACCACAAAGTGTGAAAACAGCCAGAGTTCTCCACAACCTGTGGGGAATTTACTAATCAACCCATTTTCTATTATCCTGCCTCTGGGGTGATTTACTACACCCTCTCTTATTGAGGAATTAACTTCTTCCATCTTTCCAAAGCATAGCAGGAAAGCCCCAGGGAGAGAAATTTTATTATTCATATTCACTCCCACCAGGCCACACCCTACTGCTCTAGAATTCTTTTAATATATAACAGCATTTTTATATAATGATATAATGAATACACAACATCAGTTAAAATCAATATAACGTCAGTTATATAACTATAACTGTATGAGTATATAACTTTATTTTTAAAAGAATATTCAGTATTTCTGACTTAGGTTTCATTTCTGGATCATAGTTTCATTGTTTCATAGTTGGCAGGGTCAGAAGGGACCTGAGCAGATCATCAAGTCCGACCTCCTGCCATGGCAGGAAAGAGTACTGGGGTCAAATGACCCTAGCGAAGTGTTCATCCAGACTCCTCTTAAAAACCCCCAGGGTAGGAGCCAGCACCACTTTACTTGGAAGTTGCTTCCAGATCCTAGCTTCCCTGGCAGTGAAGTAGCGCCTCCTGATATCTAGCCTGAATCTACCCTTTTCCAAGCTTGTGACTATTGTTTCTTGTCACTCCTGGTAGTGCTCAGGGGAAAAAGGACTCCCCCAATTCCTGCTGGACCACCCTGACTAGTTTGTAAATAGCCACTACATCCCCCTCAACCTTCTCTTGTGGAGGCTGAATAGGTTCAGGTGCCTTAACCTCTTCTCGTAGGACCTGCCCTGCTAACCCCTGATCATTAGGGTGGCCCTCCTCTGGATCCTCTTCATGTTGTTCACCTCTCTCCTGAAGTGCAGTGCCCAGAACTGGATGCAGTACTCAAAATGTGGCCTGACCAGTGTTGCATAAAGGGGGAGGATCAACTCCTTGGACCTGCCTGAGATGCATCTTTGGATGCATGACAAGGTATGGTTGGCCTTCCTGACCACTTCCCCACACTGTCAGCCCATGTTCATTTTGGCATGAATAATTACTCCAAGCTCCTTTTCTGCCTTTGCACTGATGAGAAGGGAGTTCCCCAGCTTGTAGTACGCTGCAGGTTCTTCTTCCCCAGGTGCATCACCTTGAACTTGTCAGTGTTGAAACCCATCCTGTTCTCATCCACCCACCCCTGTAACCTGTCTAGGTCTGATTGTAGCCTATTCCTCCCTTCTAGCATTCACACTTCTCCCCTCATCTTAGTGTTACCCGCAAATTTGAACAGGGTGCTTTTTACACTCCAAGTCACTGATGAAGATGTTGAACAGTGCGGGCCCGAGGACTGAGCCCTGCGGAACCCCACTGCTCACATCCCTCCAGCTCGAAAATGACCCATCCACCACCCTCTGGGTATGGACCTGCAGCCAACTAGTGACCCATTTGATTGTGTAAGTGTTGACACCACAGTCCCCTAGTTTTTTAATGAGAATGGGGTGAGAGACAGTGTTGAAGTCCTTCCTAAAGTCCAGAAAGTCTATATACACTGGTACCCCTGCATCTAAGCATTTGGTGACCTGGTCATAGAAGGCCACCAGGTTGGTCTGCCAGGACCTGACTCTAATGAACCCATGTTGGTTGACCCTAAGCATAGTCTCCCCTGCTGGCCCCTCACGGAGATGCACCAGAATAACTCTCTCAAAAACCTTTTGTTTTTTTCATGTTGTTGCTATGAAGGTTTGATCCTGAATCAAATACCTACAATGGAAAGGTAAAGCACCTAACAGAGGTAGACCAAGCTGTTTAGTTACAGTGGTTTAAGACAATACTAGAGCAGGTTCCAAGAAACATTTCCTCATTTAAAAGTAATGCCCTTATACCCAAATCTTTTAGTTAAAATATCTATTTTTTGAGAAAATGTTATTTTTTCTATTAAATATTGATTCAATCATTGTTTCAAAAGTTCAACAAGCTTTGAAATAATGCTTCACTATTAACTTTAAAATTAAAAACAATATGGACTTAAAAATGGTTCATCTGAAAATTTCAAAAGAAAACTTCAAATCTTCATAATTTTTCATAAAAATATTTCTCATTTTTATAACAATTTTAATCAGATCCTTTAAATTCTAATGCACTCCTATGTTTATTTCATTAAGATGTCAGTTTACTTCTTCATGAATAGCTCAAATGCAAATGAAAAAACACAGGGAGAAGTACACTTTATCCTTAAACTATACTAAATCTGTGGAATATTAAGTGCTGTTAAAGCTAGAACATGATGTGAGAGACAGTCACATGTTAAGAGTTAATACCATTTCTTGCATATACAGCTCAGACTTGCCACTAAAGAAATGGTGAGTGTCCAGACCAAATTTTGAATGTATGCTGGTAACACAAGAGTTAAGTTTGATCATGCGCAGATAAGCAGACGAGGCCTGTGGAAAATTCCACAGCATGCCCAGCATATGTCGCCTATGTGACCTATTGGCTTGTCAATTACAACTGACCTAGTTTTGTAACAACACACATGCTCAGTTCTGCTCAACGGATGAAGTAATCTGACCAGATGCATGCTCAGTCTACAGACTGCATGACGTAATCGGACTAGAAATTTCTTTAGAGAAGACAACCTGATTGGCTACCCGGTTGTCATAAAAGACTTGGGGGCCCCTCCCAAGGGGTTTTTTTTTTAGCGAAAGGGGGTTTTTAGCAAAAGGGGGTTAGCGAAAGGGAGAGTGAGAGAGAGTTTTTTGGTTCTGTCAGCGGTGCTGACAGGGAAGATTCGTCCTGAGAGCAGAGGCTGGCCTGACAGGGACTGCTCCTCAGAAGGGCTTTAAGCCCACTGGTCTCCTGTCCGAACCCTGAGAACAGAGGCTGCTAATGCAGGGACTGATCCTCAGGAGGAAGACCACGCTCGACCTGTTCAACAGATACTGCCTTAGCAGAGACTGTCTCACAGGGAGAGATCGACCCAATCCTGAGAGCAGAGGCTGCAGTTGCAGGGACTGCTCCTTAGGAGGGCTTTGGGCCCACTCGTCTCCTCACAGCTACGATTTTGCGATTAATCTTGATCTGATTATTCTGTATTGATCTCTGGCTAACGAACTAATTTCTGGCTTTGACCTCAACCACGATCCCGCATCTCGACCACTGGCTACGACATCGTAACTCCGACCTCCACATCGACTCCAGCATCTTAATAACCACCCGTTTCGTCCACTTTGGACTGGCATCACACCATTCTTCATGTTACAGTTCGTTGTTCGTCTCCTGACTAATGAGCTGTTGACCAGCCCTGGGACTATCGAGTTGGGCAGCTGCACCCAGCTTCGGCTAGAAAGCAAGGGCTCAGCTTGAGAACCTTGTGGGCCAACAGACCCCTTTGTCATTCGTTATCTAACTGTAACCAAAGAAAGCTTCTCTGCCTACACTCCAGAAGCGTAAGTAAATAAAATCCATCTGTTCTGAAACTGCAAGAGTCCGCGTACCACTCAGACTCCTCGCCACTAATCCCGCCTGTTTCATTCCGAACTGCTCGGCCCACCATGACCTTGGGGCCCTGTTCCAAGGGAACAGGGAGACTCTGGAGGGGTCTAAATTAAACATGCACCAATATATTGTTCTATATCAGATAAGCACCTCAATCTGCCCCCCCCCCATGCCCTTTCCCTCCCCCACAGACTTACGAATTGGATGCTGCTCTCCAAGCTGCCGGGCTGCATATCGGCTATAAGATCAGTATCAGCTGATATAGCTTGTTAATAATCATCCATCTGTATTGGCCAAGAAAATATTTATCAGTGCATCCCTAGTATAAATCACTCTTATTACTGTGGAGCACACTGAAGTTACCCTAACCTGAGTTAGATAGCATAGCACATAGTTAAACCTCACTTGAAGTGGCATAACATCGAGATGCTCAAAGGGCACTTAGCATAAATTAATGAGCTTTAACTGCAGATGCACACATTTTAAATGACTGTAGTGTGGTTTAAGCCAATTTCACCCTTATACTAGTTAAGGTTCTACTTCAAAGTTAGTTAAAGTTAACACAGCTCCATTTAACCTCAAATAAAGATTTTGCCTCACTCTTCAGGCTTTTATTGCTTGGCAATTTGAGGCAATAAAGAGTATTTTAAAAATATATTTGAAGTGATTTTGTTTGATTGTTTCTATGTTTGTTTAATTTTGTTTTATAATGATTTCCAGTTACAAGTTCTTGGAAGAAAAATCTTATTCAACAAAATCATCAAGAGCATTTCTATTTACTTAGTCGGATACAAGTTTTTTTGTTGGTTCTTTTAATCCAATATAGATTATATTTTGTAATATTCCCCTGATTCTCTGTTCTTCTTTTTCTGCCCTCTAAAGGTATTGAAATCATGTTGTACCAGTTCCAAATAGGTTTTCCTTGAACATGACACTTTGATGATTACTAATGAGAAATGACAAATGAAGTATTCATAGCACACTATGTAACTGAAACACTAATCAAATTACACTACCATTGTAATTGCAAGTGGGTCTTCATGTTTTATGCCTGAACACAATTTGTACCAGGTTAGCCTGCCAGTGTTACTGGAGGAAGAAATTGATAGCTATTTCTGTTCCCTGAAGGGCCACACACCCAAGGAAGAAGCACCTCAGGAAGTGCCCTCCACTGCAGAATGGCAGATGGTCACCTCCAGAACCAGGGATGCTCGTAACACAGCAGTACCAGTTCCTCCAGTCCGACTGGAAAATAGGTACGAGGCACTAGCAACACTGGAGGAGAAGAAGGGAGAAGAGGCAACCAGAGAGGAGACAACTCCACACTCTCCATACTCTGAACAGGCCAAAGGAGCTAAGCAGTCCCAGAGGAGAAAGTGTCAAGTGATCATCATAGGTGACTCCATCCTGAAAGGTACAGAGGGCTCCATCTATCACCAGGACCCCTTGACACGCAAGGTCTACTGCCTACCTGGAGCAATGATTCATGATGTGATGAGGATGATCCAGCCCATGATCCAGCCCACAGATTACTACCCCATGGTCCTAATCCATGTGGGTACTACTGATGCAGCCAGGAGAAACCCTGATCACCTGATGGCAGACTACCACGCTCTGGGGGATGTGCTGAAGGAAATAGGTTCACAGGTGGTATTCTCTTCTGTTCTACCAATGACTGGATGTGGAAGACGGCATGAGACGTGCATCACAGAGACCAGCTGGCGGCTTCGGGAATGGTGTCTTGAGGTGGGCTTTGGCTTCCTTGACAATGACCCACACATCACAATGACAGAAATGCTCAGGTGAGATATGCTCCAGCTTTCCCCTAAAGGTAAGTGTGTGTTCTCTCTGGATCTCCTCTGGTAGGCTTTAAATTAGGCTCACTGGGAGAAGGGGAAGATGAAGGAGGAGGAAGCCTTGGACCGCTAAACCAAGCAGCACTCTCAAGTACAGCCCAACCTAGACTGACGAGCGGAACATATACACAGGTAAGTAACAGGGGCCAGGGCAATGCTGTGATTAGGGGGCCAGTACATACATCCACAAGAGGCCTCAAATGCTTCTACACAAACCCTTGTAGTATGGGAAACAAGCAGGAGGAACTTACCCTTCTGCTAGTTGACACTAACCCAGAGATAGTGGGGCTCACTGAAATGTGGTGGGACCCAACGCATGACTGGGCAATGAATATCAAGGGCTATAGGCTGTACAAGACAGGGAGGAAAGGTGGGGGTGTGATACTCTACATTAAGGAGGAATACACATCCTCATCAGGTAGCAGAGTCAGAGGAGGGGCACATGGAAGTGCTCTGGGTTAGAATACAAGGCAGTCGAGGGGGAAGAGACTTAATGGTGGGGGTCTACAACAGACCACCCAACCAAGGGGAAGAGCTAGACCAGGAATTCTTAAGTCAGCTCACGGAGGTAGTTAGGTCAAAGGACATGGTGCTCTGGTGTGGTGCCAGAGGACTGGAAGAGGGCCAATGTGGTTCCCATCTTCAAAAAAGGAAGGAAGGAGGACCCGGGGAACTATAGGCCAGTTAGTCTTGCCTCAATCCTGGGTAAGCTTTTTGAGAGAATTATTCTGGCACATGTCCACGAGGCATCAGCAGGGGAGATTATGCTTAGGGGCAACCAACACAGGTTCACTAGAGGCAGGTCCTGTCAGACCAACCTTGTGGCCTTCTATGACCAGGTCACAAAATCGTTAGATGCAGGGGTAGAAGTGGACATAGTCTTTCTGGACTTTTGGAAGGCCTTCGATACTGTCTCTCACCCCATTCTCATTAAGAAACTGGGAGGAGTGTGGTGTTGACACCTACATAGTCAAAGGGGTCATGAACTGGCTGGAGGGCCACAGCCAGAGAGTGGTAGTGAATGGGTCATTTTTGACCTGGAGGGATGTGGGCATTGGGGTTCCGCAGGGCTTGGTCCTCGGGCCTGCACTGTTCAACATCTTTATCAGTGACTTGGACAAAGGGGTAAAAAGAACCCTGTTCAAATTTGCTGATAACACTAAGATGTGGAGGGATGTGGGCACGTTAGAAGGAAGAAATAGGCTACAATCAGACCTAGACAGGTTACAGGGGCAGGCAGATGAGAATAGGATGGATTCAACACTGACAAATGCAAGGTGATGAACCTGGGGAGGAAGAACCAGCAGCATACCATGGGGGAACAGCGGCCCCAAGGTCACGGTGGGCTGAGCGGTTCAGAATGAACAGGCAGGATTTGCGGCGAGGAGTCTGGGTGGTACGTGAACTTGGGCGGTTTCAAAACAGATGAATTTTATTTACTTACACTTCTGGAGCATAGGCAGAGAAGCTTGCTTCAGTTACAGTTAAATAATAACGTACGACAAAGGGGTCTGTTGGCCCACGAGGTTCTCGAGCTGAGCCCTTGCTTTCTAGCCGGAGCGAGGTGCAGCTGCCCAACTCGATAGTCCCAGGGCTGGTCAACAGCTCATTAATTGGAAGAATGAATAACAAAACTATAACGCATAGAACATCGTGATGCCAGTCCAAAGTGGACGAAACGGGTGGTCGTTAAGATGCCAAAGTCGATGTGGAGGTCGGAGTTACGATGTCATAGACAGTGGTCGAGATGCGGGATCGTGGTTGAGGTCAAAGCCAGAAATTAGTTCGTTAGCCAGAGATCAATACAGAATAATCAGATCAAGACGAATCGAATAAATCGCAAAATCGTAGCTGTGAGGAGACGAGTGGGCCCAAAGCCCTCCTAAGGAGCAGTCCCTGCAGCTGCAGCCTCTGCTCTCAGGATTGGGTTGATCTCTCCCTGTGAGACAGTCTCTGATAAGGCAGATCTGTTGAACAGGTCGAGTGTGGTCTCCCCTCTGAGGAGCAGTCCCTGCGAATAGCAGCCTCTGCTCTCAGGGTCGAATCTCTCCCTGTGAGACAGTTTCTACTAAGACAGTATGTTTTCACAGGTCGAGCATGGTCTCCCCCTGAGGAGCAGTCCCTGCATTAGCAGCCTCTGCTCTCAGGGTTTGGACAGGAGACCAGTGGGCTTAAAGCCTTCCTGAGGAGCAGTCCCTGTCAGGCTAGCCTCTGCTCTCAGGACGTATCTTCCCTGTCAGCACCGCTGTCAGAACCAAAAATCTTTCGCTCACTCTCTCTTTCACTAACTAAAAAGGAACAACTACCACCTTGGGAGGGGCCCCCAAGTCTTGTATGACAACTGGGTAGCCAATCAGGTTGTCTTCTCTAAAGAATTTTCTAGTCCGATTACGTCATGCAGTCTGTAGACTGAGCATGCATCTGGTCAGATTATTTCATCTGCTGAGCAGAGCTGAGCATGTGCTTTGTTACAAAACTAGGTCAATTGTGATTAGCAAGCCAATAGGTCATATAGGCGGCATATGCTGGGCACGCTGTGGAATTTTCCACAGGCCTCATCTGCTTGTCTGCGCATGATCAAACTTAACTCTTGTGTTACCAGCATACATTCAAAATTTGGTCTGGACACATACCTACAAGCTGGGAACTTCCTTCTTATCAGTGCAGAGGCAGAAAAGGTTCTAGGAGTCATCATTGATGCCAAGATGAACATGGGCCGGCAGTGTGGGAATACTGTCAGGAAGGTGAACCACACCTTGTAATGCATCCAGTGATGCTTCTCAAGCAGGTCCAGGGAGGTGATACTCCTCCTTTGTGTGGCACCGGTTAGGCTGCCACTGGAGTACTGCATCCAGTTCTGGGCACTGCACTGCAAGAGGGATGTGGACAGCATGCAGAGAGTCCAGAGGAGGGCCACTTGCATGATCAGGGGTCATCAGAGCAGGTCGTATGAGGACAGGCTACGGGACCTGAACCTGATCAGCCTCCACAAGAGAAGGCTTAGGGAGATCTAGTGACCTGTTACAAACTAGACAGAGGGGACCAGCAGGCATTGGTGGAGTCCTTGTTCTCCCAAGCACTACCAGGAGTGACTAGAAATAATGGTCACAAGCTGGCAGACTGTAGATTCAGGCTAGACATCAGGAGGTGATACTTCACTGTCAGGGCAGCTAGGATCTGGAAGCAACTTCCAAGTGAAGTGGTTCTGGCTCCTACCCTTGGGGTCTTTAAGATAAGGCTTGACAATTGCCTTGTTGGTGTCGTTTGATATCAGTACTCTTTCTTGCCATGGCAGGGGGGCCGACTTGATGATCTGCTCAGGTCCCTGCTGACCCTACTAACTATGAAAGTATGAAAGTATGAAACTATCATCATCATAAAACTGTATGACAGCTATAACAACTATTCTGGGACTAGGAAGGTACAGTACTATGCAGACATGGGAAGACTAATGAAAGTATAAACACCCTTTCTTTTGCAGCAAAAGTTGCATTTTTACTTAACAATTCAGATAACTATCAATGACAATCAGTTTAGACTGATGTGGACAATATATTATGCAGGTGCATTAGATTAATTATAAACACATCAGTTTGCTGATGTTCTAATTATGTGTATTTAGACAGCATGGTGTGGTTTGACTCCAAAATGATTGTGGGGTTTTTTGGGGGGGTGGGGTTTGGTTGTTTTATTTTGTTTCTTGCTAGTGAGAATGAGAAAGACAAAATACTATAACAATCTGTTTTGCCTAATGAAAAGGCTCTTGCTATAATGCTTACAAATTGTGATTTAGAACTAGAATTGAGAGTAGGCTCAGAAATACATCATTGGCTGCTTGATTAAAAACACTGACATAAAGTCCTGAACTGTTAAGAATTATAAGTAGGCTCTCAACACATACTTTGTAATATAATTATTTGAGGAACACATAGAAGTATAGGCTAAATATTAGCACCTTTGCCTCAGAGTCATTACAGCAGCAGAAATGGAATGATTCATTAATATAAGTGATTGAAGTACAACTATCTCATAAATGCCTTTTATGTAGAATTTTATACAAATACCAAGGAAGTGCACCATGAATTCTGAAATAAAAACTCTCTCTAAAATTACACATTTCAGCACATATCCTCAGTTAGACCAATATATTTTCCCTCTATAAAACATTAAGCATTTAACAATATAGTGAAACCTCTAATTACCTAGCTGACTAGAAAGTGACTGTTGCTGTTGCTGCTGCTACCACAAATGTTAGAAGAATGCAGTTGCACAGCACTGTCTGAAAATTATGTTCTTTTAAACCAAGGATAGACAAACACTTTTGAAAACCTTAGCCTATCATTCTAAATGTACATTGCCCCCTTAATTTGTTTTAATTTTATGATTTAAAACCTGGAGCCACAATACAACCTAAGGTATGCTGCATAATATGATTTTTTTTAATGTTTTGTTTTGAATGAAATATTGTTTCTGCTTATGGGTTTCATAAAGTAGAAATGTGGTTTGAATCTTGATCATTTTGATGTTTTTATCAGTAAAAAAAAAGTGTGTAAATTATTTTATTTTTCTCCCCTGTGGTTCTTGCTGACGTAACATTTTTAAATTTATTTATGAAGGAAAAAAATCTAGTAAAACACAAATAAAAGGTCTGAGCTTTCCTGTTGTACAAGATGTTCAGATTTTTGGGTGTTAGATGTTTATCTTAAGTGTTCACTGAATGGCAGATCACCAACTCTTACAAGCTCAGAGGGTAAAGAGAAGAAGCTATGAAACAAAATTAGTATATATAACAAAATATTGCTGTGGAGCAGAAGCTAGTGTGATGAAAAAACTGGTATAAATAGTAAGGCTGTGAGAAACAGCACCATTCTGTTTCAACTTCTGTTTTAATGTTTCAATGGAACAGTGTTTTGTTTTAAGTTTTGTTTTATTTTGAAACTGTTTTTCTGCTTCGTTTCATCGAAACTATTTTGCTGTTTCGACTCTGTTTCAACATTTCATCCATAGAATATAATGGGGAAACACAAAACTGTCTATAATTTAGTCATCCTTATTTGAATGAAACCTGCTGAGATGGTAGCCCCTCCTAAGGCTATGAAGTCTGTCAAGTTTCAAGGAGATAGATGTAGGGGTTTCTGGGAAAGTGCACCTCAAGCTACTGACAAGCAAACCTTGTATCATGTGTGTGTATTAAGGTACAACAGGGTGAAAATTGCAGGCATGGTAGCCCCTGTGGAGGCCATCAAGTCTGCCAGGTTTCAAGATGATAGGTGTAGGGGTTTCTGGGAAACTGCACCTCAGGTATCTGACAATCAAAATTTGTGACATGGGTGACACTGTGTGTGTTAAGGCACAACCTCACTGGCAGTGGGGCATTTACATGAAATGGCACCCCAATGATACCAATGATTTAATGTGCCCCAATGATGCCTCCTCTTGCCCTACAGCCTTAGCTCAGTCCACCACTGTAAATGACAACAGGTAATAAAATAACTTAGTGAGTAGCACAGTAGAACCAGCAGCATCTCAGGCACCTGAACTGTGTCAGTGCCCTTCTTTCCTCTCCTGCAGGTTCTTCTTCTCCAGGGTGTGTGTTAAGGTGCACCCTCACTGGCTCTGGAGCCTCTACATGACATGGTAGTGTGCTCCAATGTGACTCCTCCTCCCCTACAGCCTCACCTGATCCACCACTTTAAATGACAACAGGTAATAACCCAATAAGCAGCACAGTAGCACCAGCAGCATCTCAGGCAGCCAAACTGTCACAGACTAGAGCCTTTCTTTCCTTTCCTGTAGGGCCTTCTTCTCCAGTAGCTGTCAGAGAACTCTCCCTGCCAGCACCAGCCCTGGGGCTCAGGTCCCTGGGTTTTTCTGGTCAGATGCTAGGGGTGTTGGTCTAAGGACATGGCATTGGCAGACACAGTACTTTCCTTTGGGTCAATCTCATCTGCTATGTTTTAGCATACCAACTAAAATAATTAGTTACAGAAATATATCTTAGCAAGCTTTTGGGGTAAAAAACCCTTTGTCAGGCTGAGGAAGCACCTGCAGTTGGTGTGTGTGCGTGTGTGTGTGTGTGTGTGTGTGTGTGTGTGTGTGTGTACTGTTACTGGATGGAAGGAATAGTAAAGAAGTCAGAGGCTGGCATGCAATGCAGACAAGAAAGCCAGTCAATGAAAATGGAAATGGAGGCATCAAGGGGTGAGATACAGGCTGGGGAGTGGGGGAGTGATGGGATATAGCAGTACAGGTAAAAGTGGAGAGGTACCTGGGGAGTCAGATGTCTGGCAGGTTGTAGTTTGTCATAAATTCAATTTCTATATTGAGTCCATGACTTTCTGTACCTAGGAGTCTGAGGAAGTGAAGTTCATAGGCCCAGCTCTGAAAAGTGGTTTGTAAATTCAAACAAGCACTGAACCATGCTAACCTAACCTCATCACAAGAAGCCAATTTTCTACGACTCAAAACACAAAACCTGCCAATAATCTCCAGTACCCCCAAAAACTTCACTCCAGAATCAATCAAAGATAAGAATACCCAACTACCTCTGGGGGCACATTTTTCACCAAAAATCCCCACTCTATCTACAGTCTCTCAGGCCTGATCCTTAAAGGGAACTTATAAACCACTTTTCATAGCCAAGCCCATGAACTTCATTTCATCAGCCTCTTAGGTAGTAGGTACAGAAACTCATGGACTCAAAATAGACAGTGGAATTCTGACACACTACAACCTGCCATTCATCTGACTCCCTGTGGACCTGTGAACCTGCCTTGTGCAGCTCCTCCCTCAAGTACTCCCTGCATGCCTCATACATGTTCTGCTGAAAGTGGTGCACGTGGGCACTTGGTAGGATGGGGCCATGAGTGCCATGAGCTGCCTGAAACCTGGCTGCTCAACTAAGGAGAGGGGCTGGCCGTCTGCAGCAAATGTCTCCCCAGTGCTCTGGGTGATCTCCTTTGCCCTTGCAATTCACACACCCCCTTTCTGCCCACCATTCCTTCACTGTTCCAGGGTGGCCTGCCTCTGTTTTGGGGCATGGGAGCTTTGGAGTGAGAGGGGGACTTCCCTTTTGGCATGCTCCCACTGGTGCCAGACTGAGGAGGAGCAAGGGAAATGGGGTGGTGCCTGCGGACAAGCATCAGGATCCCTGTGGTGCTCATGTGTTTTGTTCCTTTGCCCCAGCTGTTTTTGGCTCAGCAGTGCAGGCAGATAGCATACATGGGATCATCTTCCAGCTCAGAATGATTGCATACGACACTGCCCACTTGCTTCTGGGGTGCAGGTGCAGGTGCATGTGTGGGTGCAGCAATTCCCACCCCCCCAGCAAGCAGAGGCACAGAAACAGGAGGAGCAGATTCAGCGGAGCTGCCTCCCTCCTCAACCTTTACCTCAACCTCCTTTGAAGTGCCTTCTTGGGAAGGAGATCTGGCTTTATGAGAAACTTGAGGGGTGTCAAGCATAAACTGAGCTGATTCCCCCTCCTTCCCCAGAATTTCCCTTGCTAGGGCCCTCAGATCCAGCCCTTCCTCTGGCACTGGAAAATTCAGCATGAGAAATGAAATGGGGGTGGAGGATGGTGCTGCTGCTTGTTGTCATGGTGGGGGGTGCGGTTTATGGCTGGTGCTCTTGAAAGGGATGCAGACTCAGGCACAGACAGTGTCACTGGCACTGCTCCCCTATCCTTGCTCCTTGTAGAAGCCTCATCCTGCTAGTTGTAGGAAAGAGGTTGTGTCTCAGTTTGGGGGGGGGATTTACACCTTTCCCTCTACCCCCCCTCTACTGCCCATGCCTGAAGGCTTGCCACCTGCTTTTCCACCATGCTTCATGGTGTGTTTCATAGTGTATTGCTTTTATACAAATATATATATGTATCTGTGTTCCTATATAAATTCTGTAAGGTGCGTAGTCTATGCCGCAAGGTACAAATGTATCTGCATTCCTATATAAATTCTATAAGGTGTACAGTATATGCAACAAGGTATAAATATATAGAAATAAAATATAAATGTATCCCCCCTCATATATGATTTCTATAATGTATGTCTATGCTACAAGGTATCAATGTATAAAATAAAGTATAAATGTATCTCCTTTCCTCTATAAATTAAATTATATAGTGTAATATCCAATATAATTATACATTTGAAAAGAATAAATCAATGAATATAATAATAAAATAAAAGGATTTAGAAGAAAGAAAAAGGTATTCTGGAATGCCTCTTGCTAGGCTAGGCTAGCAAGTAGGAAATCATTCAAATCAATGCTAATAGTAGCCTTCATTTTCTAACGCTCCTGAGCTGCTGGAAGACACAGCTCAGTAACTGTCAGACACTAAGGCAGAAAGCAGGACAGTTCAAACAATGTTGCCTTTTATTTTGTTTTTTCATCCCTCCCCAAGAGCACTGGGATAGGAAGGGACCTAAGGGAAGGGTCACAGTCATTGGCCAGCTACATAGTCAATATAAGAGCAGTCCTTCCCCATCCTCTCCCCTCTTCCCCCTCCCTCTCCTGATGTTCTGTTTCCCTGCAGGCAAGCCCAGCTTGAGCTTCAAAACTTGAAATGTTTCAAAACATTCAAAACACTTCAACTGCCCTAATTTTGTTTTGAGGATGTTTCAAAGCCTTTCATTTCATTTGAATTTTTCTGTTTCAAGCTTGAAACAAGTCAAAACAGCATCAAAACAAAACACCTGGCAAAATTTTGCACAGCCCTAATAAATAGCCAAATATTAGAATGAAGAAAAGTTTAGCAGGATGGAGGTCAGGGTTCCATATTAAGCCAAATATTACTTATTTAAACAATAAGATAAACAATACTGAAAGTTCTTGAAGATGTTATGATATTCAAAAGTTAGAAAACACAAATACAAAAATTAATGTATTTTATAGGCTCATATATTACAAACCAAAAGGGACCATCTTGATCAAAACTAAGCAAATAGGTCCTTATTTCTTTGCTTGAACCAGAGCTTCTTTCTCAGGAATAAAAAGTTCAGCATTGATTAAAACACTGCACAAAACAAAAACACCAGCAGCCTAGTTGGGTAGTAACCATGTACAGACTGCTACAGTGCCGCTGGTGGTGATGCAGTTAGCTACCATTGCAGCAGATAATTTTTGCACCCTCCTCAGGTTTGATTTCAAGGACTCCTGCCCCATTTGCTCCCATGTACCACTTAGACTACTGAAAAACACTATAACTTGTAGAAACAGAAAATCCAGTGCAATCCAGGTGGCAAGCTGTTTCAATATTAATTACCCTTAGTATGAATAAATTGTACTGTATTTCTGTATTTTCCTCAATTTGTTGAGCCTACTTTTTGGGTAGGTTGTAAAGCATTCCCTCTACTATCAACTTTCTCTTTCCTTGCACCTTTTTTTAGACTATGTTCAAATCATAATTTAACTCTCTGTGATAAATGCATTAAAGTTCAATGATTTTTCACCGTAAGCATAAGGTATATTTTCCAAACTTTTCATAATTCTTGTGGCTCTTCATGATTCTCTTGACTCTGTCCAATTTCTAAACTTCTTCCTTGAATTTGACATGAGATCTAGATTCCAGAGCTTTCCAAGTTGTTGAGCACCAAGTAATTTAAATTTAAATATTACTATAAATTGTGTTTCAGAAAAATCATCTACATCTTAGTAATTGTCTCTTCTGAAGCCAAATCAGGACTGTAACTACTTTTTCTGCCATACTTTAAAGAACACCATGATTAAGGAAAAGAAAAATAATCACAATTTTCGTAACAGGTGGGTGATTCATGTGCTGCTCACTCTGCTTGAATTTCAGTCATAGGGAGCCAAGTGAAAACCAGCTCTTCAGATAAGAATCCTTGGGGAAATGGCAGCTTCAAGCTGAAATTTTTTCATTAGTAGAAATGAATGCCTGTTCAAGGCCAGAGACTATTTTATTATTAAAGAAAGGGGAAAATAAAAATGAAAATTAGCAATTGTGTGTATTTCAGTGCAGGGCTTTAGCACAGATTGTGTCTTTAAGAGAACATATATCTTTGCATAGGACAAAAATACTGTGTTCCCAAAATTACAGCCAAGTGTTGTTTCCCTAAAATTCAGTTTGTAGATGGGAAGAAGGTTTTCATTTCAGGATGGAGAAACATGACAAGTATTGTAATGGATATTCCAAACAGTTCATAAAATGAGTCAAATAAGTATTTTACTTCTTGTGAGACCAAAGAATTCTTTAAAGTATTTAAGTCAGTTAATTAAAAAGCCATGCAAGGAGTCAATCTTGAGAAAGGAGAGTTAAAGAACATCAGGATCTTAAATTTGGTTGCAAATCCCACTACTTCTTTCTGCTTCTGCTAAGGTCACTTTCATGCCCTCTCTAAGAATACATGGCCTAAGCAATTTGATGTTTAATAGGAATGCTGTTAGAATCTCAAGTTACAATAGCATTTAATTATTTCATTAAGATCATTGCAAATAAAAAATTAAACCTAATACCTTAGTAGTGTTTTACAACTTCATTTCACCTAAACATGTTGAAGTCCTGGTAATGATCTTACCTAAACTAAAAGACTGCTTCCACTTGAAACTGCTCTACAGCTGATTTCTTTTTAAATTTGTGAATTTTATAAACAGATTAATCAAAGATGAGAGTGTGAAGAACACTATGAATCTAAAGATAGGAGCAGAAATGAATAAAGGGTCAATTCAAAGGCCTTTTGTACTCCCGGGGCATGTCCAGATGAGTGCGTTTGTGTGACATGTGGCATTGCAAACACATTTGCAGTGCCACATACTGCACAGTCCAGTATTCTCCATGCTGCAGGGGTGCACTACCCGAGCATGTACTGCTCCAGTTTTTTTTCCATTATTTTTTTTAACACCTGGATATCAGGTTATAATGAAAGGGGCCCAAGAGACCCCCCACAAGCAACCCCAAGAACCCCAAACAGGCTGAGCAAGCCCCTAACTTACCTCCTACACAAGAAACAGCAGAGCCAAAACAACACATGGTGTCACCACTGCAGTTTAAGGCCCAGCTCTCAATCAAGCTGGGCGGTACCAGGCCAATGACATCAGCTCCTGGTGCCCCCATGGGAGATTTAAGACCCTGAGTGCCAGGGAGTGAGAAGGAGAGCCTGCCGCTGTGCTAGCTGTGGCAGAGGTAGTGGCAGAATAGCGATACTGAGACAGTGAGGTCTCAGAACCTCAAGGCTCAATTTACATGGAATTAATCAGGCTTTGTGCTCCTGAGGCTAGGAAGTGAAGCCTCCATTAGTGAGCAAAGCTAGTGGCTTTGGGGAGCTGGGAAAGTTGCCAGCAACCTAAGAAGGGCATTAGCCAGAAAAGAGGCAACCCTCAAGAAATTAGGTTCCTCTTCATTTCTTTCCTTTCATTTTTTTCTTTGTTGGAAGGCTGCCTAAGACTGGGACACATCAGAGTCCTAAGGTCAGGGCTTAATCCTAAGATTAAGAAGGGAAGGATGTAAGAGAGCAATCCGGATAAGGCTAGGAAGTACCTTCAGAATTTCCTCAGGTCAAGTGGCTGGCATGTGGCTGGGTGTGCAGGGGAGGTGATGCCCCCTTCATCAATGCTCTTGGATCTGTGAGTACCCCTGAGTGGGACCCTTGTATTAAATAACACTAAACCCATCCTATTCAGTTGTTTATCATCAAAGCCATGGCAGGTAAGTTGAGGGGAGGCCTAGCTTGGTGGTGACTCAAGAAATTTCTATCGGAGAATTGGAAGCATTACACAGGTCAAAAAAACCCCCAAAGCTGCTCATGCTTGCTGCTAAAAAGTGGAGCCAGGCCACTCGGAGACACAGTGGGGCTGCTTGCTAAGCTCCACCCAGCAGGATCTATGAGGCTCCCAGGGCCTCAGGTAAGGCTTCTGGGGCCAGCACTGTGCTGGCCCCGCCTCTTCTACTGCCTCTGGGTTAACTTCACACACGCCAAAGCATGCACGGCAAGGGCATTCCCTGGAGACAAATAGCTGCACCATATACTTCTTTCATGCTGGACTTCATTTAATATTCACTAATTTGGAATTAACCTTTTATTGATTCAGCACCTATGTGGACTGATTGTGGCAAACATCTTCAATTTCCAAATATGTTTTCCATCTAGTGAACATATGTCATACTCCTAACTGCCTCTTCTCTTGTTACAAGAAATTTTCAGCACATATCGAGTACTCTCTTTTTATTTTATTTAGAATTTCTGAGATATTCTTTTAATTTCATCAGAGTTTCACAAGAGCTGAAATTCTGTTTTGGATAAGTTAAAAAGCAAAAGTCTTACTTTTCATATAAAGTCTTTTCAGGTTCCAAACTAGTAAATTAAACTTTATTCTTAAAAGGAGATTCTGGAATGTTATTAAATTGTTTAAAATCATTACAATAATTGCCAATGTCCATTTGTCTTAATAATCTTTAGATTAGTGACACTCACCTTTTAGAATTTGTTAGAAAGCTGATTAAGAATTGCCAGATAACTGATTCTAAAATTAATATCAGCAACTGTCACACTTAGGGTGCAAACAAACATCCACACAACCCAGTTTAGGTTTAGGTAGTTTACTTTAATCCTCCTAAACATAACCCAGCAGTGGTGCATGCAGGGGTTTGCCATTTCTGGAAGTGATGCAGGCAGCCTGAGATAAGTAAGTTAGAAGGGGGACGGACTGGTGAGATCAGGGCAGCTGACAGGTTTGTGGGTTGAGGGGGAGGAAAGGGTTGGTTGATCTGCTTAGTCCAAGTGGGACATTGTTGGGGGCTTAAAATTGCCTGGGTAAGGTTGGGGTAGGGGAGTAGGAACAGGGCTACAGCTAATGGCTGTGCTTTCCCAGCATTGAGGCTATTCTGTGAATATGTGAAGCTATTCACTACACCAGGTTAACATATTTTAACATTTCTAATAGTCTGACCTGAGTTATCTCTGGTCAGTTCAAAGCATAGCCCCAGGGCTAGGGAAGTCCAGCCTAAGGGCTGCACTTTTACTACCCTCTCCCTGGCACCAGGATATTTTTAGCCACCCAGTCTCACCACCACATGACTACACACACACCACCCCCCATGGACCAGCCAACCCCCCCTCCAGCCCACCAAACCCCCCATCCTGAAAGCCACTTCCAGTGCCAGTTTTTGTCAGTATTCATCAATGCCAGGAGCTTAGGAAGTAAGGCAGAGCAGGGGGAGGATGGGAGGGATGGGGGGTAGATTTTGAGGGGGTGGTTGTTTGTCTGGGGGTGGGGGCAGCGGGGGGCTAAAAACAGCCCCTAGTACCTGGGGGGGTAGAGAGCTCATAAGTCCTCCCCCACCCTGCAAGCCCACCCTGAAGATCCCATGAGCCCTCTCCAAACTCCCCAAACCCTCCCAGACCCCAGAAATCCCCATTCAGATCCCACTTGTCCCTCTGTGTTTGTGTGCACAAGGGTTGAGGGGTGAGGGGTAAGTAGGGAGGGGTGGAATGTACCATCCCATTTTGGACCATGGAAAATGTGGTCAGGATAACTCTAGCTCACTCATAAGTCAAATATCTACCTGACCCAGTGTATCTGACAGAGAGTGACACTGATCTTGACAAGTGGAGAAAGGTGAGAAGGGTCCATATTTATTGTCCGTTAGCTTAATAGTTAGGACACATGCTCAGGAAGTGAAAGGTTGGCATTCAGATGGGATTTGGACTCACATCTCCCAGTTCCAAGGAAAGTGCCTTTAACAGCAAGCTGTGGGCTAAACTGAGCTAAAAGCATCCTCAGTCCTCTTATTGAATGTGGCCGGCTGGATGGAAAAAAATGAAAGGTCACAGATTTCTGGCCCCTATCCCCAATGCCATGCATGCATTTTATCTAACGATGAGCACATGCTAGCAGGTGGGATAACTCCGTATCTCCTGGTCTGAGCCACAGCCCAATTCTTTATATTCTCCTGCCACGCCTTGATGGAAAAGATAGAGGGAAATCGACTGTTGGAACCAAATAGGACAAATTGTGTCCTCTTCAGAGGGCTCCACCTCCTATCCATTGGCAGGCAAAATCCTAAATTTAACAACTCTTTGGCCAGTTATCTCTCACCAACTTACTCCAGTCTTCAAGTCACACAGCTTGGGAGTTCCACTCACACAGCTGCTGAGAGCCTATCTCTGAGCCTCTGCGCAGACCAGAACTACCCCTGCCTCACAGATAGTGTTCTCATTCCCCTTTCTGGGGAATTATGGGCTTCAGCTCTCTTACTTTTAAACTTGCTGGCTCCTGTGAGGTCCAATCTTCTCTGTCTTCTCTCATCACAGGATTGCCTGTAGCCAGGGCATCATCAGAACCTGGAGCTCCCATCTCCTCTAGGTTTATTCCTGGTCACACTGATCATCGCAGATGAGGCCAGATTGGGTGGGGATCTAGCTGGCCTCAGAGGCTTGCCTGTCCCCAGGAAAGGGACTAAATCCCCACAGCACCCAGGTGAATCTATTGGCCCAGGTAGGGTTTCGGCATGGCTTCTGGACCAGGGGAGTGGTGAGCCTGCCTACTGCTGGGGTCTTGCTCATAGCTTGTAACAGGGGCCAGGAGTCATCCCTCTGTTACAGTGCATAAAACCACTGTATGCATTATGCATCAAATTTACTACATTTTCTTTACAGGGTCTCTGAGTAATTCAGTGCCCTGAATCAGCAGCTGCTTAGCACTTTGTTTTAGCCTCATCATGAAATGAGCAATCCCATTCCCTACTTACCACACATAATCTGAACTCTGAATAAATAATTATTAATTTCCTCACTAAATACCACAGCTATGTCCAAGTGCTTCACAAACACGAAATGAGACAAACTGAAGGACAAATGAGACAACTGAAGGACAAATTGATTAAGAAAACCCCCCCAGTAATTTGGGAAACACACAATGCCAGTAAATTCTTAGAAGAGTCTATCTGCCTGCCTCTAATATCTAAGTATTACACATGAATAGTGGGTCTGTGACATGTGTCACTTAGCTAGATATTGAAGGATATTTCATGGGGATGCCAAAACTCATATCTCTAAATTTTAGGAAGTTTTCTGCCTATTTCAAATATCTACTCCAGAATGATGAAGATACAACTGTAACACATAATTCCTATCTTTTTCATAATTAAAGTTTCAGGGAAAAATGCTTCATGCAAAAAACTTAGTTTGAGGCAGATGTCCAATACAGAAAATTTCAACCCATACAGTTAATCCTAACAAAGGTATATACATTACTGAAAATGCAGATGAGGTTAGATCATGACTGTCAAACCCTTTTGTCCCCCCAGGCTGAATCTTACAGGCTGGATCTAGACTCATCTACAATTGTTTGTCAACCCACAGTAGCATTAACCACTAAGGGGTCCTGAACTGTTAACCCTCCACTGTCAACATGCACCCTCAAAGGCCTCTGTATGTCATAATTTACTGTCAAGTTTTATCCCCAAATTTATTAGCACTCCAGAACCCCATAGACCAGTTAACATGGCCCTACAGACTAGATCCAGCCCATAGACCATATCTAGTACCCATCATGTAAATTAGTAAAGAATAGAAGATACTGTGAGAAATTTCTGAAGTGATCTAACAGAAAGAGGTGAATGGATGAATAGATAAACATAACAGTTCAGTGCTGATAGCAAAGCATTGTACAATAGAAAGAATCATTAGAACTGCCAACATTTTTACTTGGTTCTAAAATAACTATCAAGGGCAAGATTAATTGTAAAAGTTTTACTTGTATCTCATACATATAAGAATCATTGCCACTTTGCTGATGGAGATATAGGCTAAACCTCATCCAGGAAGTTGTGAGAGCCAGCAGCTGTTTCTTACTACTGCTTCAACCATAAGATTATCTTCTTCCACTAACAGTACCCATATGCTTACGTATTTGTGGCAGGTGAACACTGAATTAAATACAAATTACTTTAATATCAGATTCAAGACATTGATTAATTCTACATCCATGTTTTGTGAATAGTGATTCACAACTAGATCCTAATTCTTTATCAAAATCAAAATCAACATAATGAATGACTGTTTTAATTTACTCCTCTTCCATTCCTTGGCTCCATTTTCCTATTAAGAATGCCAACTGCTATTTCAACACCTGTCAAAGAAACAGCAGGCTCTTGGGAAAATGTATGTAAATCACCATGCATTTCAGGCTGACAAAGCACTAGCAAGACAAAAAGTTGTAAAAAGCCTTCAGTGTTCCAAATCTTCTGATGCTTCAGAAAATGCAACATTAAAAAAAGTTAAAATAAAAACAAAAAACTTCATACAAAATGATCTCTATATTTTAAATATGAACTTTTTATGTCCTTTTTTTACAGTTGTGAATTGTCAAACTAGTTTTGGGTGAATTGTAAGAAATCTCCCAACAGAACTGAGGTACAAAAAACCACCCACATTCCAGCTCCCCATTTCACCTGGAACCAGTTATTTATTTCCTACATTACTAACTCTGAAAACGCCTGTTAACGTGTAACATTTTGCTCGCCTGCCTTGCAGTACAGACAATGCTGGATGAATTCTTAACCTATTGCTAATAACAATTGAACCTCAGCTGAAACTTCCTTACTCCTTGTGAGTTTCTAGGATTTTTCTATACAGATTTTCCTTATCACTAAGCTTAATTTTCCCTAGTCCATAATTTGAACTACTATGGTCAGGTCAGCAGACTATTTCTATATTCCTATACAAGGTCCCAAAACCTGCAACCCAGGGTGTAGTGAGGAGGGAGGTGGACTGGGGGGGCAAGAGAAGTCTTACCTTCCCAGGCTGTTTGGTCAGGAAATGCAGCTGCTACTATAGCTGCTACTGCTATTGTAGCCAACAATGCCTTCCCTGTGCAAAGATGCCAGGCAGCAGTTGCGGACAGGGAGAGAGTCCAGAATAAAAGCCCTATGGTAAAGGCTCTTTGGAAGTTTCCCTGGGGCCCTCTTCACTCTTCCATTCCAAGATATGATACTGGACCCAGGACTGCATCTGCTGTGGGAAAAGCTCCCAGGTGGGAGAGGAGGAAAGGGACAGTGGATCAACATACCACTGGGCCCCTCCCCAAGATGCACTGGTTGCTCCTATGGCTGGAAAGGGGTAGCACAAGTCTGGGGAATATTGTGGTGCACCCCATAGTTGGTGTCCAGGGCTGATGCTCCTCTTGTTCCACTCTAGTTATGCTACTGCTGCTGCATCTGCCTCAGGGAATTGACTGAATAGAATGGTTTTTTCTGGTTGTGGAGAATGTTCCAATCATTAAAAAGCAGAAACACGCTCACAGTAGACATACTATATAGCACTGGCCTAACCAAATTGTGTATTATAATAATTGTTTTCTGTTAACAGATTCTTCAAAGAGCTGTGTACAAAGAGCAGAGGGCAAAATATGAGCCCCTGATTTTTTTTTTTTAATCATTGACACTGTTTTTCATATTTATGTGACTTTTGGTTTATTTGCAAAGTATTAGAATAAAATGTAAAGCAAAATTGATGGCCAAATTTTCCTGTTAAGATATTATAAAAGATTAAATGTTCTATATCTATTTGCATTGCAAATAATGCATGTGGCCTGAATGTATATGAAACAAATTATTTTAAAGAAAAAAACCTTGGATCTCATTCATGCCCTATATGATTCTTTGGGGAATAGTGTAATGGCAGTGGATACTGAACTTTTTTTGTTTTCCCAATGTCTGCTAAAGGTAGAGAAATGCATAAAAGCCAGTTGTCACAGGTGCAATCAAACACAATGTGTGCTTATATACATGTTTCGATGCTCCCAATTACAGTCGCTCTAATTAAAAGCCCCCTTCCTCACCTTACCCGGAGCACATGTATAGGCACCCAATGTGACCATGCTCGTTGAGCAAGCACCTTCAAACTAAATGGACATGGGCTGGGAAGCACATGTAATAACTGTCCCATTTTCCAAATGGCTCAGTGGATACTCATGGGATTTGGGGTGTGGCACATAATGCTTCATTAGTCTCCAGTCTTTTAGACTGTAGACTGTGAATGCTGAGACTGACCATGTGTTAGCTTTTTTTGCTTTTGTAGCTTTGAATACACTAGCTGAATAAGAAGCCTTCCTCAGGTTGCTCCAAGCACAAACAAGACTCTTTCATCTTAAGCCTGTACATTTTTCATGGGGTGGCTATGCTACTAAATCCTGTCAGTTTATAGTCTTAGATTGGGGCTCAGAAGAAGTATTACTCAGTTCAGCTCATTTTCTATATTCCTCCTACTGACCAATGACACACCCACCGTTAGAAACTTTTTTTCAGTCTTAATACATGGGGCACTTTTACACATGCTTCAGGGTGGAGGTGGGGGAGTGTTTTGATTCGAGTGGCTCCAAGAGCCACTCTAAATAAATCTCAGACATGACTCTTGTATCAGCATCCCTGCACTTAAAAATGGCAGTGGGGATGCTTGAACTAACGCTAACTTGATGAGTTTTACTTCAAGTACCCACACCACCATTTTAAGTGCAGGGATACCTATACACAAGACACAGGAGGCTGCTTTGATGCACTGGAATTCCAATTAATTGGACCAGCCTCTGCACTTGTGTATAGGTGCCCATCTTTCTAAGCCTTCAGGAGTTAGCAATATATGACAGACAGGCCAGATCCAGCTCAGATACACTAAATCTGACTTGTGGATCTGGGGGGGGGCTTTGGCAGTTCGGGTATCAGGAGACTTTGCCTATTCCCTCACCTGCACTGGGGCCAGTGAGGACCTGTTCTACAGCTGGAGGATAGGGGGAAGAGATGGCAGAGAAAAAACACAGTGCTAGTAATGACTATGCTGGAATGCCAGCCTACCTCAGACTTGAACTGGATTTTTCTGGCCTGTGTCTCTAAAAAGTTGCTGACTGCTTTTCTTGGGCATTCAAAACATCTTTCAGTGCTTCTGTAGGATATTGGGTTTCACATCTCATAATAATAAGATTGATCATAACATTCAACACATCTTTTTACAACTGTCACCATAAAGCACTCCATAACATACTGATGTTATGATAAGCCAATAAAAATAATTTTAAGTTAGTCAAGACTAAGAGTCAAGGGACAATATGCACAAATGATACCCAAGGAGGGTTAAGCATAGTTCAAAATAAACTGGAATTAAAAAGGATGTCACCTGCCATTGATTTCCTTATGATAGAAAGAGCAGGTGGATTCAATGAAGTTGTTTACTGCCTCAATTGTAGATCTAGGTGTTGCTGAGAACACAAAACTTCTGAAAGAGAGCTTAACTAGAGCAACAATAAAGAAATAGATTGTCCAGATAATTTACAAACAAAAAAGGAAAAACAAAACCCAATAAATAAAACAAAACAAAACCCCAAATCCACTGAGAACTCATGCTACTTTGCAATTTAGGATGTGACAGCATTCAAGAAGTAAGGCAGCAAGTATACATATCAGTTAAATTGTATTCAATCATCAGAAATGGAAATCTGAAAGGAAGAGATCAAACTATAAATCTTGAAGTATACTACCAGCTATGATTTTCCACTATTGCTATTCCCTGGGCACAGATACATGAGAAACTTTAATGTGTAGTACACTAATCTACTTCACAGTAAGGCATCACCAGCACGGTTTAGTGTATGTGAAATGGATCAACCAGCATGGTTTCATTAGGGGCAGGTCATGTCTGACCAACCTGATTGCCTTTTATGATCAGGTCACAAAAGCATTGGATGCAGGTGTTGCCATGGATGTAGTCTTTCTGGACTTCAGAAAGGCCTTTGACACCGTCTCCTACCCCATCCTCATTAAAAAACTAGACGACTGTGGCATTGATTTCTACACAGTCAGATGGATTGCAGATTGGCTGAAGGGTGGTGGTGGATGGGTCATATTCGACCTGGGGGGGAAGTAGGCAGGGGAGTCCCCAAAGGCTCGGTCCTGGGGCCTGCGCCGTTCAATTTCTTTATCAGCAATTTGGATGACGGGGTGAAAAGCACTCTGTTTAAATTTGCTGCTGATACCAAAATTTGGGGTGAGGTAAGCATGCTAGTAGGGAGGGAAAGACTGCAGCAAGACCTGGATAGGTTACAAGGGTGGGCTAACAAAAACAGGATGCGTTTCCATACTGACAAGTGCAGGGTGCTGTACTTGGGCAGTAGTAACCAGCAGCACACTTATAAGATGGGAAACTCTCTTCCTGAGAGCATGGAGGCAGAAAGGGATCTTGGAGCAGAAAGGGATCTTGGAGTCATTACTAACTCCAAGATGAGCATGGGCCAACAATGCGAGGTCACGGTTGGCAGGGCTAACCGGACCTTGTCCTGCATCCACAGGTGCATCTCAAGTAGGGCCAAGGAGGTGATCCTCCCCCTCTACATGACACTGGTCAGACCACAGCTGGAGTACTGTGTCCAGTTCATGAGGGATGTGGACAACATGGAGAGGGTCCAGAGGAGGGCCACCCACATGATCCGGGGACAACAGGGCAGACTCTACAATGAGAGACTGCGGGACCTGAACCTGTTCAGCCTTCACAAGAGAAGGTTGAGAGGGGACCTGGTGACCATCTATAAACTCACTAGGGGGGACCAGAAGGGTTTGGGAGAAACCTTGTTTCCCCTAGCATTCCCTGGCATAACAAGGAATAACAGCCACAAGTTGTTGGAGAGTAGGTTTGGATTAGATATCCATAAGAACTACTTCACAGTTAGGATGGCTAGGATCTGGAACCAACTTCCAAGGGAAGTGGTTCTGGCTCCTACCCTGGGGGTCTTTAAGAAGACGTTTGATGCCCACCTGGCTGGAGTCATATGAGCCCATTTTTTCTATGCTCAGGCAGGGGTTTAGACTTGAAGATCTACAAGGTCTCTTCTGACCCTACGTCTATGATTCTATGATATGATTCTATGATCACCATGTAATTATGAGCAGCAGCAGTAAAGTAGGTTAATGTGTTCTTTTCTATTGCCTGTAAGCATGAACATGTGCCCCTGGAGGTTGGGAGGGCACGGTAACCACCCACAGGAGGTGGCGATGATGTCAGTGGTGGGGGCATGATGGCAGCAAGTGAGGAGCTCCTGCAGGCAGCTGCAGTGCTGTTGGCAGTGGGGGTGGGAGGTGAGAACTGGTCGGTAACCACCTGCAGACGCTACCAGCAGCATCAGCCAGCAGGAATTGGGGACCACTCACAGACATTGCCAGCAGTGTCGGGATCAGGGGTGAGGAGAAAGTGGCGTACGGTAACCTCCCACAGGAGTTTCTGCAGGGGGTGCACCGCCAAGCTCAGGGGGTGCATGTTTACCCACATGCACCCTCTACAGGTCACCAATGCCTGTAAGTACAGATATCATAGAATCATAGAAACACAGAAAGTTAGGGTTTGAAAGGACTTCAGGAGGTCATCTAGTCCAACCCCCTGCTCAAGAGCAGGACCATTCCTAATTAGATCATCCCAGCCAAAGCTTTGTCTACCTGGGTTTTGTAAATCTCCAATGATGGAGCTTCCCCTACCTCTCTGGGTAACTTGTTCTAGTGTTTACTACTCTCCTAGTGAGAAAATTCTTCCTAATATTTAAAATCAACCTGGCTGGCCTAGTGGAGACATGGTGGGATGAAACATTTGACTGGGCATTAGATGTAGAGGGCTGTAGGTTGTTTAGAAGAGATAGGAAGGGGAAAAACATGGGGGGGAGGGTTGGCCTCTATGTTAGGGAACAGTATACCAGTTCTACCTTCCAAATGGGACCAGAGGAAGGCTTAACTGAGACCCTGTGGATCAAACTTAAAGTAGGGCGGGGGGAGAGAGATCTGGTGGTAGGGGTTTACTACAGACCACCCCATCAGGAGGAAGAGCTGGATCTGGCATTTTCCAGGAAGCTTGGGTAGGCCGTGCATGCAAAGGATGCTGTGGTCATGGGTGATATGAATTAACCTGACATCAACTGGGAGGAGCAGTCGGCCAGGTCTAACCACTCACGAAGGTTCCTGACGTGCGTACAGGACCTACACCTTGTGCAAGAGGTATTTGTCCCTACTAGAGGAAACACCATACTGGATATGGTGTTAGCTTCTGGGGACGACCTGGTGGGGGATGTGCTAGTACAAGGGAGTCTGGGGACAGCGATCATGAAATGATCCAGTTTGCTATTCAAAGGAAGGTGGGGAGGGTAACTAACACAGCACAAATGCTTGACTTTAGGATGTGCTCAGGGCAGTAGTCAGGGAGGCACTCAGAGCCCAGGGGATAGCTAATATGGGGGTCCAGGAAAGGTGGTCCTTCCTCAAGGAGGCTATCCTTGGGGCACAGCAGGACACAATTCCACTGTGAAGGAAGGCAGGAAAAGGGTCCAAGAAACCTTCATGGCTGAGTGCGGATATCCAGGCTGGCCTGAGGGCAAAGAAAAAAGCATACTGGTGGTGGAAACAGGGAACAGGGACAAAGAAGGAGTACACCTCCCTAACCCAAGCTTGTAGGGTTTTGGTAAGGGAGGCTAAAGTAGCACTGGATCTTAGACTAGCTTCTAGGATTAAGGATAATAAAAAGTTCTCCTTCAAGTATATAGGTAGCAAGAAGTCTTGGGGTAACACTGGACCCCCTACGGGGCAGGGCAGGGCAGGGCAGGGCAGGGCAGGGCAGGGCAGGGCAGGGCAGTTGGTGATGGACGCAAGAGAGAAGGCAGAACTCTTTAACAAGTTCTTTGCTTCCGTGTTCCTGTCTGCTGACAATGGGGTGCTCTTGGGTGATAGTGTAGAGAGGCCCAGGAAGGATGCAAGTCCCCCAACTGTTAATTCAGACCTAGTTAAGGATTACCTGGAGGGCTTAGATGTATCCAAGTCAGTGGGCCCGGATGACCTTCATCCGCGGGTGCTGAGGAAATTGGCTGGTGTCATTGTGGACCCATTGGCATGGCTGTTTGAGGACTCCTGGTGCTTGGGCCAAGTCCCTGAGGACTGGAAAAAGGCCAATGAGGTCCCTATTTTCAAGAAGGGGAGGAAGGAAGAGCCTGGCAACTACAGGCCAGTCAGCCTCACTTTTATCCTGGGGAAGGTCTTTGACAAAATTTTCAAGGGCCACATTTGTGAGAGTCCTGCAGGGGAAGTGATGTTGAGAGGTAATCAACACGGGTTTGTGCCAGGCTGATCCTGCCTGACTAACCTGGTCTCTTTCTATGACCAGGTAACAAAGAGCTTAGATGTGAAGAAGGAAGTGAGGGATTGCAGCATTGATGAATGCACAGTCACATGGGTGGCAAACCGGCTCCAGGGGTGCACCCAGAGGGTGGTGGTGGATGGGTCGATGTCGACCTGGGAGGGTGTGGGCAGTGGCGTCTCCCAGGGCTCGGTCTTAGGGCCAGTGCTGTTCAACATCTTTATTAGCGACCTGGACGAAGGTGTGGAGAACACCCTGTTCAAGTTCGCTGATGACACCAAGCTGTGGGGTAAAGTGAATACACCGGCAGGCAGGGACTGCATCCAGGCAGACCTGGATAGGTTAGAGAAGGGGACGGATCTGAACAGGATATGGTTCAACAAGGACAAGTGAAGACTGCTGCACCTGGGGAGAGGGAACCAGAATTATAGTTATAGGTTAGGGGCTGACCTTCTCAGCAGCACAGAGGCAGAGAGGGATCTTGGAGTCATGATTGACTCCCGGATGAATCTGAGTTGCCAATGCGATGAAGCAATAGGCAGAGCCAACTGCACCCTGTCATACATCAACAGGGGCATCACTAACAGGTCCAGAGAGGTCTTGCTCCCCCTCTATGTGGTGCTGGTCAGGCCGCAGCTGGAGTACTGTGTCCAGTTCTGGGTGCCGCACTTCAGGAGGGATGTGGAGAACCTGGAGACGGTCCAGAGGAGAGCTATTCATATGGTTGGGGGCCTCCGTGGCCAGCCCTATGAGGAGAGGCTGAGAGACATGAATCTCTTCAGTCTCCAGAAGAGGAGACTGAGGGGGATCTTGTGGCTGCCTACAACCTTATCAGGGGCTTGGGGAAACCAGCAGGGACTCAGGGAAAGCCTGTTCACCAGGCCCCCTTGGAGTCACTAGGAACAATGGCCACAAGCTGAGGGAGGATAAGTTTAGGTTAGATATTAGGAAAAACTACTTCACTGTAAGGGTGGCCAGAGCCTGGAATGGGCTTCCCAGAGAGGTGGTGCTCTCACCTTCCCTTCAAGATCTTCAAGAGGATTCTGGATAGGCACTTGGCTGGGGTCTTATGACACCTGTCACCCCCAATGCTCCTTCCTGCCCATGGCAGGGGGTCGGACTAGATGATCTGTCTAGGTCCCTTCCAACTCGTTGATTGTATGATTCTATGAACCTAAACTTCCCTTGTTGCAACTTTAGACTGTTGCTTTCTGTTCTGTCATCTGCCACCACTGAGAACAGTCTATCTCCATTCTCTTTTGAACCCCTCTTCAGGTAGTTGAAGGCTGCTATTAAGTCCCCTCTCAGTCTCCTCTTCTCTAAACTAAATAAGCACCATTCCCTCAGTCTTTCCTCAGAAGTCATGTCCCCTCATCATTTTTGCTGTCCTCAGCTGGACTCTCTCCAATTTATCCACATCCTTTCTGTAGTGGAGGGGCCCACAGCTGACCACAGTACTCCACATGTGACCTCATCACTGCTAAATAGAGGGAAATAATCACTTCTGTTGAACTACTGATAACACACATACCAATGCATCCCTGTATGTCATTAGCCTTCTTGGTAACAAGGGCAAACTGCTGGCTCACATTCAGTTTATTGTCCACTGTAACCCCAGGTCCTTTCCTGCAGAGCTGCTACCGAGCCAGTCAGCCTCTATCATGCACTGATGCATGGGGTTGTTCTATCCTCAGTGCAGGACATTGCACTTGCCCTTTTTGAAATTCATAAGATTTATTTTGGTCCAATCCTCCAATTGGTCCAGGTCACCTTGAATCCCCACCCCTCACCTGGAGCCCTGTAGTTACTTTTGATATGCTCAGGGTCTCCTCTGGTAGTATCATTGGTACCCACATGGCTGAGTAGTCAGAGGGCCAGATGTGTCTCAGTAATCCCTCTATGACATCTCAGATCCGGCAAGCAGATTGGGTAAGCAGCAGACCTCCTGAAACAACAGGCCAGGTCAGCATATGGCTCCCTCTGTCCTCCACAGAAGGGAGTCTCCAACCACCACCACCAGCCATCACTTCTTCTCGGTGGTGGTTATCTCAATCCTTCCCACCTTGGTGAGGCCTGGCCTGTCTTCTTCCACCAATGAAATGTGCTCCCTCCATCTTCTGCTAGGACTTTGTATGTGCTCTCTAGACAAACCACTACAGGTGGAAGTGAAGATCTCTGCTTGCTGACAGAAGTCAGAAGCCTCCAGCTTCCAGGTAGTAAATTAACTGAGCATTAGCTACTACACAGTAAGGCATTTGTAAGCATCTGGCCAGGAGCAAGTTGCCCCTGGTCAGCTGAGGCAACAGGGGGCAGGAGAACTGTCTCCTCCACAGGCAGCTGACTCCCAGCCCCATGCCCCATCAGCAGATTGGGGCACAGAGATAGGAAACAGTTGCTTGGAAGGTTGGGGGGAGGGGTGACCGTTTCCCACCAGTGCATCTCAATCTGTTGATTGGGGTGTGGGCTGGGTGACAGCTGCCCTGGAGACAGGACAGTTCCCCCCACCCCCAGAGCCCAGGCCCTATCCTGGTGCCCTTTCACAGTCCAGGGTTGGCACCCCAGGAAGCCCTAGAGCTCCCCTTGGATGCTTTAGGGAGGGGAGAGTAAGTCAGGAGTAGCTCTGCAATTAATTGATCCCATTAGGAGCATTTTTGCTCTCAGCAGATGCACATGTAAATGTGCTCCCAAAAGACAACTTAGTGTGCAGTATTTTACTATTTTACTATTATAAGGGCTCTTTGGTACAATAAGATATGAAACTAACTCATTGGGGGAAAATGCAGAAAAGGATCTTTGCAGTACACTGTTGGATAGGGAACTGAAGTAACAGACCACTGTCATTTTTAATTTGAGGAAATGTTTTATGTAATATTTGTTTAAGTATATTGTTACAATCTAAGGCAGTCTATTCACATAGCCATCACCTTTAAATACATAAATTACACTTACCTCCTATTCTTTGCTATGCTCTCTCAAGTGCATGCTTTAAAGAACCCCAAAACAAGTTTCCTGTATTTCATATCAAGACTTAGTGTTTTTCTACCAAAGATGTCTGGAGAAAGCATGGACAAATGTCAACCTATCAGTTTTTAGTCCTCTAGAATTTCTTGAAATTGAAATGATTTGCAGAGAATAACTGTCATCTGCAAGCAATCAGAGACCTGTCTGGCTTCTTGGTTGGGTGACAAATAAATGATAACCTGGATGACCTGCAGCCTTGGTTCCTGAGAGTTTCCAGCTTCTGCCTCCTGAGTGAATTGTGTGTAAAACAATAATACCTGTTTATTGAACAATTGTTTTAGAAGGTGGTTTCATTGAAGTTTGGGGATAATCCAAATTTCAAAATATCAAAAACTGTTCTTAGTGAGGTATATTAGCCTATGCCAAGCTCTTTTCTACTGTGTAGAACAGGGATGGAAAAAATATGGCCTATGAGCTGGATCCAGCCACCAGGTGATTTTATCTGGCCTGTGGGTGCCAACCAATCAATTGTACCTTGCCCAGCCCACACACTGTGCTCCCATCCTCATGCACAGGAGGGTCCTAGCCACTGGCCAGCATGCACAGCTTCTGGGTGGGGCCACTACTGCAGCTACCAGGGGCCCTGCTCATCTCTCCTGGACTCCAGCAGCTCCCCCTCCCTGCTGCAGTACTTGCTCCAGGCAGCAGTTAGGGTAGTGGTGGCAAGTGGATGAGTATGTGGAGTGTGGAGTTGGGGCTGGTGGGAGAATGGAGATTGGGGCCAATGCCCAGCGGGGAGGTGGGATTGTGGAGCTCAGGTGGGCAAGGTACGGGTGTGAGGAGATTAGTGAACATAGGTGGGAGAAGGTGGGGTGGGTGTGGGGTGTGGCTACTTGCTCATGTAAGAGATGCTATTTTTTTATAATTTTTCTTTTCACATTGATAGCAAGAGTAGGTTTTTGACAATGGGTTCTAATAAGGTCATTAAAAGAAATAAGTTTAAAATTTGTTTTTAAATAAAAGGCTTGCCAATATATTTTTTACATTTACTCCTAAAAGTCCTTTTCTTATGGTTCAAAAGACCCACAAGGATCGTGAGCATAACAAGGAAAGCATTCCTTTACAAATCATTACTTTTAAAAACATGGGGGGGGGCACCAGATGTTCCAAGAATAGGGTATAGATTTATGAATCAACAAGGCTGGTGAATATGAACCATGAAATAACACATTAAACAATGTGAAGAGCATCTGTTGAGTTATAAATCCAGACTTTGCAGAGTTCTGTTTTCAAAGTAAACTTAAATGAAAAAGTATGCCAGCTTGATTAAAGTGTTATTATCTTTGTGAAAAATTGGGAAAATACCAACCATCTTAACTGCATTTCATCTGTTAAAATTCAATTATTTAAATACATTATTTAATAAGCAGAAAATCTTAGGCTTTTAGCTTCTTTTTTTAAAATGTATAATCCCAAGTGTGTGATGAGTGGCAGGGAAGAAGGTGAGGAATATACACTATTATACTTACGGTTAATAAGAAAATCCTTATTAAAGTCCTTCAACTTTTTCTATTCCCTAGGTGAAGGTCTCTCAAAAAAACAGTGTAACAGGAATAATTATTTTAGTTTAAGACAACATAAAGGATAGCTTAGAAAAAAGAATATTAAGTGCTTTGTTTTCAGGATGAAGATTTTCAGGGTTGGCTTCAATCTGATTAGTGGGGAGTCTGACTAAACATTTAGTATAAAACTTGCATGAGGAGGTGCATGAGAAATTATTACCCTTTGTTCCTTGTTATAAAAGGGTTGTTGGGTACCATCTTCCAAACAGTCGTACAATTCAAACAACTAGATAAGCAGACAAAATTTTGCATGCAAGTGTTGCTAAATGTGAACTATTTGCCTTTGAACAGTCTGCCCAAACCAAGTTCAGTGGAATTAGGATCCTTTGAAAATT
Organism: Crocodylus porosus; assembly: GCF_001723895.1. Classification (NCBI taxonomy): domain Eukaryota; kingdom Metazoa; phylum Chordata; order Crocodylia; family Crocodylidae; genus Crocodylus; species Crocodylus porosus. The sequence goes on from NW_017728912.1 coordinate 15,222,796, forward strand.
GTGTGTCACATGTTCATAGTATATTTTGTTCAGGGATTAAAGGAGTAAAGGAAGTGTGTCGCTAAATCATGTTACACTTTATTATGCTACATAGTACTTTGGTCTTCAGAAGTGGGCTTCTCTGTCTATTTAGCAATATTGTGAGGTCTGTAGATATGGGTTTCACTGTGTATTTAGCAACATTTACTACTTGTGCTGTGAAGGCACAGATAGAAGTGCAGCTCTGAGGTCTAACTCATGACACTTCACAGAAAGTGCCATGACTTAGACCGATCCTCCTAACCCAACAGTTGTTAGCTGTTGGGTCATAAGGATGGAAGATAAAGCTCCAATTTAGAGGAGAGAGGCTGTGTCTCTGCAGCCTCTTCCCCTACCTCTGCCCCCCACCCCCCTCCAGCTCCTGTGCTGACTCAGGATGGGAGGGGGAGAAGACAGGGGAGAGAGGTCCATTCTGGGGTTTCCCCAGCTATACTGGAGTGGGGAGTGGGAGGGAAGGTATATTGGAGACCCCCACCTCAAGGGGCCTCCAGTCCTTCTGCCCTACCCTCCAGAACTGGCTGAAGAACCCCCAGAATAAGCTTCCTTCATTTCCTTCCCCAGCTCCCATTCTGAAAACAGCTCCAGGAGAAGTGCTGACCTGCATCAGTTAAGCCCTGCTTCTGGCAAGTGCAGCTTTGGAGCACCTTCATCTGCCTTTTTAAATTACTCTTCAGTTGTGCACTTGCATTTGGTCACAGCTGTAGGGTGCTTTCAGGGGCTAGATCGGGCAAAAGTTGTCACTTCTGTCTGCCTGTTCAGTTGACCGTGGAGTAACTGAAGAAGTCAAGTCCTCTTACTTCACTACAGGGCTGCTTTTCTCTCACAGCATATTACAAGGTAATGAAATCTGTGGCTCCCATATCAATAGATATGTGACCCACTATATAACTGTTCACCATAACCAGATCAATGGCATATTGTATGTATTATGCAATTGTGTTAGGAAATTTAAAAATAACATGACCCTCCCATATCAGTTATGAAAAACTGGGTTGTTATTCTTAATTTCACTCAAGTTAGAAGAACAATAAACCTTTCTTCAATTTTTATACTCCCTGCTAAAATCCTATCAACTTTTGGAACAGGGATAGTATCTACATCTTTATTTTATTCTCTTCTTGAAAATAACCTCCATATGCATGAGTGCAGCATATATCCCAATCTTTCCTATTACTTGTCACATCTCCTTTATCACCAATTCATTAGGAAAGGCCACTTAGGATTCTCTGTGGCTAATAATAACAAAGACTATTTGGGCATCTATCTCCATATTTATCAACCTGTACAAGTTGTAACATTTTCACTGTGATCTCTTGATGTCACCAAGGGCTTTGTCACACAGGAGACAGGGTGTGTCTACATGAGATGGTACAGCACTGTAGCAATGCACTATGGTGATATAGCATCGGTGGCACAAAACGTAATGCCTCACCTATGTTGCCACAGTGACATGCTTCCTCACTATAGTGCATCATTATAGTGACATAGCAGCTAAAAATAACCATGCACTGCTAGCACAGCCATGCACTGCCAGCACATCTATCATTTAGTAAGTACTTTAGTACTCCTTTAGGAAGTACTAAATGATGGCACAGTAACAACAGTGCTATGGGGTCATGTGTAGATACACCCACAGGGTAGGTGTTAAATCTGTCTGATATTAAAGTTAGAACATATTCTGAACAACTCATGGTAATATTTGCTATGGTCTCTAACATGTACACTTCACCAATTGTCAGTCCCAGCCCAAGTACTGCACCAGAGTCTTGAACTAACCTTGGTGCAGTGCTGGTGCCGGGACCAACAACTGGCTGATCGTCAATCCCAGCCATGGGAGCCTTTGAGGCTGCTGGCATCTAGCTTTCAGCATAATCTTGGAGGAACCTGACTAGTGAAAGATGCAGGATCCTTCTTCCTGATATGTATGACTTTTGTTGTTCCACCTAGAGGCTCGGTACAACAGAATGGTCCCTGGCTGATGCAATGGCTAGGTGAGGATCTTAAATTGCTCATATTATCTCTGTGAAATAGTTTAGTGATAGCTGAACGTGTTACTTAATATGTTCCAGAGATATCCCTCATATGAAAAGTCATAATTTTACTATAATATGAGTGCACTTAGAACATGCTGTACTGTTTGAACATAAGGTCACATATTTTAAGCACATTGAACACATGCTAAGTGTAACATGCAGCATCTTCCAAGCTAATCCATTCACCTTCCTTCATCTTCTATTCTCTGATGTTCATTAATTGACTATAACTTTGTATCTTGCTATTTGATTTTATCAAGAGAAGACAGATAGCTCTCTCATTATTTGGACACTGGAGATCAGAGGTTACTACTGTAAAAATATGTACCTTTTTACTTCAAAGGGAAAGTCATTTTAATTTCACTTTAGATTTAGCAAGATGTTTGCTTACCTAACAAAAGCATCAAACAGTTTTGCCAAGGGTAGTAGTCTCTACAGATGCAGCAGAAGGCTATGGAAGTGTTATAGGTCAGACTTCATGTATGTGGCCATGCATCACTGACAACAGAGAAAGATTTATTTTCAAAACTTGTCCACAGCATATATCATTTTACTGAGTGGCTTTTTTATTTTTTTTGGGGGGGGGAAGGGGTGAGCCTGGGCACCCAAAGAAACCAATACCCCCACCTGTTTAAGGAAGTCTGCCCTGCACTCTCTTCCCATAACCTGATGTAAATGGAATTGATGTAAAATGTGGAAGGCTGCTCTGATTATGACCCTGGTGTACTGAGCCAAATGTATGGCTCCAAACCATCACTACACTGTGTCCCATGCCTTGCAGATAGCATCCAAATCCACTATTACTTTCATGGCCCCTTTCTGCACCAGACTCAGCCTCTAGCCCACATAGGCCTCAGATCCCTCTAAGCAGACCTTGACCCTTTGTCCCCTCACTGGACTACTCCCCTAGTCCCTTACTGAACTGACACACTCCACCCCACCTTACTGGGACGCTATCATTCTGTCCCTTGTTGGGCTGCACTCACTCCACCCTACTCCACACAGTCCTTTGTGTCATCTCACCATCCCTACTCTACACATCCCTTTGGGCTACCTCAGTCATTCACTCTCTCAGTTTTTGCCCCTCGGGCCTCAGGTCCGACTAGCAGGATCTTGCCCCCAAGCCTTCCAGTACTCCTAAGCCTGGTGCAACTTTACAGGCCTGATCCTAAGCTTATTTCCACTGGCCTGTATGATCTTAATGTAGCCTATCTCCTCTATGGGGTAACCTACCAGGTTGTGGAAGCTGAAACTTTCAGGTGCATGATCCCTGCCTTTTACTGGGGAGGCACAGGTGAGGCATTTCCTGGAGACCACCCCACTACAGGCAGTCCCATCACACCATCCAACCCCAGCCAGGTGTAATTTCAGGTCCTACCCAAGACCAACAGGAACCTCATCCATCCCCATAGTTTCTCCCTTACCCTCCAGGTGCTCTGGGAGCTGCTGTCCTAGGACTGTGCAATGTTACTCCATTAGCTCCCTAGATGTAATTGATGGCCTTGCTCCCAAGGTCTGAGTTTATACACTCCCTGCTCATCCTTCCTTCAATCAAGTGGCCTTCTATCCATCTGGTGACTGCCTGATTGCACCTGAGCCCACCTGCTGGCTGCCCACAGCCTGTCTTATGTTCTTAAAGTGGCAGGCACAAACAGTGCAGTTCCACAATCATTTAGTTAGTCCCCAAACCTTTAAAAAACAAACAAACACAAGTGTTTCCTTAAATAACAGAAAAGGCCTCAAGTGATTTCAAATGACAGAAAGGTTTTTACTACTAGGGAAAATAATCCAGTTCAAATTCTTTGCAAAGGAATTACATATCTATTCCCAAGACATCATTTTCCTTCTTTTCAAATAGTTACTATGTTCTCTCAAATCCTTTCTTGGGACCAGAGTATGTATTCAACAAGTAACAAGCTTCAGAATATATTATATTTATGAAGGTTTTTTGTTTGGTTGGTTCATTGGTTAGGGGATTTTTTTTGTGGGGGGGTTGTTTTGTTATCTTGGAGAACTCAGGGAGAATTGGTGGGGTCCCAGAAGAACAAAAATGATGGCTTAGTCTAAATCTCATACATGGAAAGATAGTGGAGCATAAAGAACAGTTTGAAAACCAGCATGTATTTGTTCAAGAACAATCAGACTTAATGAACATAATTTTCTCCAGTGACCAAGAGAAAGGTGGTTAGGTGGAAGAGCTGTAGATGTAGTCTATGTCTATTTCGGTAAGGCTTTACAAATATTTTTCCATAACCAAGTTAAGAAAATTCAGTGATAGAGGGGTATGAAGTGGGTTTCTTAGGGGCACATCTGTTCACTATCTTAATTAATTAATTATTTGGAGGTTTTAATTAAGTGTATGATTTTTGCAGATGCCACCATGTCTACTATACCATCTAACATGTCTCCATGAATTCAAAATGACTTTGATAAATAGGAGACTAAATAATCTAAAATAGAGTGATATTCAATAAGTATCAGTGAAAACTTCTACTGTTATGAAGGAACCAAAATGTGTAAGTACAAAATGTGGAGCAACTGGGTAGGTTGAACTTCAGAGTCTACTATATAGACTTGGGAGTGGAAGCTGAAAATGAATTAATGTCATAATGCTGTAAAAAGCCCAGTTGTGGAATATATTAAACAGGGGTATCATGTGCAAGTCATTAGAAAGGATACTTCAATTTTATTACACACTGCTGAGGACTTACCCAATTTTGAGCACCATACTTCCAAAAAGGTGCAAACTTATTGGAAAGAGTCCAGGCATGAGAAACAAGAAAGACTCCAATTCAGAGTTGTATGGAGAGGACAACACCAAGTTGCTTTTGAAAGCCTGAATTTGAATTTCAGATCTTTCAAGATTTAGTTTTTCCTTTATAACATTCTGGCATTCAGTTGTAAATTATACCATAAGTGTATTTGTCTTAAAATTAAGTCTGTTTTTTTCTTTCTGATATTGTCATTTTATTTCTTTAAAAAAAAGAAAAAAGGAAAGAGCTTTTATCTAGGAATATGAACTATACTGTTTAAGTTTTTTTCAGATTCAGCATTATATAAATATTATGATGAATATTTTGAAGGAAACTCAATTATTTTTTTTTTGTGTGCAGGATGAACTCATAAGAACAAATATTAGTACGCTACCTTGGTTCAATCCTTCCAGGTGAATATAAAATCAAACCATAAAAAAAGAAAAGTTTTGCCCACTGACTTTGTTCTTTAGATGTTTTTAAAAGGATACCTTTTCCTGAATCTGCTATGGTCTTGTCATTAAAGTATAATATTACCTTGCAGATCTTTTAAAGGCCCATTTTCTAAAAGCACTTTATTTTCATTTTCTCTCAGACAAATTTAAGCCCAGTCCTATATTTTATGAATATGGAACTAATTTATATGACTATGCTGGATTTGTACATATTGGGCACATCCAGATAAGCACACATGTGCCTCTTGCAGCATCTCAAACCCCTTTGAGATGCTGCAAGAGGCATGTGCAGGAATAAAAAAAAAAATGTTCCCTGCACTGCAAATTTGCAACAAGGGGTCAAAATTAGACACCTGGATATCCAGGGGTCAAAAAATACTCTGGAGGAAAAAATCATGATGAGGCACGGACCAGGACCATGGACCAGTTCAGAAGCAACCAGAGGTTCAGGTCCTCCACGAAGACACTCTGGTAGCTAACCAGAGCATCTCTATGGTTGGTCCTTGCAACATGGTGAAGCACTCTGCCTGCCTGTGCAGGGCAGGCAGTGTGCCAGCCACAAGGATCTAGACCTGGGCTTTGTGCTGATAAGTAGTAGTGGGGCTGGAGGAGGGAGGAGGGGACCATGGGGGGACCCCTGCCAGGCCCATCCCTGACCCACTCCCCCAGCCCCCTGATCACTGCTCCACCTGGTCCCATCCACCACCTACCCACTGGAACCTGCACCCTGAACCCCTCATCACTACCTTGCCTGTCCCCAGCATCCTGGCAATATAAATAAATAAATAAATAAACAAAAACCCCATGCTCACTGGCAGTAGCTGCAGCCATTCAGGTCACTGGTGCCTCCTGGCCGGTAAGCAGGGGGTGGGAAGGGGGATGTAGGAGTGGGGAGGGGACCTTGGGGCAACCTCTGCAGGCCCTGTCCCCCACCTGCCCCCCCGAGCACCCACAATGGCTGAACTGTCCAGCCCTAGCATCCCAGCAATAATACTTTTTTTTAAACCCCAAACTCACTGATAGTAGCAGCTGCTGTCGGGGTCACTGGGGCCTCATGGCAGAGCCCCCCCTGCACAGCATGGGGCAGTGGGGGGCAGTGGGGACTAGCCCTGGCCACCTGGCACCTGCACTGCCACTGTCTCATAGGCTATAGTACAGTCATGAAGTATTTTACAAGGTTTTCTGTTGTTGATTAAGATCTATTTAGATTTATATTTCACAAAAGAATCAGTCTTTTCCACCTTAAGCATGAACTTGTGGGGAGGCAAAGTGTTTGTTGACAATCTGTTGAGAAGCTCATTGTTACCATATTAAGTATCTACAATACCTACATTTAAGTAATATTTTTTTCTTCTCCAGTTCTGACTATTCTGGCAATTATGTCCTCATTTATAGCATCACAATGTTCATTTATGGGACAAAATATCACATAACTTGAATTGTGGCAGATAGCATCCTCTGAAAAGTCACTGCCATAGACCCACATAATTAATTTTCCATCTCTTAAACTGCAGTTTTCTGATACTTTAAGGAGATCAGAGTAACCTCCATATCTGGGCTCCATCTGTAGGTAATATCCTTTGAAGTGGTCATCAGTTTTCTCACCAATAAAGTATCTTGCACCACAGTACTGGCAAACTAACAACATATGTCCAATATTGAATAGTGATGCTCAGTACAGGCTGAAACATAGATCATGAGTAACCTGTGGTCTCTGGACAGAATTGCATTGAACTTTCTTCATTTTTATAATATTTGACAACAGCTTTCCTGTTTTTTTACTTTCATGGTTGCCTGTTAATATACATCAGCTGCATGATCTGAATGTCCTGCTGACAGATTTTCTGTTTCTGATTTCAATATTGTATGTGTATGCAGCAGAATTAAAGATAGTATGCATTCAAAAACATTAATATGTAGTAACTTAAGCAGTTACTTATAGCTCACTGCAGACTGAAGCCCAGCACTACTGCCAGCTTGCAAAGCTGTTTGAGATGCAGCAAGAGACATGCTGGTGTAACCCATGCCAGCACACTAGGCCAGGCGATGTGCAGGATTCCATGTCCTCGGCATGCCAGTAGCCCTGGGCAGCCCCCTCAGGCAGGTCTGGTGACTGAGGTGTCCCATGGAGAGGTGCGTCCCTCACCCACACCACCCAAGAATTTGGTCCACACCCAATAAACACAGGTGGCGTGTCCACACATGTAGGCATGTCCACTTGTAGCAGCTCAAATAGAAGTGGTGCAAATTTGAGCCAGGGCTTTTTGCCTCAGCACATTTGCCCAGACATGCACTTTGGTATGTTGCAAGTTGTACCACCTGGGGCAAAATAACCCTGCCTGGCTCCTCCCAGATCTACAGCCAAGGGGAGCTAGAGGCTGGGGCCAGCATCTGTACTGGCCCCAGCAGTATAAGAACCTGCTTTTTGCTGGTCCCAGCAGTATAAAACACTGCCCTGGCAAGTAGCTCAGAGCTACTCACTCTTAGGAGTTTCTGGGGGAGGAGCCTCTAGGAGGAAGTTAACTGTGCCCCTTCCTGTCTCAGGCTGCTGTTGATTGCAAAAGAGCTCTTCTCTTCTTACAATTAAAACAAAGGTCCACTAGACATACATATACACACACATATATATATGTATATATATGCATACATACATATATGCATACACACACATATATATACACACATACAGATACACCAGTGTGTGCAGCACTGAGCAGCGCTCATGTGCCAGCACCCTGCCCCTGGCCTTGCCCCTCACTCTCAACATACAGCCTGTCCCCCATACCAGTCTCCTCTCTCCTGACCCACAGGGCCAGGTATGTGGGTGAGGAGTTTGTGGGAGTGGCTTGGGCATGTGGGGTTTGTGTGTGGATTGTGGGGGAACTGTGGGTGTGGGGGGCATACAGGGGGGCTGCTCAGGAGGGGTGAGTCTTCTTCCCCCTGCAGAGTGCAGCTCCCCCCACACAGCTCAAACTGTCCCCTCACGGGGCCACAGCCTCCCAGCAAAGGCCCACAGCTCCCCAACAGAGGCCCAAGCCCCCCAACAGGAACTACGGCACCCCAACAGGCCATACAGTCCACCAAAGGGCTTACCATCCTCCACCACAATACCCAGGTGTCCCTTGTCTGGCCACTGCCCCACTCACTCCCCCAGCCCCCCACCAATCATTCTCCCACCTGGTCCCAGCCCCTGATCATTGCCCCACCTGGCCCCAGTGTCCCTGCATTCACTGGCTGTAGGGACCACTGGGGCCTCATGGAAGACACCTCCCACATGGTATGGGGCTATGAGGGGCAGTGAGGATTAGTCCCGGCCACCTGGCACCTGCATTGCCACTGCCACATCATGTGGGTGTGGCTGACTTGGCAGGGCATCACACAGTGCCCCACACTGCTGGACAGCTCAGGACCACTCAAGCTGAGCAGTGTCTGCCCAGGTGACAGCTGGAGCAGCATTTTGTTGCCAGAACATTTTTTTGTTCCCACACATGCATCTTGCAGTGTCTCGAAGGGGTTGAGCTCATCTGGACTACATTGACTACATTTTTATATACTTAGTTTATCCCCCCCCCCCCCCCAAAAAAAAAAAAAAGTTTGGCAGGTGTTATTCACATTTAAAAAGTTCTGACAACAAAAGTTTCTTTGATTGATCAAGACGATCAATAACTGAAACATTGATATTTTCAAAAATCAAAGAAAAGGTAATATTTTGTATGAGTTTTCTTTCAGATAAATTATAACCTTTTGAATACTAATTAAAAAGTTACTGAACATTTTAGAAATATAAATCATCCTTCTGAAAGAAAGGTTATTCCCTATTTGAATGGGATACAACATTAACAATGATGTCATTTGGCATACATAATTAAAATCAGAGTTTGACAACTATTCTTTAAAAGCAAAAATGAAATATTGTCCAAATCATAAGTGTTTGTATAGATGAACCTTCAGAAAGAAGGTTGGATGGTCAGCATTTTTTTAATCCATGTGCATGTTTTGCTTAATAAAGCCTAACTTCCATGGAAACATGTACTTACTTGATAGGCCATATAAAAATCCATTGCCTCAATCCTGCTAATAATTTTGCAAACATGTTTACCTTTAAAAGCACATGAACTGTTACTGGAGCTACCCAATTTTGAAAATGATCAGACCAGCAAGCATTTCTTACTGGAACATACACATTCACTTTTCTTGGGGACAAGAAAAGAAATGGAAGCATATAGTTAACATTCTTTTTTTCCATAAAACTAAGGATATGTTATATTTTCATTTGTAAAAGATCAGTGAGATCTGGATTACGGATAAATTAGATTCTTTCCAACAAGTTCAGAAGGATAAAATTTAAGGTCATAAACTAAAGAAGTTACTAAATGTGGGTTTATGGTGTTCATGACCATGTTCTACTAAATATTAAAATACATAAGAATGAGATTCAACAATATCAAATCCTTTCTGCTATTTCCTCCATTACCGGAATAATTAGACTCTGTATATGCAATGAACATTTCTTTACAAACGACTTTTAAAAAGTTTATTTAATCCAAATATTATATCTGAACAATAAATTTAATAATGTAACTGCAGGCAACCCCACACACATTAAATTAATGCATTTGAGACTATGATAAATCTTAATTAGCTGAATTTATATAGGAATTTAACTCAGGATTTATTTAATAATAAAATATGACAATTTTTGTTTGAAAATGAAGATGGCACTGTCTATGAACCACAGGGTGTTGTGGGGAGTGAGAGTGAGACAAGAAGGGGAGCTACTCAGACTCACTATGGCATACTATATATTGAGAAACTCTTTGACTATTGTTATTTGGGGTTTTGTGTCAATTTATAAACAAAAAAGTTCATGGAAATCTATGCCAGTTGAATTTAGATCTGGTCAAATTTTTGAGAATTCTTTACTCAACCTCATAATTTTAAGCATCCCAACACAATTAACAAAGTTTGCCAAGTAGTTTTGCCTGGAAGGGGATGACTTTGGAGCAAGATTTATATCAAGAACAGAGGAGAAGAAAGAGAAGCTACTTTACAGTAACTTGTGGTCGAGTAATAAGGTCCATGGGCCTATTCCTTCTACAGGTGCATGTCCCCTTCAAGTACTGGACCTCAGACGATTTGCTTAGAAAACCTATATAAATTACTCATAGTCTCATTCTATTTCATATATTAAACACATAGATGGACTTAGAACCACAAGTGCTCCATTGCAACCTGTTTGAATTCCTGAAAAAACAGTCCCAGTTGCTTTTTCTATGACTCAGTAGTCTAAAAGTAGAGGCATTAATGGATGTCAACAGGGTGGAACAGAACCATACTTTGGCATCTAAGTGTACTTCGATGCCTAATAGGTGCAATGAAATCTGGTCCTTAGTCTCTGTCATTACAGGACCCACCCAAGCTGTCTCAAAACTCATACTGAGAGGTGAAATTACATTTTAATTGTTTTTGTAATTTCAGCCTAAGAAAACAATTATAGGCATTTTAAAAGGCTTAGTTCTCTTCAAGTGTGGAAAACAAGATCTGTCACTTGAACAGAAGTAGGAAACATCCTGGTTATGTCTGCTTCAGAAATCCAGACTTTGTGTTTGAAAATCACTTGTATGTACTCTCTACCCACTTAGGGAAAGATATGATAAGAGAGCCACTGAAGACAGAGAGGAGAGACAGAACCCATTATTACTGTTCTCATTGCATGTTACTGATGTGTTGTCAGTCTCATGAACAGTGATGCTGGTAACATGTCTCGGCCAGGAGTTCCTAACATCCATCTTCCATTAAGGAATGACTGTAGGCTTGGCTTGGTGGCAAGAGCTCTGGATAGGTTTATTGTCTATAAAGCATGGCCCTAATGTGCTTGTGACCTGACAGACAGGGTGTTAATGCATGTATGTCCATGACAAGGTAGTGGCACAGCACCATGTAAACACCCCTAGGCCAATACAAATTCTCATCACTTCTAATTCTCCTTTATACAGTAGTCAAACTAAATTATGTATTATATTCCACCTGCATTTTGAATATCTTAAGCTGTCCTGTATCATGGGTTTGTTCCACATCCTGATCTAGGTTTTCCTGTTCCAGCTATATCATCTTGGTATTGGACCAGTGGTGGTGTGTAGCACGAGGGTGCATGTGCATGCCCTGAGAGTGCTGGTACACCCCCTGACAGCATCATTCCTCGCTTAGGTGATGGGCAGGGGGGGCAGGTGAGATCACTGGTGCCCCCCCGAGAGCACTGGCTGGGGAATGGGGGCACCAGGAAAAGTTATCCCCATGATCCCTGTGGGGGGTTCCCCCATGATTGATCATGCTGACCCAGAAGTGCCACACCACCGGCACTTTTTGGTTGGTGTGACACATCCAGGTCAGTGCAATCAGCCGCAGGATAACCCCTCTCCCTGACAGTTGGTGTGATCTGCCGTAGCTGGTCACTGACTGGCTGCTGCGGGGGCAAGTGCCCTCTCAACTCAGGAGGCACCAGTTGCCCATGTATTGAACTATCCTACACCTTGTACAGTCATCTACCCATCCCATCTTATGGCAGGCGGGCACATCTGGCCCACATGCCCAGTTTTGTTTATGTAAGAAGTTCATGCATTGGTCAGGTTTGCTGGTCAAGCCTACTCTGGCCAGTGCTTTAGCAAAACCTTTGTGTGAGCAGTTTTGCATTAACAATGTTCCAGAGAGGCCTACAGAAATCACTCCCTAACAAACACTGAATGTGTTTTTCCTTGTTAATTAGACCTTTCCTGGAATAGTCAGTCATGCTACTACCCAGAGGCTGTCTCCCAGAGAAGCATCATGTAGGCTGAGGAGGCCAATATGGTCTACTATGGGCAGAAAAGGGTTTGCTGTGTTTGGGACAACCTGAAAGATCCCAGGCTTCACCTTATCCTGAGACAGGAAGGCCCTGACCAATAGGTCTGCAGTCTCTAAGCTGCAAACAGCTTCTGCTTCTATATGTAAACCTAATGCTTACTCTAATGTACTGTTGTTTCTTTAGTTTATGCCAATTTTGCAATGATTTTTCTCTGTATGTGTATTTGCCATGATGACTTGAGTATCTTAACTTGCCAACTCTCTAGAAAAAAATTATTCAAGTAACAAAATTTAGTCTAGCCTGAATTTCATCTGCTTCTTATAAAATGTTTTTAAGATGTTATGATATTTTTTAAAAGGTTTAAATATTTTAGAATTTTGTTCATATAAAATCAATATACATTTTAATAGGGCAAAATTTAACTAAGATTGTTCTCAGAAATAGCTAAGAACATCAATAATTGCTTTCATTTTTCACTAAATTCTACAATTCTACACCACCATATTGAAATTTTGAACACAGTATTCAACAAAGCACTGAATTTAATGCTAGTTCTTAATATTAGTTGAAGATTAAACAAAATATATTACATTTGTAGGAGCTATTAACACTTCTTCCCCCCCTACACAACTCTGATGAAAATAAATAATTAGGTTGGGTTTTAACTTCTACAAATTAAAACTTTGATTACCCATAGGAGTTGTATTTTTACTGAAAATTATGCCATGCAATGATACCATCCTGGTAAAAATAAATAATGGCTTACAGAAAATTGGCATTTATTATTTGCAGAGCACTGTAATGGAAATATTTTTTTTAGTCCACGTGTCGATGTGCTCCCTCTTGGCAGCAAATTTGCTCCCATTCTGTTCTGCGCCCCCTGCAGCAGCCAACAGGAGCTCCAGGCTCCCACTGGGTGCTAGCCTTGGGGTTGGCAGGGAGCACAGGATTGGTCCCATAGTGCTGTCCCTGGCATAGATCCCAATAGAAAAGTAAAAAATAAGGTAATTACCTGTACTTAAGAAAACAGTTGTGAAAGGCTTTTAAAAAAAACTTGAGTAGACTTTACTCTTCAGAGCACAGAATGTGGGAGGGTGTGTTACCTGTTAGCTTTGTGTTCCTGGGAAACCCTGGCACAGTACGCAGCCCGTCTGACTCAGGAAGGACTCCAGCACCCCCCCCCCCACACACACACACACACCTGTGCCTGAACCAGAACTGATAAGAAGAAGAGCTTACAAAAGGAAAGGAAGATGCACTGAGAGACACACCTAAACCCCTTCCCGATAAGAGTAACAAGTTCACAGCAGCTCCCCCCAGTCTCCTTTACACTGAAGATGGGAAAAAGAAGGCACCTTCATTAGCATCAAGAGTGGAGAACAGAGTTCCAAGGCGAGGACCACACTGAACCCTGGGACCAGAGGAGCAGGGAAGTGCTGCATGATGGGGGTATCTCTGCTCCAAACGTTAATTAAGCCACACCTGTACATATCCTGCTCAGCATTTATCAGACCAATTCTAGTGACAATTCCTTTATCAGTACCCAAAAATACTGTCTCTGCCCAATAGCATTATGAGCTCCCTCTGAGTAACACCTCCTAGATCCAGGAGTGATCAGTTCCTATTTTCCAGCATAAACAAATCCATTGCTCTCCCTTGAACCATTGTTGTTTCCCAATAAGAACCCCCATCCAAGCTCAAATCTTAGTCCTGGTGCTTGGATCCTAAAAGCTGCAACAGTTCCATTGTGACAATACCTTCTCCTTTTCTTCCTGGAATACCTTCACTGGTTGTGCTGGGGGCTCAGCCTGTCAACAAACACCTGGGAACTTTGGACCCCAACTCTCTCTCTCTCTCTCTATCCCACTTTTGTTAAAGCCCACTTCCTAAACCTAAGACTTGATTTAATCTTTCTCTCTCCTTCTCTCTCACTGCAGGCATAACCTTCTAAACCTAACTTTCATTGATCAAACCTGAGCTAGATTTCCCCAAATACCCAATTGAACACATGTAATGTTGTTACTGTTTGTTTTTCCTTGTATGGCTATTACTACCATTATCATCATAAGTTTCATATACCTGGCAATAAAATAACTTTAATGGCCAAGCTGGTTGCTTTACTCTTTCTGAACCACATTTACTCTTCCTTCTCCACCTCCCCCCTTGCTCTACAGCAACACTTCTTTTACAAAAGATACCTGTAAAGCCCAAAGATCTTGTGGGGTCTACTCATCAAGGGAGTTACTACAAGGGCAGTGGTGACAAGAGATTGGGACATGCTGAGTTTGAGGCACATAAGCTGAAAGTGCTGATCAGACCCAGCCTGCTCAGATGTGTCTTGTTAACTTATATGTGTGTGTCTGACTGCACTTTATTATTGTCCTGCTGAAATAAGTTCTGTGCTGGGTTGTGGTACATAAAGGTGTCAGCTGAAATGAAAGTGCTGATTAACCCAGCCTACTCAGACCTGTGTCGTTAGTGAGTGAGTGAGTCTGTGTGTGTATGTGTATGTGTGTGTGTGTGTGTGTGTGTGTGCACGTGCCTGACTCTGTGGCTGGAGGAACCCAGCCCTACTGAAGCTAAGCCCTGCAATGTAGGCTCCACTGGGAGTAAGGACTTGCAGAAGGAAGAAATAGAGCTCTGTATAGAAATACAAGTGACACAAGCAGCACATTGATAGAATTACAGAGATCCCAGAAACATAACTCTTCTAAGTATGATACAAAGGTCATCTTGGTGTCTAACCCAATGTTTTCATGGTCAAAGAATCCAATAAAGATGTTTCCAATATCATAGTGACAAAAAAAAGTAGATTATTAAGCTCCATGTAATTGAAAATAATTGGTACCGTATACTTCTCTACCAAAATAAATATTGAACTTGTCATATGTGAGTTTGCTACCATCTTATTTTAATTCATAAATAAAAGTTACTGAACTGCTCAATTTTTTGTACTTTTTCATTTACTGTGTATTATTTAATCACCAGTTACTGTTATTGTATTAACTACAGTTTAAGGCATTTAATGTTTTTTCGCTGAGTCGTTATGTTTACAGCCAAACTCACAAGTAACTATTTTTGTCTTCTGTTTTTCAGATTGAAGTCTGATTGAAATACAGTGAGCCCATGGCAAATCATGCGGGGAGAAAAGTTGCAATACCTAGAAAGTCACGACAAGGATGTGGTATTGATTTCAGCAAGTGATCTGTCAATATGAAAATGATCACCAAAAAAATACTACAACTTCAAATGGAAGAAAAATATCATGGAAGCAGCAGAGATTAGGAACAATATTGTCATAAGAAGACTGAGACAAGCTTCAACCAATACTGAATACGTGTACTATGTAAACCAATGTTATAAGTAATATAGATTGAAAAAAGTCTAGAGAAGGCCACCTTGTTCTCAGAAGAAGGTGACCGTCAACCTACCAGTAGCTTTTCTTCTGAAGAGGAGACCCAATGAAGAACCCACTCTTTCATCCAGCCAAAACACTTCCATCTTCATAAGAATCATCAGCAAATCTTCTTTCTGTTATATGTGGCCAGAAAAGCCATAACAAACACAAAGCGGTTCCACATTTTTGGCAGCTGCTCTTCATCTCCAGGATGATATTTTCTCTTGAGTTATAGACCTGGAATAAGACTCTCAATTGTTTGGACCAGATGTACTTTATCACAAAGTATGCCTGGAAATATACCTGAAGAAAGATGACACCACCCTTAAGTGATGTATTACCCAGAAAATGTCCTCTCTTAAGGATACAGCTTTTGAGAAAGCAAATGAAATTGTGGGGCTTCTGTTGAAAGATGGTTATGGTTTCAAATGTTCTGAAGTAAGATAAAATAAGTTGTTGGGTGGTGACATAAGGAATAATGAAGTGAAGATGCATTTACAAAAGTGGTATGGAGAGGGGATACATTTCACTTATTTGTACTGAAAAGTAAAAATGAGCCTATAATGGTGCTTTCTGCTGATCCAACACCAGATGAAATCATTAAGCACAACAGAAAAGTAGATACCATTAAAACAGCAGCGAAGGACATACAGAAATTTCTTAAGAAAGTAGATTTTGGACTAGAAGATAGGTTCTGTGATTATGAAAAACTGAGGTCAGCATGATCAACAACAAAAGTGTCAAATGAACTTGTCACATTTTTCTCAGGATTATTAATTGTAAGTAAGGGAGTGTTAATATCCAATATGATGTCTGAGGAACACCAGAATGATCAGTTAGAAGATGTGTCAGAGAATAGCAGTGATGAAAGTGACAGAAAAGATTGAGAGAAGGGGACATCTAAAAAAAAGACTTTCATATCAAAGCAAATCAACCCTAAATGATAGAGTATTGTTTCAGTTCCTATATTACTTAGTTCATAATGACTGGAATAAAACCCCACTCCAGATCATGATAGGCCATGCAATAATGATAAATACAGAATCAAAGAATTGATTACAGCCATGAACAAGTCATTAGTGTCTACAAGCTACAATGAAATACAGCATTTCAGAAGAAAACTGGCAGCATACCCTGTTCATGGCAGTGCTGTTGGGGAAAACTCATTTACCTTCTCATTTTAGAAAAGAAAACTTTACACTCAGCGCTATAGATAATTTTGACCATGAAGACCGTTAAACAATCAGTGGCATGCACAGTTCTCATGACACAGTGAGCATTCTGTCTCAGGTGAGGCCTGGCCCTAGTGAAGTTCCAATAAAGCCAAACATTTCTGAAACTAATGTGGCTAGAAATGGAGCCCATTTAATGAGTGAGTTGCAGTGCCAGAAAATCCAAGATTATGAATGAGCACCTATTAAACCTTGCCTACTTTCAGATTTCTGGGCTAGTAACTCCCTTATAAACTTTGAACATGTGGCATACTCACCAACAGAGCCCAGCACGTCAGGATCGAGAAATCTCCAGTGTGATTGGTGGAGCATTTCCATCAATCAGACAATAGATTTAAAACTTGCAACATGATTGGTGGAGCATTTTCACCTATCAGGAAGGGACAGGGAGGAGTCTGCTTGAGAGTCCGGACCTGATTGTGAATTGCACTTTTCAGGTCTGACAGACTTTGGGGGCAGAGCTCCTGGAGAAAATAAAAGAAGCAGCGTGCCCAGCACACAGCAGATGCTTCAAGGGACAAAGAAGAAAGCAGGGCTAAGAAGAGCTGGGGAGAGCTGCCCAGTGGACATTTCCAGCTGCCCCAAAGAAGCCCTGAAAACTTCCTTCACCAGAAAGACTCGGCAATTGGCGCTGGCTCCAGATAGCACGTGGTCTAATGTGCAGAGCCCAGACCCTGGGAGCTGCTCAAGGCATCTTGGGTCTGCAATCCCTGGCAACCAGTCAGGAGCACGGTGCATGGGTTAGTACACGGAGCCCAGGCCCTGGGTGCTGCACGAGGCAGCTTAGGCCTCTGACCCCTGGCACATGGCCAGGGCCTGGCGCAGACAGCTCTGCAAAGTGTGTCCCAACTGGGGACCAAGACCCTCAGAGCAGTTCAAGGCGGCTTGGGTCCATCACTCCTGGCACATAGCCAGAATCTTTCATAGATTCATAACATCATAGATGCTAGGGTTGGAAGGGACCTCAACAGATCATCGAGTCCAACCCCCGACCTACGCAGGAAAGAGTGCTAGGGTCAGGCGACCCCAGCCAGATGCTTATCCAGCCTTCTCTTAAAGAACCCCAAGGTAGAGGAGAGCACCACCTCCCTTGGAAGCCCATTCCAAATTTTGGCCACCCTTATCATGAAGAAGTTTTTCCTGATATCTAGCCTAAATCTGCTCTCTCTTAGTTTGTGACCTTTGTTTCCTTGTTACCCCAAGAGATGCCCTGGTGAACAGGCCATCTCTGATCCCTTGCTCTGCATCCCCCTAATGAATTTGTAGGTGGCCTCAAGATCACCTCTCATGCTTCTCTTGTGGAGGCTGAAGAGGTCCAGGTCCCTCACTCTTTCTTCATAGGGCTTGTTCTGTAAGCCCCTAACCATACAAGTGGCCTTCTTCTGGACCCTCTCAAGTCTATCAACATCCTTCTTGAAGTATGGCACCCAAAACTGGACCCAGTACTCCAACTGCAGTCTGACTAACGCCACAGTTAGGAGGGGAAGTATCACCTCCTTGGATCTAATTGTCATGTATCAGCTGATGTATAATAAAGTGTAGTTACGTTTGCTGATGATTTTGTTACACTGATGACTCATGTTTATCTTAGAGTCCACTGTGACTTCAAGATCCCTTTCTGCTTCTGTGCTGCTTGAAGGGTCATTTTCCAGCCAGTAGATGTGCTGGATATTTTTGCACCCTAGGTGCAGCATTCTGCACTTGTCCTTGTTGTACTGCATCCTATTGTGTACTGCCCACTTTTCTAACCTGTCCAGGTCTGCCTGCAATCATTCTCTACCCTCCAGAGTGTGCACTTCACCCCACAATTTAATATCATCCACAAACTTTGACAGGGTTCACTTCACACCTACATCCAAGTCATTGATGAAGATATTGAAGAGTACAGGTCCAAGGACTGAACCCTGCGGGACCCCACTACCCTTCCAGGTTGTTACCAACCCATTGACTACCACTCTCTGGGTGCAACCACTAAACTAATTTTCCACTCACTGGACCATGTAAACATCTATGTCACAGCCTCTTTATTTATAAGAATAGGATGAGATACCATATCAAAGGCCTTGCTAATGTCCAAGAAAACAACATCCACCCCTACTCCTGCATCTCAGCATCTTGTGACCCTGTCATAAAATGAAACCAGATTGGTCAGGCATGATCTACCTGCTACAAATTCATGCTGGTTTCCCTGCTGCATTATTTTTCCTGCTGGATTCCCACAAATATGATCCTTCATAATCTTTTCAAAGACCTTTCAAAGGATGCAGGGGAGACCGACTGGCCATTAAGTACTCAGATCCTCCTTCCTCCCCTTTTTGAAAATAGGGACCACATTGGCCCTTTTCCAGTTCTCTGGGACTTGCGCCATGAGTGGTCAAACAGCTGTGCCAGTGGTTCTGCTATGACACCAGCCAATTCCTTCAGTACCCTAAGATGCAGCTCATTTGGACCAGCTGACTTGAACACATCCAGACCATCCAAGTGCCTCTGCACCAAGTCAGTTGGTAGGCTGGTGTCCCTTTGATGCCCATCTAAGAACCCATTAGGAGACTTTAGCCCTGTTCAGGAACACTGAGGCAAAAACTCATTGAATAGCTCAGCCTTGTCCCCCCTCTCTATCACTAATTGCTCCTCCTTGTTCAGCAGGGGTCTTATGCACAACTAGTCCCCTTACAGGGGCCTGAGCCCCAGTGTCACATAAGGCAGCCCGAACCTAGAATCCTGGACAAAAGGCCAAAGTCTTGGTGCACGGGCCCACGGATGGGCAAGGGACCTTAGGAGGCTCCTGCCAGATAGAAGCAATGTGCCTGTGAGTGAAGACACCCCAACCTGGGACCATTGGAATTGTGAGTTGCCTGGGGAAAGGGATTCCCACAGGGAAGGGGGAGTTACCCTTATCCTTAGGTCAATGGGTGTTTTGAGGGGCCATCTCTAGAGATCTTGTTGGGGTCTGGGGAAGCACTGAAGTGTTATGGGTATCTGATATTTCTGTGCCTCATATTTTGTATATTATTATATTTGTAAATTTACAGTTATAAGATCTTTACTGGGCCTCTGCTGATCCCTGTACCAGCTATTCGCATTTAGTGGAACAAAATCAGAGTTTGTTCTCTTCTTGGTGAAGAATGGGATTTCAGATGAAAGATCATCAGCCACACACACTCTTACATGGGCTGGATGTCATGCTTTATTTTTAAGAGCAAAAATGCCACTGATGCATATTGGTTTCTTGCCAGTAATTCCACAGCCTGTTAAAGATTATGCAACATTTTATTCAGCCCTTAAAAACATTTGAAGTGTACACTCTCCATTGAATCAGACATCTCTACCTGTATTTTGTGATACGTGAGTATTCTATATATTTGCAGATATAATACTGTGTAACCCATCAGAGTTTATAGACATTCTTCCAATAATGGGAAATTTTCATTGCATAAAGGTTGCCATGCCCATTTTTGGAAGTACCTACATCGGAGTTGTTCTCAGGATGCTTTGATGAAATGTAGTGGATTCGGTGTTAAAGTTGTAGAATCAGTTATGAGAGATAGTCATTACATGAGGTTACTCAGGGGATTTATCATCTTGTAAGAAGTCATACAAAAACTGAAATGGAATGCCTTCTGGAAAATCACTCCCTCTGACAAGTATTCCACAGTACTTGAAAATGCACAAAAACTGAAGACATCTCTCATACATAAGGATACAAAAACATCTCAGGACACCTTTGAAAACTTTCACTGCTGATTAATGATCTCTATGAAGATTACAAGGTTTTCAGTGCTTCCTGTCAGATGAAATCTGAAATGTGCACGTATTGGGATGGCTTCATTAAGCTAGTTCAGATGCTTAAAAATCTGGTAGCTGCTGATAAAGAAGGTGATTGGGAATCACATTTTCAAGCTGTACTTCCTATTTTTAAAGAATTGGACAACATTAATTACTTTCACTATGCATTTTGGCATCTTGAAAATATGAGAGATCTCCAGGCACAAGATGCAGATATGTACCAAAAAAATGTAGATGGCCATTTTGTTGTCTGACAACAGAACAAGTCGTTCTGTGCAGTTTCTCCTGATATGAATCTGGAACAAACTATTTAGAGTTCTCATAAAAGTCCTGGTAGAGGTCTTGAATAGACGGGGCAACAAAAATATATTAAAAATATATTAATGAATGGGAACTTGTTTATCATGAAAGGCTCACAATCAGTAACACATTCTTAGAATTAACAGGGACTGACAACTAGATATCATGAGACATCCACTCACCATACGTAGCCTGGGAGTCTGGCCTCAAATATTACATCACAAGTTTCCTGTGTGTTCCACTTCATAGAGGGTAGAGGGAACCCATATATAATGTCCCGTTAGATACAACTTCATAATTTCATAAGCAAACAATGTGTCCCAAGAGAAGTAGCTGAAAGAGAACATGCAAAGGAGGCTTATATGTAGGTTATATGTAGGTTTAGAGATATATGTAGGTTTAGAGCTTATATGTAGGTTTAGAGATGAACGTTTTATTAAGAAAATAAAGCAGATTTCAGCTATCATTAAGAAGGTAAAACGTCCAGGATTTGTTTCTGACAGAGATAAAACAGGTAGAAAAACATAAAGCAACTGCAGCATCAGAAAATAAATCCTACTCTGCAGCTGAGAAAATCCTACACATAGCAAGGGATCGAAGAGAGCTTGTTAAGAACATACTGAAGTACAATCTACCACCATCTAACATGCTATTTGATGATTTTGGCCTTCTTATTAAATCAACCAAGTCAGCTCTTTTAGGGGAGCTTGAGAAGAAACTGCAACCATCTGATAACAATTTTCATGAGAACAGCAAAAAAGAAAAAAAAACCAACTGTGATAGTTGTAAACTTTGTCTCAAATATATGAAGTCTGAAGCAAAAAAAAAAAATCAAAACTTTTCAGTAACTTTTTAATAATGTAGGGAGGAAAGCTATCCAAGTCCAACTGGTTCAGAGGGTAGATATCATGCTTGAAAATTATGTGGAGAAGTCATTGAAAGAAGGTGAACAAGAGAGGAGAAAGATATTACGAGGGACAGACATTCAAAAAGCCTGAGTCTGAATTTGAACCAACCTTTTCAGATTAGTCTAACTTGGCTAGGTTAAATCAGTTTTGTAACCAGACAGACATCCCAGAAATGCAGGCACATGCCTGCAGTGGCTCAGGTTAGATGCCAGGAGGCACTAGTGCAGCCCTCCCTTCCTTCCACAGCATGGATCTGAGGAGGGCATGGCCAGGCTCCATCAGGATGCTGTAATTAGCCAAGCAGGAAATTAATAACAGTGTTTATCTCCCAATTAAGAAAACAACAGAGGGACATCACCAACTACTTGTTGATTCTGCCTGTTAATTCTGCCTGTTGATTCAGCATGGACTGTAGCCAGCAGGTGGTCTGCTAGCTAATATAGCAAGGCAGAGGAGGGGGGGAATTCCAGCTTAGCGGGGAGCGGTGAAGGGAGTGGGGGTGCAGCTGGTAGTGTCTGGAGCTGCAACCAGGGAGCAGATGGGAGGGACCAGCCCTGCTGTGGAGCAGAGAGACCCACCCAGCCCAGAGAGCATGCCAGGATGCTGGAGGAGTCTGGTTTATCTTAAACCAGCAAGGGGTCTGGGACAAACATTGCATAAACTGGTTTAAACTAAATCAGTTAAGTCTGATACCACATTTAACCAGGTTTATCTCAAATTGGTTTCAGCCATTCTCAAACTGGTTTATATGCACTGAACATCAGTTCTGTTACAGGTTTAAACCAGTTTCTGATCACTTAAACCAGTCTATGTATAATGTCTGTTCCTAGCCATAGAGTTTATAAAACTGGATCCTGACACTCCTTTACCTGTCCAGATGGAGAAGTTTAGGCCTTCTTCAGCAAACAGAGTTATTACAACTGTCAGCCAAACAATATTTTAATGAAAAAGGAAGAGAAAGTAGCATAAGTACCACAGTGTTAAGTGGAACTAAGACAGGAGAAAGAGAAAGAAGGGAGGCCATAATGATCACAGATGATGGAATTCAGGTATGCAATCTTCTGTTTGCTGCTCTAGAAGAAGCAGATACTTGGTTGGTCATCCATTTATTTGATGCAGTTTCATTTGGTTTCACATTTATTATAGTGCTGTCTTATGATATAAATGCTTTTGTCCTTCTTCAATATCTGTTTAATCCAAAGTTCCAAAAGTCCTTTTTCAAACAGTTTAAAGTAGGCTTGGGTGATAAAGTAAGATTTGTTCCTTTTCACACACTTGGACAGAAAGTAGGACCAACTTGTGCAGTGTTATTAAGGCTCAAATTCTTACAGGATATGATGTCACCAGCAAAGTGGGAACAAAACTGTCAGCACTGAATGCATCACAAAGAAATTCCTTTTAGGTTTTGCTGAAGATAGCACACTTTCTGAGGACATAGTTAACAGAGACAAAGAATACCTTGTTAAGGTCCTACAGCCATCACTTAATTGTAAAACATTTGATGAGCTTTGTTTTGTGCTGTATAAAATTAAACCAATCTCACAGTTCCCCCCCTATTCTCTGTCTATTCAAAATGGACCTCTCAGGAATGCTTCAGCCTGGATGATGGCAGCTGCAAAAGTATGTTAAATCTGAAAGATTTGGGGTGGATTTTGGGAAGACCTGGGAAGACCTAAGTGCAACTCTTTTTCTGGACAAATGTCTCCATTCTGTTCCTGATGAATTACTGGTGACATGTAACTGCAACGTCCAAAACCACAAGATACAAGTGGCAAAAATTACATTTCTTGTACTGAATACTGCAAATGTGGTGAAAACTGTATAAGGAAAACCAAGTAGTTTAATAGATAATGAGTTGAATCACCCAAAAAATATTAAAAGAAAAATGTTTTCAATAGTCACATTCAGTTGTTTAATATCATGTTGTATGTTATAGCACTTATTAATCCCATGTCGGTATTCCAGTTTTATACAGCACTTAGATTTCAAACTGGTATGTGAGGAAAAAAATGTCATAAATAATGGTGAGTTAATTTGCCTTCAGAGAATTGTGAACCCTACTTTCTTTTGTCACCAGGATATTGTAAACATCTTCATTGGATTGTTCGACCTTGAAAACATTTGAGTTAGACACTAAGATTATTACCTTTGTACCATACTTGGAAGAGTAGATGCCAGTCACAAAAGAGTGACTGTCACCATGTTCAAAGATGGTGCCCTCCCATGTTCGGTGCACTGAATGGTGAAGTCTACCTCAGTAGTTTTTTTGTTTTTTATTTTATCCTTTCACATCTGTTTTCTTAAGTATGGGTGGTTACGTTAGTCAGTTTTGACTTTTCTATGGGGGTCTATGCCAGAGACTGAATTACCATGTGCATGGGGCTAGAAGAGCTCTGCTGGCTGCAGCAGCAGCCGTCTCCTGGCCCTGTACAAATTGGGAGGGGTCTGCTGTACATGGGGCCAGGAGCCAGCTGCTGCTGTAAAGCTCTCCTACCCCCTACATTTGGAGACAAGCTCTGTGCTGCCCCAGTCTGGGGCAGTTCCCAGCCACCTCTGAGCTGGACAGGGAACTCTCCTTATGCAGTCTGGGATTGGAGCAGGGCCTGGGACATTTTTCCTTACCCCCAGCAGCTGTCTGTCTGGCCAGACTCTGATCACAGGGTCCAGCTGGGGCAGTGTCCTTGCTGCCCCATCATCAGGCAGCTCTCAGCCATGACTTCACAATCAGAGTGGGGGCTGGGAGCTGCCTGTTACTGGAGCAGGGAGACATTCCCTCATCCCAGGCTTCATGATTGAAGCCTGCCCCAGCAGCAGGCAGGTCCTCAGTATGGGGATTGTTCTCCCATCCTCTTGTTGCCAGGAGCCATTTTCTTCTAGTCAGGTATCTAACCATGTGCTACTGCATAATAGCTACTGCACAGTAAAACTACTACCTGTAGAAAACCGTGCAGTAGACTAATCTACTGTGCATTAGCTCCTGTGCATGGTTACCTAGTGATGCTTTACTGTGCACTAGATTAGTCTATTATGCAGTCATGCATCTGATGTACACACACCTTGCTACAATGCTATTTATTCCATGAAGAACTTGAATAAAGCATTTTAAGTTATAAGAAAATTGATTTTCTTTGAAAGAGACTTTTTACTTTAACTTTTTAGATTCAGTTAAAATGACAAAAAGTTACATCTTGTTGCCTTGTCTTTATTACAATTCAACTTTGCAGAATTCAGCTGTTGAATCATGCTACACCTTCCCTGTAATAAGGTACCTCAGAATAATGCTGTATTCATAATAGCTTGTAATGGGGGTTTATGGTGACCCTACAGTAATTGAAAGCCAAAATAAACTATTCTATTAATGAAAAAAATATTTTACGCACTGTGATTTTAACAGTGGGAATTTTTGCTATTATGTATGCAGATATTAGCTTTCAAAGCACAAGTATTTGCAGTTAAAAATGCTGATTGTTATGCAAGGTCTAACTAAAAAAACATCAGCAAGACAAAACTTAATTTTTCAGCTACTCCCAGATATTGTATTTTTGGATTAAGTGTGGTTTTTTGTTTGTTTGCTTTTAACGAAAGTGAACAAAAAGCAACCCAGAAGAAAAAAAAGCACATGAAAGATGTCATCCTGTTCTATATTTACTATCAATAGCAACCATAAAAGAAAACACAATGGGTACCTTAAAGAAATCTAGCTAATGTAAGCATCAAATACCTTTCCAGTATTTCTGGAGTGAAATTTTTGCCCCTATGTAGTCAGTGACAAAAAAGAAGCTATTAATGTCAACGCACCCATGATTTCATCTATTAGCTTCTTCTTAACATACCCAATAAAAGTCCCACTTGAATTGTTTCTTTTTCACCTAACCTCTGATCACAGGAATATTTCTCTTGAGAGACGGTGACATGCAAGGTCTATAGTCATGCCCTAATTCAGACTTCATTTTTATAAGAAAGTTAGTATTAACTTAACGCAACAACCTCAAAACTCCTCATGCCAGTATATAATGGCAATATCCTTCATCCTGAAGGATCCCAAACCCTTTGACAGTGGTGATAGACTTTGCAATCAGTACCAGTAATCACCAATAAACAGTCCAAGAAATGATACTACATTCAATTGACGCTCCAGTGTGTGAGGAATAAATGTTGTTAGACAACATACAATGACTCAGATCAGAATATGGCCAAAGCAGGGTTCTTCATGGAGGAAGAATGACCTGAAATATTTAAAACAAAATTCAAAATTTCTGTTATCAATAGCATCTCATCTGAAAAACAGAATTGCAAGAAATCCTGTAACCCCTAACCATACGAAAAGACTTGGGTCTTTCATGCCTAAGATCATGAACTATTGAAGTTGCTGATACAAATTCCACTAGTTTGAATTTTCCTTGTAGGTCTGTCATTTAATTTCTGTGCAGTATGATTAAGAAACACAATGGAACATACTACCAACATAATTACTCACCAGACATTAATCTGAAAGAACATTGTGTTGGCCCTAGTATGCTGGGAGCATGACAAAGGCAAGGGAAGTAAGACAAAGGGAGCACAAACATTATCACCAGGGAAATCTTTGATGTTATTAACTATTTGGCAGTTTAATTAAAAAGTAATGTGATATACCATGATCTGACTTTAAAAGTATTTTTGTGTGTGTCAAAAAAAAAATGATACAATTCTTTATGAACAGTGATGGAAAAAACAAGAGATGGTTCTTACTGAGAATCCCAGATCTGATCACGCTGAAACTCAATGGTGTTTAAAATATGATTTACAATATAAGCTTTATTTAATTGAATCCAGTTCTCAAAAGTCATGAATGGTTTCAAGATAAATTTTCACCTTATAGACTAAACAAAGTAGCTATATATTTAGAGTACAAGCTAAAGCTTACTTCATCAGATGCTATCATCTGATGCAAGCTGTCAGCTTCTGACTATGAGCTTCAGCTCATGAAAGCTTGTGATATATATTTACTTTGATTAGTCTATAAGGTGCAAATTTACCCTGCCTTTCAATTGCCTCAAGCCCACTGCAGTCTATTTGGCAATATACAGACAATACATTTTGGATACTGCATAGACTGTTCCTGTCAAAATGTCTTGGATATTGCAGAAAAAATTCAGGTACATTCAAGTTGATCTAAAAGTTGTCAGCTATTGAATGGTAATGCTGATAAGTTGAAAAAAGCAGTCTGATTAAAGTTTGACATAATATGCATACTATCCATTTGCATTTAATTTGCTGGCATTGATTGTTGCACAATATGTTGGTCACACTGAATACTGGACATAAATAATCTAATTTTTCACCCATGGTGATACTCAGTAAAGAGACAGAGGTCACCTACATAGCCCTACCACTTTCCTGACTATTTTCTGACAAGAGCCAGTGCTATTCATTTATTTTTCCTTTAAAAATAATTTTGTATCAAAACATGCTAAAAGTGTTATTACCAGTCAATATTTTTTATACAGTCTTCTTTTAATTATAATAGTATTTTAATGTTTATAATGGTAATTATTAAAACGAAGCCAGACAAATGTAATATGAACCAACTATGACCAAAAATATTTTTTCCTCTTTACCTCATGAGAAAGCAGTTGTGTCCATTTGGACTGGTTCATGGTGCTTTTGAAACACCATGTTTCTAGAGAATGCAACAGTTAATTTCCCCTTAGAAAAAAGTTTTGAGGGGATTCAGTATGTGACTTATTTTAGGCTGCTTTGAAACTTATGGCGATCTCTAGTCTTTAAGGCTGATCTTGTTAAGCAGCCTCATTTGGCTTATATTACTGAGTAATCCCAATATGTTATTGACTAGATGAAACACAACTTAAGCCTCCTAAGGAGCCTGATCCAGTAGGTTCTAACAACTGAGCCCCAGGCAGACTACATTTAAGATGTGATTAACCAGTTAATCATGCCCCAAGTAACCAGACCACATGTTCATGCAATTAATAGTACAATAAAAACAGGTCATAATATGTGTAATGGTGGCTGGTTCCCACCATATCTTTAAATTGAATGTGTGGACAGGCTAATCAGTGGATCCATGCTCCTAGATTCTGGAGTGGTACTTTGCTCTGATGCATCCCCAAGGCTGGGAAAGCCAATCATGACTGGTGCTCCCAGACTTAGTAGGACACCAGACTTAAGATCTCTAATTTGCTCATGAGGCTGAGATTGCCAGTTAGCTAACTGGAAATGGCTGGAACTGGTTTAAAATATACCTGGTTGAATGTTGTATCAGACTTAACTAATCTGGGTCCAACTGGTTTATGAGACTTCTGTCCCAGACCACATCCTGGTTTGAGTTAAATCACAGTCCACCAGCATCCCAGTATGCCTTCCAGGCATGGGCTGGGCTGGGCTGGGCTCTAGACAGCAGGGTTGGTCCCACCCCTATGCTCCCTAACTGGAGCAGTGAGGGCTGACTGACGGGGGTGGGGGTGGGCAAGCCCAGCTGGGGATGCAGCCCAGTCTATGGGGGAGGAAGGGACTGCCTCCCTAGGCAAACCTCAGCTCGGGTGTGAGGCTAGGAAGGGGGGTTAAACACCCCTTCCCCCACACAAACTTACTGCTGGCTGCAACTGTGGGCTACAAAACCCAGAGGCACCTGAAAGCAGGAAGCAGAAGTGATGAGAAACCCTGCAGATTCCTGCTGCTGTAATTCTGGATGGCAAATCCCAGAGACCTTGGGGGCAGCAAGAAAAACACATCCAGAGATCCATGCTTTAGCACCTCCCCCCCGCCCCCCGATTCTGGCCTGAACTACTGCAGGCACGTGGTTGCATTTCCTCAATCAAAGGTAAATGTCTGTTCACTTCTGTTTCAATTTAATTTGTGCAGTTTAGATTAACCTGCAAAAACTGAATCAATTTCGCCTCAGGCTTTTTGACTGTCTTTTCGTATCCTAACTGAATGTCTACCCAGGTACCTGGAGTATCACACAAAAAGTGGCACCTCACTTTTCAGGTCACCTTCATTTTAGATGCAAACTGTGAATCTTGATGAATAGGTATCTCCCCTTAGGAAAGATTCTAGGTTCTGGATCCTAAGTATATGGAGACATGGCCTTCCAATCTTCATTCATATACCTCAGCTCTGGAGCAAGGCAGGATGCATCTCTCTGCTCAGAATTTCTGTGTGGCTCTAGGCAGCTCTGTGCTCAGGGCTTGAATTCTGTATGCCACTCTGGGAACCATGCTGTACAAGTGGAAAACTCTAATACCTCACTTGAAGCTATTTAAATGTTTTATAAGATCTAACCCTTAGTGCCCACATCCCAGTCAGGTTTAGGCAAGAAATGAAAGGTGTGCCACTCCAATTGTGGAAGTTCCATAGATTTCATAGACATTAGGATGGGAAGGGACCTTGGAAGATCATCAAGTCCAGCCCCCTGCCCAAAGGGCAGGAAGTCAGCTGCAGTCATAGGATCCCAGCAAGATAAGCATGCAATTTGCTCTTGAAGGTTTTCAGTGTAGGTGCTTGAACCACCTCTGATGGCAGACTGTTCCAGACCTTCGGGGCTTGGACAGTAAAGAAATTCTTCCTTATGTTCAGCCTGAAAAGGTCTTGCAGTAGTTTATGACTGCTTGAACTCATCATCCTTTGGGGTGCTCTGGTAAACAAACGTTCCCCCAGATACTGGTGGTCACCCCTGATAAATTTATAGGTGGCCATCAGATCACCCCTGAGCCTGCACTTTTCCAGGCTAAAGAGCCCCATGGCTCTCAGCCTGGCATCGTAAGGTCTGTTTTCCTGACCTATG
>NW_017728912.1:15252336-15265778 GCF_001723895.1 Crocodylus porosus
TCTCAAGGTGTTCCTTCACGTGGTCAGCATTAAAGGAGGGCAGGGGATCTACCTCACCTGGACCTCCCTGTCCCATAGTGGGCATGGGCATCCCATGGGACTGATGAAAAACCAATACAAAGTACCCATTTAATAGGTTGGCTTTTCCTGGGCATCAGTTGTCAGTTGCCCCATCTTGTTCAGCAGGGGTCCAACGTTCCCCTTGCTTTTTCTCCCACTCCCCACTTATCTGAAAGAAGGACTTTTTGTTGTCCTTGATGCTTGAAGCTGGTTGGAGTTCAGTTGCAGCCTTGGCTTTCCTAGTTTGCTCCCTGCAGGACCAGACCAGTGCAGAATAATCCTCCTTGGGTGTGAATCCCATCCTCCATCCTTTGTAGGCATTTCTTTTTAGCCTCAGGAGGTCTGCTGGATCCCTGGAGGGCCAGGGGGGCTGCTGTGCCCTCTTGCTGCCCTTCTTCTGTGAAGGAATTGAATTAGCTTGTGCATTGAGGATCGCTCCCTTGAGGACCAACCCCTTTTTTTGAACTCCCCTCTCCCTGGGTTCGTGGTTCCTTAGGGACTGACTGACAAGCCTCCTGAGCTTGTCAAAGTCAGCTTTCCGGAAGTCAAGGATTTCCGTGTTCCTTACTGACTTGCCAGCTTTACGGGGGATGGTGAAGGTGATCAGCTCGTGGTCGCCATCACCCAGGTTCCCATCAATCACTAGGTTGCCGATTAGGTCATCCCCAGTAGCCAGTACCAGGTCCAGCAGCACTTTGCCTCTCATTGCCCATATAGACTTCTTGAGTCAGGTACAGGTCATCCACGCACAAGAGGAAGCTTTGTGACCGCTCAGGTTTTGCTGAGTGATCCTCCCACGAGATGTTTGGGTAATTGAAGTCACCCATGACAACCATGGTCCTGGAGCATGCGGCCTCAGCCAGTTCTCGGGCGAACTCCTGGTCACGCTCAGGACTTTGGGTGGGAGGTCTGTAGTAGGCTCCCACCATTGTGTCCCCTGTGACATGTTCCCCATGTATTTTAACCAAGAGGGTCTCCAGCCGTCCATCCTGGTCACCAATATCAGCGTAGCTTTCCTTAATATAGAGAGCTACACCCCCGCTGCTTTTATCTACACAATCCCTCCTGTACAGGGTATAGCCACCTATACCCATGGTCCAGTCATGGGTGGAGTCCCACCAGGTCTCCATTATCCCTACATCATAATTACTTGCATTAAGCAGGAGGATGAGTTCCTCCTGCTTATTCCCCAAGCTCCTGGCATCTGTGTACAGCCAAGCAAGTATACCCTTGGGGGCTCTTGCCTTGCCCACAGATTGTACCAGAGCTGGGGCAGGGGTGGACTCCCTTAAAGGCCTTGACCTGCTGGCTTTGCAAGGGTTGCTCAGTGGGCCAGCAGTGGTGGTAGTCCCCCCCGCCCCGTCCCCCAGTGGGCTTAGTTTAAAGCCTGGTGAAACAGGTCAGCCAGTCTGGCTGAGAAGAGCCTCCTCCACAGGGGAGAGAGGTGGAGGCCATCTCTTCCCAGCAGCTCACTGCCTCTCTCATCAAAGAGCATGTGGTCATGGAAGCCAAAGCCTTCCCTATGACACCAGTGCCACAGTCTTTGGTTAACTACGTGGATCCTCCTTTCCCTCCTCAGCCCATACCCTGAGACTGGGAGGATCAATGAGAACACCACCTGTGTCCCCAGACCCTTTAGCCCCACTTCCAAAACCCTGTAGCACCTCATGACCCAGCTGGGAGTGTTCCAACTGTGTCATTGGTGCCCATATGAATAAGGAGCATGGGATAGTGTTCTGTGGGCTGGAGGAACTTAGGTATCCTCTCTGCAATGTCCTGGACACAGGCCCCTGGGAAGCAGGGGTTGGGGTGGCAGATTACCCCCTCAGTCCCCCTCAGAATGGAGTCTCCCACAACAAACACCTTACGTTTTGTCTTGGGGAGAGTGGAGGTGGTAGCTGCAGTTGCGCCTGTGGTGCCTGCTGGAGCTGGTAACTCAGTAGGCTCTGGTGGAGCAGCAAGAGGTGCGTACCTGTTGCTAAACTCTGGCGGGGCAGGGGCCTTGGTGCGGCAGGCCTTAGGGCCCTTGACCACCTTGGCCCATGCCCCTGACTGGACAGTGGGGGGTCCCGGAGTCCTTCTTTGTCCTGGAGGGAGACCGTGGTCTACCCTCTGGATCCAGGGGGAGAAGGGCCTGGCAGTAGGAGTCTATCTCCTGCTTTCAGTCCCTGATGGCACACAGTCTCTGGACTGTGGTCTGGAGCTCCTCCAGCTGGCAAGCCAGAGACCCCGAAAGGGAGCACACCCCACAAGGGGAGTTGGCCATGATCCCAGGCCCCAGAGCCTGAAAAAGGGACAGGCAGCTCCCACAGCTGAGAGCCAGAGGCTCTGTCTGCATGAAGCCTGGAACCATGGGCTCCATCTGGGTGGCTGTCTCTGAGGTGCCGGGGGGGGTGGGGCGCAGAGCCCGAGGGGACCCGAGGGGTGTGGTGCATTCCCATCCGTGTCATGCCTCTGGTAGGCTGGCTATGGCTGGAACTATCTACGCTGGGGGGCTTGTACGCAGGACCTCAGCCCTCCCGCACACCCTGCTGAGCAAACTCTGCTGTAACTCACATGCTGGCAGACAAGTGCACCTGTTCCAGACACATACACAATAATTCTAGGTGTCTATTGAGTTTAGATTGGGTTTTTTTATCTGGCCTTTAGTTTAAGTAATGGACTCACATAAACAGATCCATAGCTAACTATTATAGTAACATAGGCAGAGCAGGGTGTGGGAGGAAACATTGTGCCAGGTCACAGACAGCAAGGAATAGGACAGTCCTACTTTGGGCTCACTGTACTCTGGCCCCTGTTGCTGCTACCCCTGCTGTGCAGGATCAGGCTACTGCCACTGCAGGAAAGGTTCCCTAGATGCTGGTGGCAGCCACAGCAGCATGGGCTGATCAAAGAATGGCATTCTGATGTCCAGCTTATACACCCTTATGTAAACTTCTGCTCATAAAACTTTTGTTTCCACAGTTCTTTTCCTATTGGTTGATTGCGGATTTTGTCCTGTTTTAGGAGTTAAGCTTGCATCATCTCATGAGGGAGGGGTAAGGAAGATTGTGTGCATCATGACAACTATTTTGATTTGGATTAAACCCTGTACAGGCATTCCATTTCTACTTGGAGAACCACTGCTCTCCTGGTAATAGAAATCATTCCTGGGACAGTCTCTCCTGGGAGAATGAACAGTCTGCACATTTCCCATGACTTAATTCCTTCCAGAAACCAGGAGGAGTGGAGCCACAGGAAAAAGCCCCTGTGCCTTCCAAAGATGGGGCTCACCCCACTATGAAAAAGCCTCAGGGGGCACAACTGTAATCTCTCCTGTAGACTGCCTGCCCACTGCTCCCTGCCCCCTTGTCTGTCTGGAGTCCCTGGAGTGAGAAGTGGGCTGGGGTCCATATCCCAGTACTCCCCCCACTTGAGTGGAAGATTTGATTCCCCACCCATTCCCTATACACCAGTCTTTGCTGTTTCACTATGCTTGAAGGACCACAAGGAGTGGAGCAGGAACTGTTTTCCACACCTTCCCCAGACCAGAATCACTCATCTTGGAAAGGTACAGAAGGGGGTGGCTGCAGGCTAAACAATCTCCCAGAAACATTTTTACCAGTAGAAATAAATATCTTTTTTGTGGTCTTATCATCTTCAATACAGAGCCAAGGACGAACAATGTGGTAGCATGTGATAACATTTTCCATTTAATTAGATCTCAGTTAGGCTTAAACATATACATATAGACACACATAAGCAGGTGGTCTGAAAGAGGCAAAAATGATAGGTTCTTATCCAATTCACCACTTTATTAAGCTTTATCCTACTGGCTCAGTTAATATAAAATGTCATAGCCCTGAGGTAGGGTTGTAGCAGTAGTCGAGTAGACAATATAGCATAAACCAGACAACTTACTACCTCTTGATCTGATTTTCCACACCAGACCTCCTGTGCTTTCCTTTTACACATTTTTCTTCAGAGGAGCACTCAGCCTATTATCCTGCTTGGACAAAAGATGTATGATTGTATCTACTGTTTTCCTCTCCAGCAATTAACAGGCAGATTTCAATCAATCAGTACATAACTGTATTTTATTAAGGTTGCAGTTAGTACTGCAATGAACTTTACACGTATTAACAGGCTGACTAATTGGCAATGTAAAGCACAGTTGCATTGATGTTTTTAATCACAACATCAATACATGACTATATCAAATAACCTTGCAGAGGAAAAAAAATAAATTCGAATAATGCAAATAAGTCACCTCTGAATATACACGTCAACATCACTAATTTAAATCAACTCTGTAAATTAATGTTATCTTATTAAAACACTTCTACCTGAGAGCTTCTTCCTATAAATTAGTGATTAAAGTAGCAGCATGAGTCTGATGGTCATTGAGACTCTGGCCTCAGTCTGTGCAGTCCTAGTATATCCTCTAAGTATACAGGCAATGCTATTATTTCTAGTGGTACAACTCATGGTTGGTCACCTAACTTAGTCTAATGAGTAGAGACCTACAGTACTCATGATCTCGCAGATTCTGCAAAATCTGGCATTGCCCACAAAATCTGGTTAATGCCTGACAAATCTGCTGAATCCATGAAAAGCACAGGGGAGGAAAAAAACACCTTATGGAGTGCTGCAGCAGCTCATTGGCCATGGAATGGGGGAGGGAGTCCAGTAAGGGCTTCCAGTAAGATGGTTTCCACCGCTTACCACTGATTGTGAGAGTTGCCTGTCATGTGGACCTGCCCTTCTTTGACAATCGGCAGTGAGGGGCAGGACTGCGTGATGGACAACCCTCATAGTCAATCAGCAGTGAGGGGCAGAGCCAACAGGATCCCTTGGATAATCAGAGGCATGGGGGGCCCACCATGCTCTGCCCATGACATGTCTGCCCAGGCCTGCTTTCTAGCCATGAAATTGGGGCACATCCCCCATAAATTAGGAAGATTCCTACTAATAAGAAAAGGAAAAGGAGGGTGCATCTACATGTGCAATTAGTGTGCACGAATAAACTCTGGAGCTTAGTGCTGCCCTGGTCAGAGCAGCCTGAGAGGGCAGGAGACCGGGACATCAGTCTGTCAGCCCAGGGTTGCACCAACCAGGCTCCAGAGGAGCTGTGCAGTGGAGGGGCTGGCTGAGGCACAGGGTTACTTTAGCATGGGGGCTGCTCATGTTTCTGCCAGCTGCTCCATAACACATGGAACCCCGGGTCACTTGCCAGGCTTGGATGCTCTGACTGGGCTCCACATGCTGCAGAAGGGCTGGCTGGGGCACAAGGGTGTTTCAGCACAGGGCTGGCCTACTGGTAGCCCAACACTGAAGCATCCTCATACTGCAGCCAGCCCCATCACCATCTACACATGTGCTGAGGTGCACAAAACAACCTCACCACAGGATAGTACTTGTGTTTAGCCAGAGGACCGTGCAGCAGCATTCATTTGTCTATTGTGACAGAATAGAGCTACCTGTGTAGACAGTGATGTTTTACTGTGGAGCTAATTAACCAGTGTTGCAGTAAAGGTCTAATGTAGATGCACCCAGAAAGTCTGAGAGCATACAGAACATACAGACAGAATGAAAAAAAATGTAGAGATGATCATTGGAATATATGGTATCAGTTTAAAGAGACGAGACCTAATCTTCTTTTCACACTGGGTTTACACTGCTGTGGCTTCACTAACTTGTTCCCTGATACTGGCATAAACAAAACCATAATCCAACTCCTGGTCTTTATCTAAAAAGCTATAGTGAAGGAGTTATCCCCGATCGTTATATAAAACACTTAGGTGATATTCACAAATACAATATAGAAGGCAGCCATTGTGCTTTAATGGCTGGCAGAAATTTGGGAGGGAATGACATTAATAAACATGTGCCAATAAGATCTAGATAAAACAGTAGTGATATTTAGGCCATATTATATATGGAGCTTTGTATATAAAAGCATACTTAGCCTAACTAATGGATTAAATCCTGGTTTTGTGAGTTTTAAACAGGAGCTACATTTATATCAATTGCTGTATATTAAAGGCTTTTCATAGTTACTAACTTAGAGTTTCTTGCAGTAAAGATGCAAATTGTATACTTGAGTAATAACTTAAATTTAGCAAGGTGGGATAGTCTACATTCCATAAATTCATTTATGTTTGTAGTACAAATATACTACTGATTAGATGCATGTTTTCAATCTTTGATGTCACACTGATGGTCAAACATTCTCAAGAAGGCAGATGCCAAGCATTAGGCTAGAATGAACAGAAAAAGATCAGTTTGTATATGGATAGATATTGTGGTTCAGAGATATTCTCTTTAATTTAACAGTAACAGGAACACTTTAAAATACAAACACTGTCACATCTCCTTCCAACATGCATATTCATATACTGCTTTATAACACACCTAAATTTTACCCTGCTTTTAATGATATCACATGCACTATTTTCCAAAATATATATGGCAACCCACTGTTGAGAATATCTGCATACTTACAATGAATAAAATACATAAAAGCAAATTAATGCCATATCTTACCAATACTATGTAAAACAAAACTATAAAGTGAACAGCAGGAACTCTGCTCTAAATGGATAAAGATAAATCACATTTTAAGAGTGCAAACTGCTAAGATAACATGTTGAACATTTCCTGGATACCAAAGTTAATAGCAGCCAAATAGATCACATACATTAACCACTGCTAATATATTTTAGGATGCTTTAGCCTTGCATTTTCCTAAAAAAAAAAGTTCACACACCGGTCAAGACTTTAGCTTTTTTACTGATAGTATAAGAAAAATAAACTAATGCTTTGTGGCAGGCATTGATGAGATAGGTATGCTTAATTGCAGTTCTCAATAGTATGGACAAGAGGTGAGGAAAATTGAACTACCTGCAAGGTTAAAAGAAAAAAGAATCCTAAACCTGTAAGTGATAGCCAATAGGGGTATGCAAAACAGGCCATATTCAATTTGGATTCAGATTTGGCCTAAGTTGGGGGACAGTGATTCAATTTGCTGATTCGGATCACTGTTCCAATTTGATCTGGCCCAATCCGAATCTGAAGATTCAATTCAGCTGTTGCTGAGCACGTGGGGGGGGCATGCCCCTCCCGAGCTCAGCAATTGGCTGCAGGAGGACTCTGAATACCACCCCCCCAGGCTCAGGAGGCACCAGTAGCTGAGCTGGGGTGGGGGGGATCCCTTGCATGCTCTGCAGGGACCAAAGGACACTTCCAATCCACTTTTGGGGACCCCCCCCCACTTTCCCATGGGACACTCTATCTGTCCCAGCATCTCAGCATTCATAACCCACCTGGTACCTTGAGGTATGTAGAACAAACATTTAAAGCTGTGCTATGTCCAAATCATCAAATCTCTCCGATTCAAATTTGGAGATTTGGCTGTCGAACTGAGCCAAATCTCTGTCAAATTGAATCAGTGACCAAAGCTTCACACAGCCTTAATAGCCAAGGTGCAGCAACTGATATTTTATGCTTCTATTTTTTCACCTCACTAGACCAGTGGTTCTTAACATTTTTTGTACCTGGACCCATTTGTAAATATCGATGGCTGTCCCAAGCCAAAAGGTATAGTTTCCCACATTTTTCTCCTTTAAAGAAGAATCCACTTTTAACATTTTTGATCCATTTTTAAAGTGTGTTCACAACCCTTTTATATATTCTTGTGACCCACTTTTTGTTCATGACCCACGGGTTAAGAAATGCTGTACTTGACTACAAGGATGAGATAAAGGAACTAAGATGCCCATAATTAAAAGCATTTTTAATTGTATTTGTGTACATGCAGTGCTTGGGAACTGCATAACTCAGTTGGTAGAGTGATGGACTATGAAGTGGAAAGATCTGATTTGAATTCCAAGTAAGAACAGTGGGTCTCCATTCTTTATTTCTACTTCCACCATCTCCCTGAAACCCAGACTCCTATCCAAGGGTACAGAGTGCTACCTAGAAAGTAAAGGCAGCTGGAATGTGATGATAGCCACAAAACTTTCTTTTTGTACTGAAGTTAAAGAAATAGAAGCGTCCTGCCTCCTCTGCTTTAATGTAAAAAATGAAACTTTTGCCTTACAGTACTGCCACAGCATGTCTACAGTATGCTGGACAGTACTGAGAAGTACTGCCATGAAAATGCACCCTGCCTACTTGATCCAGCATTGTGGACCTTAAATCAGGAACGGATTAACACATAGGCAAACTGGGCACATGCCTAGGACCCTGAGCTGTGAGGAAGCTGTCCTTCCCTCCGTGGCAGCAATGCAAATGGCCCCATCTGCCTCCCTTCCCTTCCCTTCCCTTCCACCAGTGTCACTGCCATGGCGGCTGCTTCCTAGTAGCAGCTCTGAGCCATGCTCCCTGGGGACAGCAGCGCCAGGGTGGGGAGGAGAGTCTTAACCGCCCAGGGCCTGTGAGTGTGTTTGCCCTTAACTAAAGTGTTAATTTGGCCCTGTCTGAAGTGCCAAAAAAAGGTCAAGTACCCACCATTGTACAGGTCCCCTAGTATGCACATTTACCCATGAGAGACTCAGTGGCACTGTACACACCCAGGGCACATGCAAAAAAATAAATAAATAAAAGATCCATAACACACTGTCATCACATAGCAATCTTAGAGTATTATTTTTCAGTAGCACTAGTCTGATACTGCACAGAGATTCTTCAGAAGCCAGACTTTAGGGACTAGTGGACAGAGGAACTAGAATATAATTTATTTTAAGATACATATAGAAAGTTTCTTGTTCTTCATGTGGCAGCATTTAAAAAATGAACCCACCTGAAAGAATGGAGAGGGCTGCCTGGCAGAGAGACAGAGTTTGTCCCAGCGGGGACAATATAGGCTCCGAGGACAAGCGAAACTGCTTTGGAGGCAGCTCTGTTGGAAGTGGGAGGGGTGATGTAACCCCAGCAAAGTTTTGAAAGAGAGCCATTAGCAAAAGCCTGGGAAGGGCTCTGGGCTGGGATTGGCTGAGAGGCTTGGATAAAAGGGGGGAGCAGTCTTCCCGCAGAAGGGAACAAGAGAGAAAGAGTGGGGCTGAGGGACAGGTGGGAGACCGGAGACAGAGTCTCAACACAGCGGTTCCTCGGAGTGCTCTGAGGAGCAGCAGACAAGGCTGCCATGGGAGAGATACAGTATCCAGTCCCTTTCTTCAGCCCAGGAGCCTGCCGAGACAGAGTCAGAGGGGGGCTAATTGTATGGAGACTCCAAGCCAGGAAAGACCTGCCTGCAGCCTGGTGAAGGGCTGGGTGAGCACAACAGAGTAGTGGGGGGGGGAGGGAGGGAGGGGAGGGACTGCCAGAGTCTGCCCTGTTTTCCCTGAGGTGTGAGGGGCTTCAGGGGCAGGAAAGCCCAGGGAGGGGCTGCATTTGCCAGGCTGTGAGGCAGGAGAGTTGCTACATGCTGCAGCACAGATACTGCTCCCTGCTGAGCTGGGGAAGGGGGTGAAAGGCAGGGAAAAGCTGTCTTTGCAGGGACTGCAGAGGAGGAGCCGCTGCCTGATGCCCAGAGACCCTTGCTTCCTGAACACCCCAGGAGAACGGAGAAGGACACCAGCACCAGGGAGCATCCACAGACCACTTGCAGGGACACAGACAGTTTCGCTCCCTGAGACACCCCGCCAGGGCAGTGCACATGGGATCCTCAATACACCATGTGCAAATGAGAGACTGTAAATAATTTCTTGAGGGTTTACTAGTTGATGTATCAATGTGTTTACTTAATGGTTGTTTGTTATGTTGTAAATAATTAAATCTTGTAAATTGTTTGAGAATTGTCTGCAAGGGTGCTTGATTGTAAGGGGAGGCTCTACCCTGGGGGACATTGCAGCAGCTTCCCAGAGCGGCTGGGCAGGGCTACTGGCTACCGGCTACCCCAAGATCCCACTATTCAGGTGAGGGCACGTGTTGTGTCGTGCCCAGGGTTCCATTCATACAGATAATTTTTCAAAAGTCTCCTACCAAAGGCCCTGACCCTACAAGTGCTTAACTCCATATACTCTGAATATAACAGGACTGTTCAGGGA
Organism: Crocodylus porosus; assembly: GCF_001723895.1. Lineage (NCBI taxonomy): Eukaryota > Metazoa > Chordata > Crocodylia > Crocodylidae > Crocodylus > Crocodylus porosus. The sequence continues at coordinate 15,262,425 of NW_017728912.1, forward strand.
ATGTATATTTAAGCATGTGTGTGCAAGTCTTGTGCAGAATAAAGGACAAAAAGGATAAAGACAAAATGTACAAACACTGCATCAGTTAACTATGATAACGGCATTTTTGTTTAATGTGAAACATTATTGAAATCTATGTAAGTTCTCATTCATCCATGTAGCAATAAAGGGTATGTTAGGTGTTAGTTTTTCATTCACTTCTGAGAAAGATGTTCAGTGCACTAAATCAGGATCCTCATATTTTAAAGCTTCAAACCTTCTTCCCTTTTTGTGTTTCTATTGTTCCCTATAGCGTGGTGTTCACGTGAAAAAATATTTTACATATTTGTACATATATTTACATGTTTGCAGACAAATATATTGTCAGTATCCTTTCTGTTAAGCCCAAGCTGTTTCTGTAATGCATGCTTGAAGTAGAAACAGTCTGTGTATTATAATGCTTTATCATATGCAGAGGTAAAACTCAACAATTTGCTCAGCAGTTTGCTGAGGTGGCTTAATATTTCATGTTAATCTCCTAGGTGTCTCCATCCCATGTGAAAACACTGATCCATAGTTAGGAATACTATGGGATTCAGTGGAAGTTTTGCACATACAGCAGTTATACAATCAGGCTCCCCAAATTTAGAAGATAAAATACCAGGTTTTTGCTACAAAAAACTTCAAGTCATTAAGTAAGATAGCTTTAGGACTTCATACAAAGCCAGAGCTCATCGTTATGATCATAAATCAAGCATATTATTATTGAAATAAAGTAGGAGATTTCCCAGTACAGAACTATTGATATTTCCTTATGTACAGAGAGGGTTTTGTTTTGTTTTTTTTTTAACTAATCTCAGTAACTTATTCTTGTAGAATGAGCAATTAAAATACTGTTTACATACAGGGAGTTTTCACTTAAATGATCTGAAATGTGCTACCTTTCATACTTGGATCACATTCACATACTGCAGAGAGTAAAAACGTAAAAAATATGGAGATCAAGTCTGTCTTTATATGGGCATTCACTCAGTCCTGTTACTTTAGTGAGAGTTTCAAAAGGGACAAATAGATTTAAATCTCACGGATTAAGCAAAACAACTGCTGAAATGCAAAACTAGAAAGGCACATAGAAAAAGATTGATTGGACAGAACAATACTATTAACATTATGATTAGCTAACTAAATTAGTCTCTAAATGCTCTGTGTAGAAGAGCAAATAAAGCAATTTATATAAAAATATATTGTCAGTATCCTTTCTGTCAAGCCCAAGCTGTTTCTGTAATGCATGCTTGAAGTAGAAACAGTCTGTATATTATAATGCTTTATCATATGCAGGGGTAAAACTCAGCAAAGTTTGCTGAGGTAGTGGCTTAACATTTCATGTTAACCTCCGAGGTGTCACCGTCCCATGTGAAAAAATATGCCTTCAGTCTCCATGGACTAATCCATTTTAAATATGCACTAACCAAGGCCCTAAAGTTATGCTGATAACACCATTAAATTATGAATAGGCAAATTAAAATTTGAATTGTGCAGCTCCAGCTGGAAGTGGGTCAATCCATAGGAAGTTTCAAGTAGTTAGGTGATCTGGAAGACAGTGTTTTGACAGATCCCCTTGATAAAGTTCTGCATTTTGATGAAGGTTTCAAAAGTATATTGATTTAAACTCAGATCGGGTATTCAGAGGAAACTCTTTTCTCATGTAAATGAACAAAAAAGATTTCTGACCTGCTTACAGAAAGGTCAGACTTTTCAAAAACAGGAGCCTAAAGTGAATATCCTTTATCCTTACTGAGTACCTAAATAAATAACCTGTTTTTCAATCTACTGAGAACCTAGCTAGCACTTCCACTGAAGCTAGTGGAGCATGTTGGATGCTTATCACTCGTGAAATTAGGCTATTCAACTAGATGTGTAAATATGAACATAGGAATCCAGCTTGAGTATCTCCTTTTTTAATCTTGGCCAATGAGATTTTTGTTTGTTTTGTTCGCTTGGTTTTATCCGGGTTAAGTGGCTGTGGGTTTGTTGAAGCACCTACACTATTGAAAAAGGAGGATCTAGGGAACCACAGACCATTCATCCTCACCTCAGTCCCTGGAAAAATGGAGCAGATCCTCAAGGAATACATTTCTAAGCACTCAGAGGAGAAAAAACGGTGATTAGGAACAGTCAGCATGGATTCACCAAAGGCAAATCATGGCTGACCAATCTAATTTCCTTCTATGTATGATGAGATGACTGGCTGTGTGGATGCAGGGAGACCAATGGATGTGGTGTACCTTGATTTAGCAAGGCTTCTGATATAGGCATTGTTCCTGGGGCAGGTATTGTTCAATGTCTTCATCAATGACCTAGATGGCATAGTGCACCCTCAGCAAGTTTGCAGGTAACACCAAGCTGAAGGAACTAGTATATACATTGGTGGGTAGAGCTAGGATTCAGAGTGACTTAGACAACTTGGAGCATTTGCCTCAAAGGAATTTCATGAGATTCAACAAGGGCAAGTACAAAGTCCTGCACTTAGGACCGAACAATCCCATGCATCAGTATAGGCTAGGGGCTGGCTGCCTAACAGTGGAGGCTCTAAAGGATTGAAACAGGGGAAACTGTGGGTTTTTTAAAACCCAACATTTCAATTTAGGGAGAACTAAACTGAACTAAACCACTGCCATGTGTACAAGCACCTATTGGGTGCATCCACACATGCAAGCATGTGCGCTTGCAGCAGCTCAAATAGAAGCAGTGCAAAGTTGAGCTGGGGCTTTTTGCCTCAGCACACATGCTTGGATATGTGGAGCAAATTGTGGAGCAAATTGTGTCACTTGGGGCAAAATAACCCTGCCTGGCTCCTCCTGGATCTTCTGCCAGGGGGAGCTAGAGCCTGGGGCCAGCACCTGTGCTGTCCCCAGTAGTATAAAAAGCTGCCCTGGCAAGAAGGTTTCAGGAGCTTCTGGGGCCTAGCCAGTTGGCACCTGGGGACACTACACTTTGTGCCAGCTGGACTGCTGAAACAGCACTGAGAGTTCCCTGCCCCCTTTACCCACTGCAGCATCCTGGCAGTGGGGGCTGCTGCCTGGCTGTGATCTGCTGTGCACGTGCCAAACTTGGATGGGGATTGCAGGCCAGTAGAGGCATCTGCCCCTCTGGGCCAGCCGCCAGTGGACAGCGGATGCAGGGTTGGCCTTTGTGAAGCACTACTGCCATTTGTGCCCTCTGCCCATCCATCTGGGCAGCTATCACCCAGAAGATGTTCCCAGTACGGTGGCCTGCTTTGAGCTGTCAAAGCATGTCCTCCTGGCCCCATTTGGCCAGGAAGTCAGCCACAGCCAGATGGGTCCAAGGTGCCAGCTCTGAGCAGGCAGGGTCCTG
>NW_017728912.1:15265878-15267084 GCF_001723895.1 Crocodylus porosus
CCTCTGGGCCAGCTGCCAGTGGACTGCAGTTGCAGGGTTGGCCTTGGTGCAGCACTACTGCCATTTGTGCCCCCTGCCCAGCCATCTGGGCAGCTATCGCCCAAAAGATGTTCCAGGTGTGGTGGCCTGCTTTGAACTGTCAGAGAATGTCCTCCTGGCCCCATTTGGCAAGGAGGTCAGCCACAGCCAGATGGGTCCAAGGTGCCAGCTCTGAGCAGGCAGGGTCCTGTCACTGGCCTCCCTAGCAGGAATTCTGGTGTTCCCTATTGGAAAACTGAAACATCCCTGATAAAAAAAAGCTCAAAGTCACTCTGTAAAATACCCCCAAATCCATGTTCCTCCACAAGTAAAACAAAAGACCACTATAAAGAGAAAGAGAGAGTGAGACAGAGACAGTGATCAGTTGGACAACATTTTATTGATACATCTACAGTGGTAAAGCAATTTTATTATCATTATAATAAAGTGAACTCTAAATACAGGTTTTGTGAATTCATGAATACACATTTTGCTGCCCTCCCACAGGGCAATGGCCCCCACACAAGGGCTCTGGCCTCCCAACAGGGAATTCAGGCCCCCCACAAGGGATTCAGCCCCCCAACAGGGGATTCATCCCCCACACAAGGCCTACACCCCCCAACAGGGGGTTCAGAACCTCAACAGGGGTCACATCCCCCAAACAAAAGGTTTGGCCCCCAAAAGGGGGTTTGTCCCCCCAAAATGGGTTCAGACCCCCAACAGGGAGTTTGGCACTCTCACTGGGGTACAGCCCCCCAGCAGGGGGTTCATCCCCCACACAAGGGGTATGGCCCTCCCAATAGCCCTTCAGGCCCCTGCAAGGCCCACATGCCCTACTCCAGCCCCCCTGATTTCTGTCTCACCTGGCTCACATGCCCCATCCCTCTGCAGCTGCTGCATCCCTCCCAATGGCTGCCCCACTTGGGGGCCCTAACTTGTACCCCCAGGCCCCCAAGGCTACCCCCATAACCCCAGGCACCATCACTTAACAAAAAAAACAAACAAACAGAAAAAGAACAGAAAAACATGGGAAAAAAAGCCTCTGCTTACCTGAGAAGCATGGTGGGGGGGCGCTCCAGGGGCTCCTGGCAGCACAGGACAGTGCAGAGGCAGGAGGGCTCAGACTCGGGCTGCTAGGGCTGTCAGCCTGCCCCGCACTGTGTGGGTGGGGCACCAGTCAGCCAGACC
>NW_017728912.1:15267254-15281789 GCF_001723895.1 Crocodylus porosus
GGCAGGGGGAGGGGGTCTAGGGGAGTGGGCAAGGAAAGGGGCCATCCCTGGCAGGGTTCAGGGGGCTGGGGGAGTGGGCAGGGCCATTGGGGGTCCCCCCCACAGTTCCTTCCCCCTACTCCAGCACCCCCCAACTCCTTACTCACTGGCACTTAAGCCCTGGTGCTGAACACATGGCCTGGCCAGCTGCATGTTTCAGCACCAGGGTGAGGGGCAACCATAGAGACGCTCTGTTCAGAGCATCTCTATGGAGGACCCAGCCTCCAGTTGCCTCAGCACACAGTCAGGGCACTGCTCTGCTTTTTTATACTTCGCTTTTTTTAGACCCCTGGATATCCAGGGGTCTAAGTTTCTTCTCACACTGCACATTTTTTTGTTCCTGCACATGCCTGTGGCCCTGCCTCAAAGGGGTTTGAGGCGGGGCAAAAGGCACATGTGCGCTGGACGCGCCCATTTAGTCTAGAGGAGACAGAGTGGGAATTTAATATCAACCTTAAACTACCTGAAGGGTGGTTCAAAAGAGGGTGGATCTAAACTGTTCTCAGTGGTGGCTGATGACAGAACAAGAAGCAACAGTCTCAAGTTGCAGCAAGGGAAGTTTAGGTTAGATACCAGGAAGAAATTTCTCAGTAGAAGGGTAGTAAAACACTGGAACAGGTTACCCAGAGGGGTGGTGAAAGCTCCATCCTTGGAGGTTTTCAAAACTTGACTAAACAAAGCTTTGGCTAGGATGATCTAGTTGGGGATTGTCCTGCTTTGAACAGGGGGTTGGACTAGTTGACCTCCTGAGGTCCCTTCGAATCCTCATTTTCTATGATTTTATTTACTGAGCCAACATGTTAATATTCTTTTAGGGTGAAATTTTACTTAGTGCTAGTATAACATTATAAGGAATGTTAAACTGTATTGAGATTAGCGTGTGCTAGTGATCAGTGGCATGTTAAGGATTAATATCCACTCTAATATGCAGTGCTAATACCTGAAGCAAGAGGACTGGTATGACTAGGAGCTGCAAGTCTGCTTCATGCCTGCTCCTCTCACTGACTCTCTAGCTGTAGTATAGATGGGAGACAGAGCAGGAAAGGCCCCTCCCAGTTCATCAACCTGTCACTCTGATCAGCCCAAGAGCAACGGCAGTGGCAACAGGACAGGGATCCCTCATCTGTGCTAGTTCCTCAGCTCTTTGTAGCCTGAGCCAGTGCCACAAACCCAGATCCAACCCCTACCTGGGCCTCAGTGCAACATGACAAGTGTTTCTTGAGATAAATTGGTGCTGATCCCTCCAGATTAAGGTTAAGATTAAGGTTGGAGAGACTGAGGCTGGAAACAGACATCATGCGTGATCTGCTGTGCCATGATGTGTCATAGCACAGCTGACTGCACTCCACAGATGTCTACAGATGTCATTGGCTGCTGCTCCCCAACTTGGGGACCACCTCCCCCCACCCCCAGATGCCTTCTGTGTTGCAGATGCCTTCTGCGCTGGAGAATGAAGGAATCCCCTGCAGGAATTTTCTTGGTGCAGTTGCACATGCAGGGATGGGACTCCCATAAAGAGTCATCCCTGTACATTTGCAGGGGGAATGAAGGAAGGAAGGAAGGAAACTAAATACAAGGAGATAATTGGCTCTTAATAATCATTTCAGGATATGTACTGGCAGAGCCATCAATCATATGAGTAATAGTCATGAGAGCTGGGATATTGTTAATGAAATGCTAATAGTTTGCTACTCTGCCCTGTGGGTTTTCTGTGCATTGGGACTAGTATAATATTGATCCTGGGAGGCAGTAATGCAGCTGGCTACAAAGATTTCCTCCGAAAATCAGTTCTAGGAAGTTCAGCAATGATAAACAATTCTTGTGCAATTACAATAATTACCTGAAGGCCTTTTTACACAAGGGACATTTTCTAAATATTTCTCATTCCTGTGTTCACAGTAGGAACAGGTCTAATCAACAGTGAAGTCTGCAACTGCAGTCTGTCTATTAGGCACCTCAAAAAATTGTAGACAGATCCCCAAAGTAAAATATGTGCATGTAGATGCATATACATATATTATAATATATATTATTCTACATCTATATTACCTTGGGGATCTAAGAATTCTAGCATGTGTGTGCATGTGGTTCCATTCTGTACTCTGACATTTAACTCTCCTACATGTACTTTGTCAAGTTACTATAAAATACTATGGGGATTTGTCTACAATTCTAACTATTATATATATATGTCTGGGTCTTAGGAGATTTATTTCTAACCCTAAATAGGTGCTAGAATAGATTCACAAGAGGACCTTGTATGTCTAATTGCCACTTTAAGAGACCATGTATCTGCCTGGCTGTTAGGTTCCACTTCTGCACATAGGACCAAGCCGCCACCACCACCTATGTCTCCTCCTCCCTCCAAAACCCCCTAATTCTTCAGGTACCTAAGTTTCCACTATAAAACCCCATGGCACCTAAATTTCTGCCACTGGATGTACACAGAACCAATATACAACTCTGATATCACAATACACTTTGCTATCTATGCCATATATGTGCCCTGCTGTGAGTCACAAAGAATTCATTCCCATGACTCTGCCACTTGCAGGTATGTTCAGAACATGTCTACCAGAGCCAGGAGGAGGAACCCCTTTTTACCCAGTGACCCGAGTAATTGGACCATTTATATGGGATCTGAGATGCACAAGTTTAATTCCTTTTTTCTGTCTAAAGGGACTTTGATCCATGTCTCCCTCCTCCCAAGTCAGTGCCCTAACAACTGCCTATACATTGGAGGATGTACACAGTAATGCTATTAACATCCTCCATAAAAACATCTACTTTGCATGGAACAATTAAATATGCATTGCACCAGAGGAAAAGGAGTGTCTATTCTACCGGTTAAGGCAGTCACATGGGAATAGAGAAATCCTGGGTTCTAGTCACTATACTAATGAATATTTAAGTATTTTGTGCAACATTGAACCACTCCAAAGGAGGAATAAGAGACTTTTTGCTCTGGTCACTGGATACTCACCTGAAGGTTTAGAGATTTGGGTTCAAATTATTTCAGACAGAGCAAGGAACTGAACCTAAATCTCCCATGAGCAGGATGAATATACTAGTCATTAGACTATTGGCTAGGAGTTGGGAAGGTACCTCCTTCGCTACTTGTTTTCTGAGAAAGGGCTACTTCATATACCTACCAGTTCATGGCTGTGAATCTTAAGTGAGGTTAGATGAAGGAGGCTGGGATCACCTCTCCTCAACACTTCTTCTTGCTTTCAGTAGTCAGTAGGTGGGGTTTTTTTAAGTATCTCTTTCATAGGGCGTGTGTAGACAAAATGGGGGCCCTAAATTGAAGTGGTGGATTTTAAAAAACACCACTTCAATTTAGGGATGATTAAACCTCAATGTTGTACACACACCCTGCTGACTTCCCTGCCTCTCCAGTGAGGAGGGCAAGCTGCCAGCAGGCAGAGCAGTCCCTGAGCTGCAGGGGGAGGGTGAGCGGGGGGGCTGGTGCTTCCCTGTGTGGCACCCTCCAGCAGCACCTGGCTCAGGCAGTCCCGGGGGGCACCACAGCCATTGAAAGAAGCACTGGGTTCCCACACAGCTCAGGCAGGCAGGCAGGCAGGTTTCGGGGGGGGAGGGGAGATATTAGGCTTGTCGCTTTTCTTGGGTGGAGCCTGCTTTCCCAGGCTGGTGCCAGGCTCCCTGCAGGGCTTCCTGCAGACCTGTGGAGCTGCACAGCTGCTTCGCTCCATGGCTTTAGGGGCATCCCCTAAACTCTCAAAAGAGTTTTAGTTTGCTGCACCCCAAGTCATTTAAGATGTATTACATCACCGAATTTCCTACAGCAGCTGGAATTAATGCACAATACGCTACCAAGGCGTGTAAACACTGACACCATTATAGTGGTGCAAAAGCATTTATCCTGTTTTAGTGTCGTGCACATTCACTTTTTGTTTCATCTACATATGGACTTAGGTGGTAAAATAACCCAATGATTACAACATAGGTGCAACTTAAAATTTTGGCTCCCTGGGTGATGCAGAGAGGGGAGGGAAGTGAGTACTTACCTTCTTATATGGAAGCTGCTGCCACTTTGGGGGAGGGGTGGGGAGGCGGGGTTGCCACTTAGGCTTTCTGAGGGCTGCCATTCTGGTGCGCCCTCTGAATCAGTGCCTGAGGCTGGGGATCCATTCCTCTCCCTACTTATGTTAGTGTCTAGTTGCCTAACTTCAGGTGGTGGGTTCCACTATAGTAAGGCACTTAAAAAGTTAGGAGCTGCAGTTCTCAGCGGAGCAATATCCATAGGCAACTAGTACAGGGGGGCATGTGCCCCCCCCCCCCGACAGCTGTCCCCTGCCACCAACACTGCCAGAGGCTTCTGTGGGTGCTTGCTTTTATGGGTGCCCCCCAGACTCAGGAGGCACCAGTCACCCATGGCAATACCCATATCCTTTTCTTAATCTGGCCTTTACTAACTTGACAGTATAGATGTAGGAGAGTTAATGATGGAATACAAAATGGACTGTAGGGTTAAATTAATTCTATCCTTTCATCCTTCTCTTTCCTGGCCTGGCCATCCTGAAGAACTATACAGACAGAAACAGTAATAACTAACTCTTCAAACAGAAGAAAATAAGGGTAGTGTGGCATATAAAACTGAAGAATTTAGACTAAACATTTCCAGAACTCAAGATCTGTCACTACTCTGTGAATTGCCTGAGAAGGGCTCCCAAGCTCACAGCATCACCTTAGTGAGTTGTTTTGAAAGCTGCAATCTTTCCACACCCCAGCTCCCAGTCACTCTGTGCTATTTGGCTATGATAAGGTTGGCTTGTTTAATACAATTTTATTGTCATTCAAATTGCCCTCATTATGTTGTGTCCAAATGCACACTAACAAGTTTCTCTCCTGTATTGTGTAAGTGAATTGGAAGTTGTGCGAGTCAAAAGATTAGTTTAATATCTGTATTGATATGCATCTGTCACCTATTTCTTTTTTGCATATTGATCATTCTGCTTCAGCCACCAAGTTTGTGAAATATGAAATTCATATATTATCTGAATAAATTGCAATGCTGTAGTTTTTTCCTCTGTATCTCTGTCACAACTTCTGAGCAATCAGCAAGCTTTGGACTTTAAGACCAGTTTCATCAGTAATATAAAACTGATGTAATGTATCCTCTGTAAGGCCAGAAGGACATGGAAAAGGGTGTAAATTAAAGAATGGTAGTGGCTACTTATTGTTACCTCTGACCACTACCAGAATATGAATACTGACTAATACAATATCCTTTACCATCTGGGTCTGGTGCAATGGCTTACCTTTATGGATTTGTCATTCTTCCTGTTTGTTTAGTGGTAAAACAACTTAGCAAGCAAATTGGTTTTCTAAATATAATAATAAGCAAGTCTTGTACCAAGGAAGAAAAATCACTCTTGAAAATACATTAGCATAAACTATTAATGAGCTTGGATGAGCAGTACCACAGAGGTAGAAGCAAGGAGCAGCTCCTCAGACTTTTTTTTATAGCTGCTTCAGGGTGACCAAAACCAGGATTATTTTTTTTCATAAACATGCCTCTTTAAGTTGAAAAATTGAACACTGGGGCTAATTACAGACATAAAAAACCCTGAAGTGAAATTGCTCAAACCTATGCAGGTTTCTGTATGGCATAGGTTAGACCAGGATTGAACAAAATGGAAGTTTGCCTTCAGCTGATGGAGGGTGGTGGAGGGTGGGGAAGGAGGATGGATGGATGACATATGACAGCCACAGTACTTCCACTGGTCTGGTCAGTAGGTAAGGGGTGATCCTTCATGCACAGAAGGTGTGGGGGAGGGCGGTGGTGTTTTTGAAGGAGACAGGGAGGGCAACAGGGATCACGACTGAAAACGTGCTCTATGGTTTGACAGAGGGGACGGATGGGTCGTGGGGTGTGAGGGTGCTTGTCACATGTATTAAAGTAGCACTTTGGAAAGTGCGTTCCCTCCTAGCACTAAAGGGCTCGTGCTTTTCAACGGTAGAGTGTCTGCAATTAGCTATGCACGAGTTGTATTTCTATAGAGGTGGAGGAAAGCAGAGAACGCAAGGAGGGGATACAACTCCCTGGGAAGGGCTGGACTTCAGAGGGTTGTTTCAGCCCCGCGTAGGCATAGGATAGACTATGGGACAGTCCTTGTTCTCAGAAAGAGTGGGTGAGGGATTTTTCATTACCTTTGTGTGACATTATATAAGAAGCAAGGGTAAGATGTTCACTGAGGGGAGTTTTCAGTAAATGGCATGACACATTGTTTATTATGTGGGTTTTTCTGTAATTTCTTGACATTGTCCTTTTATTAACTTTGTGAAGCCTCAGGTGGGGTCCTTTTCTTTCCAATGTGTTTAATAGTGCCAGTTTTTTAAATAAAAGCTAAAGAAGGAGTGGGTGAGGGATTTCTCGGTACCTTCTGTTAAGTATCAATGTGTGAACCTTTAAATAGATAAGAAGCAAGGGTAAGATGTTCATTGAATGAAGTTTTCAGTAAATTGAATGGGTCATCGTTTCTTATCAGAGTATTATGTAATGGCTTGCAATTGTATTTGTGTTCTCTTTGTGAGGCCTCATGTTGGGGTCCTTTTGCAGAATGTGTTTCATAATGCCTGTTTTTCTAATAAATTGTTTCAAAAAAAAAAAAAAAAGGTGATCCTTCATGCCTCCTGCAGCCCTATGGGCTCCTGGGGCTGCTAAGTAGAGCTGTGCAGAGCTTGGAGACCATAGCAGCTGCAATCTCCCTGTGTGGGTGTTTCACATAGCCCAAGGCTGGGAGATCTGGCAGTTTCCATCTTCCAGCCCAGCACAGCCCTGAGCCTGGGAGACCATGGCAGCTGCCATCTCCTACCTGGGAAGATGCATGCAGCCCTGAGGCTGGGAGATCAGAGGTTCATTCAGCTCTGAGGCTGGGAGACTGTGGCAGCTGTTATCTCCCAGCCTGACACAGCCCCGAGACTGGGAGGTCCAACAGCTGCTGTCTTCCAGCCCTTGAATCTCCAGCAAACAGCTTGGCTTGATTGGAGGAATTGCACCAGGTGCCTACTGCTGGGCATCTGCTGTTCCCCAGAGCTCTGAGGGACCCAATCCTCCCTTTTGATGAGCACTGCCTCCTCTCTCCACCTCCCCTCCGCACACCTAGGGACATTGTGTAAAGATAGAAAATTCCTGAGCTACACACCCCCTTTGCCCACTTCTCCCATCTGCAGCTGACAGCTCAGAGCAGCCAAGCTTGGCTGAGTTCCAGTGCTGCTCCATGTAAGGATGGCATCAGCAGGGAAGATGCAAAGCATTTTGGGATTCTGGAGTAATGAGTTGGGAAGGGATCTGGGACAGAAGTTTGATAGACCAGTTTAACCTAAATCAGTGAAATCTGCCACTACATCCATCCAGGTTTATCTTAAACCAGGTTTGGCCATTTTGAAACCTGTCTATGTGCCCTGAACTTCTGTTCTGCTATAAGTTTAACTGGCTTCTCATAACTTATACCAGTTTATGTGTATTTTCTGTCCCTAGCCTGGGACACTGTTGTTTTGATACCAGAGAGACAGATGGTATTCATTTTTAAAGGAGTGTATTTAGCACTGTTTAAAAAAGGATGAAGTTTAAGATTTCTCTGCATTATAGAGAAAATGGTATTTTAATTCCATACTTTCTTCTGGTTCAAAAGCACACTATGTGGTTGCAGCCTGCTCTCACCCTCCCGACCCTGTCCCTCCCCCAAAACAATAGATTGTCTGATATTTTTGTAGCTCTGTTTCTTGTTTGGGTAGTGGACTAGTAAGTCATTATAAGGTTTTGATTCAGTAGTGTACTGTAACGTGCATAATTTTAAACATTTAAGTAAATAAGCTTAAAGTAAAGCACGTGCTGAAGTAATAACTGCACCCTAATAGCATGTGTGTAATATGGTTTAAGAGAGATGGACACAGTGCTTGGCAATAGTGTTAAAATACTTCCCTAAAGGAAGAAAAAGGGTCTATTATGTAATTTATATTGCGAGCCAAAATATTAGCTAAGTGCCACTTTATGCCTAAACAGAAGTCTGGGTGCCTGTGTCAGTGTGGTAGTAGTCCAGTAATAATTTTCTGCACAGTAATGGTGGTTTATCTGCATGCTCATATGTATGCTAACTTTCCACACAATACAAAATGGAAGCTAGTCAGACATTTTATGCTGACAGACTGATAAAGGATATATATTCTTCAAGAGGGTTATCTGAAAAAAAAATAAAGGTATTACTGCTGGTAAAAAGTAGATTATCTTGTTTAAAATCATATTTTTCTATTTGTGAAAACTGAGGTTTTTACTCTCATCACAAACATTTTGACAAGCAATGAAAATGTAATTTTGAAAGAAATCTCTCTCAGAAGAACTGTTTCTGTGACAATGGCAAATTTCTGCCCTGAGCAATTTTTAATACTCTGAATTCTTCTATGGTTAGCCAGAAAAGAGCAGATTTCATGGGACAAGTGATTAGCATAAACTGTGCAGAAATTGATGCCATAAATACATTCTTTTATGCAAGTTCAGTCATCACATAAAGTCTTTAAAAGGGTTTTTTTTTTGCAAGAGTGAGAAACATTTCATATGATAAAATAATTTTGCCACCTTTAACTTCACTTAACAAATGATGCTCTACCAATCCCCCCAACCATTTGTAGATGCCTATGGCAGGGATCAGGTTGGGAGTTCTGCTGTATATATCACAATCAGTGTTACAATGCTCATTGCTTCTGTTTATCTTTTTTTTTTTTTTGCACAGAAGGGAAATTCTTCTTGGCCATGGAATCTCTTTTCTGAAGGGTACAGAAATTGCTGCCGCAGGATATTTTGTGGCAAGCAGCTAAGAAAGATTTTTTTAAAGCTTTTGTATGAATAAGGATAGCACCTGCAGATACAACGCCCTAGTTAAGATTAAATTACAAGGGCTATCAAGTCTCATGGCTAAGGGCATAGACTATTATTATTATTGTTATGCATTTATGTAGACCCGTAAACATAGCCTATGCTTCAGGACACTTGGAATGTAAGCTACTCAAGGCAAAAATGTCTCAAACAAAATGATCATCATTAGGGGTCAGGACAATTTTTCTCCTATGCTGCACAATTTTCTGCATACATTATGAAGTTTCTTCACCTTCTTAAGAATCATTTGGCTTTAACTCCTCTTGAAAAAAGGATATCAGATTGGATGGATCATTGGTCTTTACTGGCATTTTAATCACTTCATTTATAAAAGGGAAAAAAACTGTTAGGGAGGGTGGAATGAGATGCATGAATGTTTTTAGTTTTCATGTTCAAGGAAAATGTTTTAACCTTCACCTGCCCAAACACTAGCTGTGTGCTGCATATAATCTATTGCACAAAGGCTCTTTTTTCCCCACACTAGTTCTGCTATAGTTTTTCAGGGCTACAAGCCTATACATGCTGTTTTCTCCAAGATACTTTACTACTGTTAACTGTAATATGAAATATAAGAGCAAAATTTGTGCTGTAAAGAAGTGTCAGGCCTTTTCTGAATCCTGGTTTTAAGCACCCCCCCCCAAAAGATGTGGAATGGGTTCAAACATTTTAGCAAGGTTGAATTTAAATGAAAATTTCTGAATTATTGAACTAGAAAGGTATTGTCCTTTGGTATGGAAATCAGAAGCTGGGGATCTGTGTCTGGATTCATGGTAGGCTGTTGAAATCCCTAGTGCTTCTCAGCTTTACACAGGGACCCCAAAAACTCTAAGAGCCCTGGATCTACAGAGGGCTTTCAAGAATCTAGGCTCCCTCATACAGATATAGAAGCAAAGCCTTGGTTATAGTCGAGGACTGCCAGGATTTCAGACTTTTCACTCCATGGTAGCAAGCCTGGAAGCCTTCATATGGCTGGCTGGCTGCCCAACCACTGTGGAAGCCAATTGTAGCACCTGCTGAATAAAATTGTCTTTCTGTTAGTTTTACCAATACTAACATCATTTCCCTCAGGATGCATAGGGTCTTGTGAAGTATCATACTTTGTTTTGGAAACATTGTTCTGTGTTTTAGGATCTTTGATTTATGATATTATATATATATATAGTTCAATTCAGACCAAATCAAAGTTTTAAAAAATCTCACAAATGGATAATCTTGCATTTCAGACAATTCTGATAATATGAAAAGAAACTTGACTGATATTGTCACTCTAGTTTAGAAGGTAACACCGTGGGGAATGGATTATAAAAAGGTCTTTCCCAGGAGGGGAAAAAAACAGAATGCTAATAATGTCAATACTAGGTACTTAATTTATAATGGCTGCAACAAAAGTAGAGAAAACAAGAAGGGAGCATAGGTCATCTGAGCTCACTTTGAAATGCTCAAGGGACATTTTAAAATTGCCATTTAGCATGCAGCATATGGGTGAGAGGCATTTGGCCTACATCTCCACAAGTGAGAGAACACTGCAATAAGGAGCCTCTGGCCATTCTAACTAACCTTATGCCTAGATTCTCTACTCTGTTATTCTGGTTTTAGTTACTTAGGAGCTAATAACATTGCAATAAAATAGAACTTGTGCAACAGAATGGAGAGTTACATGTTCCGCTTTGAGTCGCTCAAATGTTGCTAAGTGTTAGTGCTGGCTTGAGTTTGGAGCAGTTACATGTTCATGTTATCAGGGGCCTTAAGGACTGGAAGGTAAGAATTCCCACCCCACCCCCCGCCCATTCCTGGCTTTTCCCCTGCCTCCTGGGGCTCTCCCCTGCCCCTTGGGGTTCTGCCCTGCACCCCCACTCCCAGGGCTCCTCCCTGCCCCCCCCACCCCCCATTTACTTTCAGCTGCCAGCACTGTCCTGGGGAAGCAGGCAGGAAAAGGGACCCCTCTACTTGGTCCCTGCCGCCGCTGCCACTGCTACTGCTGCTACCCAAAGACCAGTGGAAGCAATGGCAGTAGTGGGGCTGGGCATGGAGGTTCCCCTTCCCTGCTTCTTCCCCTGACACAGCACTGGCTGTGAAAAGTAAGCTGAGGGGAAGGGAAGCAAGAGCAGGGATCTAGGATTGCTGCAGGGTGGGGGACGGTGGGCCCACTCTAAGGAGCAGGGGACAGCAGGCCAATCAGGGCTGGTGGAAGAGGGGGGCATCAACTGGATTGGAGAGGTCGGAAGCAATGGGCTTGGACCAGTGGGGGAGTGAGGGCAGGTTGGGTCTTTACACTAATGTGTAGCCTACAGTAGCTATATATTAGTGAATTACTGGGCTGGGTATCATGGATCAGAGGTAAATCTAGTCTGGAGTGGTATAACTTGAAGCCACCTACTGGGTGTTTAAAGCTAGTCTTAGGTGTTAATGTGTGGACAGTCCAGGGGTTAAGAGCTCCAGAAACCACTTAAAGTTAACATGTAACATTCCTTTTTAGTGAGTTAAAATGTATTAAGTATACGTTTTGGAATAAATCTAATCAGTACTGACATTCAATGACAGGAAAACTTTAGCTTAAATAACATCTTGTAGGGTCCAGGCATTCTTGCAGGGCTTTTTGTGAAGTCTTAGTTCAGTGGAGCTTCCTTTCCCAATAGATTTCTGAAACATGTCTGTATCAACCTTTGGAATTGCTAGTTATATTGTTCTGCTTTCTGTTTTTCATAAAATATATTAGTCTGCAAAGCTTCTCCTTTACAATGTAGAATCCTCTGTCTGGTTTCAAAAATACTTCTCCAACTACATTTTCTTAGTATAAGATTATATTAGTATTTGTAGTTATATTAAGTAGGCCTGTGTGAAGCATCTAGTACTCGCTTGGGATTCAGATTCAGTTAGGCTCCGGAGCAGCGAGAGATGTGCAGGTGAAAGCCCGCTGCACTCCGCCCCCCCCGAAGCCCCCCAAGCCCCCCCCAGCAGCCGCAGAGCCCCCCACCAACCCCCAGCACAGCTGGAGGCAAGCAGGGCCCATGGTAGGAAGGGGTTAACCCCTCACTGAGTGGGAGGAGATGGCTGAGTGGAGCCCCGCCCAGGCCCCTACTTGGCCCAGCCCCCCAGGGAGCCACACGACCAGAGCTGCACGAACAGGCTGAGCAAACAGGTGCACTTGTGTGCTGGCATGTGAGTTAGTGAGGAGTTTGCGCAGCAGGGTGCATGGGAGAGCCCAAGACCCTGCCTACAAAACCCTCAGGGTAGACAGTCCCAGCCGTAGTCAGCCTACCAGAGGCATGACATAGATGGGCACGTGCCGCACCCCTTGGATCCCCTTGGGCTCTGCAGCCCCACCCCCCAGGCATCTCAGAGACTGCCACCCAGACGGAGCCCATGGTTCCAGGCTCCACTCAGACGGAGTCCCTGGCTCTCGGCAGTGCAGGCTGCCTGTCCCTTTTCAGGCTCTGGGGCCCAGGAGGATGGCCACCTCCCTGTGTGGGGTCTGCTCCCTTTTGGGGTCTCTGGCATGACAGCTGGAGGAACCCCCAGGCCTCAGTCCAGAGACTGTGTGCCATCAGGGACTGTGAGCAGGAGACTGACTCCTACTGCCAGGCCCATCTCCGCTGGGAGCCGGAGGGTAGACCACCGTTTTCCTCCAGGACAAAGGAGGACCCCAGGACCTCCCACTCTGTCCAGTCAGGGGCATGGGCCAAGGTGGTCAAGGGCCTTAAGGCCTACCACACCAAGGGATGTGGGCACCAATGACATGGCTTGGAGTGCTCCCAGCTGGGTCATGAGGTGCAACAGGGATTTGAGAGCAGGGCTAAAGGGTCTGGGGGCACAGGTGGTGTTCTCAACGATACTCCCAGTCTCAGGCTATGGGCTGAGGAGGGAGAGGAGGATCCTTGTAGTTAACCAAAGACTGTGGCGCTGGTGTCAACGAGAAGGCTTTGGCTTCTATGACCATAGCTTGCTCTTTGGTAAGAGAGGAAGTGAGCTGCTTGGAAGAGACGGCCTCCACCTCTCTCCCCTGGGGAAGAGGCTCTTCTCAGCCAGACTGGCTGACCAGCTCCACCGGGCTTTAAACTAAACCCATTGGGGGATGGAGGGACTACTGCCACTGCTGGCCCACTGAGCAACCCTTGCAAAGCCAGCGGGCAAGGCACTTAAGGGAGCCCACCCTTACCCCAGCCCTGGTACAATCTGTGGGCAAGGCAAGAGCCCCCAAGGGGCACTTACCTGCCTGTATACAAATAGCAGGAGCTTGGGCAATAAACAGGAAGAGCTTGTCCTCCTGCTCAATGCAAATAATTATTATGTCATAGGGATAACGGAGACCTGGTAGGACTCCACCCATGACCGGACCTCGGGTATAGATGGCTATACCCTGTGCAGGAGGGTTCATGTAGATAAAAGGAATGGGGTTGTAGCTCTATATGTTAAGGAAAGCTACACATCCCTGCAAGCTGATATTGGTGACCAGAGTGGATGACTGGAGACCCCCTGAGTTAAAATCCATGGGGAATATGGCACAGGGGACACAACGGTAGGAGTCTACTACAGACCTCCCACCCAAAGTCCTGAGCTTGACCAGGAGTTTACCCGGCAACCGGCTGAGGCTGCATGCTCCAGGACAATGGTTGTCATGGGTGACTTCAATTACCAAGTCATCTCGTGGGAGGATCACTCAGCAAAATCCAAGTAGTCGCAAAGCTTCCTCTCATGCATGGATGACCTCTACCTGAATCAAGAAGTCTATGGGCCAATAAGGGGCAAAATGCTTCTTGAACTGGTACTGGCTACTGGGGATGACCTAAATCAGTGACCTAGTGATCAATGGGAAGCTGGGTGACAGTGACCACGAGCTGATCACCTTCACCATCCCCCGTAAAGCTGGCAAGTCAGTGAGCAACACGGAACTCCTTGATTTCAGAACAGCTGACTTTAACAAGCTACAAAGGATGGAGGATGGGATTCACCTCCAAGGAGCATTATTCTGCACTGGTCCGGTCCTGCAGGGAGCAAACTAGGAAAGCCAAGGCTCCAACTGAACTCCAACTAGCTTCGAGCATCAGTCCTTTTTCAGATATGTGGGGAGCCAGAGGAAAAGCAACGGCAACGTTGGACCCCTGGTGAACCAGATGGGGCAACAGACAACTGACACCCAGGAAAAGGCCAACCTATTAAATGGGTACTTTGTGTTGGTTTTTCATCAGTCACATGGGATGCCCATGCCCACTACAGGACAGGGAGGTCCAGGTGAGGTAGATCCCCTGCCCTCCATTAATGCTGACCTTGTGAAGGAACATTGAGAAACTAGATACCTTCAAGTCAGCCGACCCTGACTATCTACACCCCAGGGTACTCAAGGAGCTGGTGAGCATCATAGCCCACCCCCTGGCATGGATCTTTGAAAATTCCTGGCACTCTGGTGTAGTGCCCAAAGACTGGCAGAAGGCCAATGTGGTACCTATCTTCAAGAAAGGGAGGAAAGTGTATCCAGATAACTATAGGCCCATCAGCCTGACTTCTATCCCAGGGAAGATCTTAGAAAAGTTTATTAAAGAGGCCATCCTTAATGGACTGGCTGATGCCAACTTCCTAAGGGATAGCCAGCACGGGTTTGTTGT
>NW_017728912.1:15282425-15299726 GCF_001723895.1 Crocodylus porosus
CATCTGGAGTACTGTGTCCAGTTTTGGGCTCCACAATTCAAAAAGGATGTGGAGAAGCTTGAGAGAGTCCAGAGGAGAGCCATGCGCATGATCAGGGGTCAGGAAAACAGACCTTACGATGCCAGGCTGAGAGCCATGGGCTCTCTAGCTTGGAAAAGTGCAGGCTCAGGGGTGATCTGATAGCCACCTATAAATTTATCAGGGGTGACCACCAGTATCTGGGGGAATGTTTGTTCACCAGACCATCCCAAGGGATGACGAGGTCAAACGGTCATAAACTACTGCAAGACCATTTCAGACTGGACATAAGGAAGAATTTCTTTACTGTCTGAGCCCCGAAGGTCTGGAACAGCCTGCCATCGGAGGTTGTTCAAGCACCTACATTGAACACCTTCAAGAGCAAATTGGATGCTTATCTTGCTGGGATCCTATGACCACAGCTGATTTCCTGCCCTTTGGGTGGGGGGGCTGGACTCAATGATCTTCCAAGGTCTCTTCCAGCTCTAATGTCTATGAAATCTATGATTCAGGGGGCTGTGATTCGATTTGGTGATTTGAATCACTGTCCTGAATCTATGTGGCCAAACCTGATTTGGAGATTCATCCACAGCAAAATCAGCCGAATCTCTGAATCAGACAGACCCCATCCCCCACCTACTCTCCCAGCCCCATCAATGGCTGCCCTGCCCAGTGCCAGCTCGCGGCTTTTTAAAAAAAAAAAGCCCAGCACACATTGGGTGCTGCCAAGTAGGGAGCGAGAAATCCCCACTTCCCCACGCTCTGTGGGGGGCTCTGTCACAAGCTCCCATTCCCCACCTGCTCTTCCTGCTCCATCTGCTGGCTTTTTTTAAAAAAAAAAAAAGCCTCCACTAACCGTCTGCTGCCAGGCAGGAAGGAGCAATCCCTTCTGCTCCCATTGCCCCATGCTGTGCTGGCGGCTTCCACGAGCCCCCAGAAGCCATTAGGTGACTGCAGCAGGCAGTGAGAGGGGACTTCTTTGGGTTTTTTTTAGGAGGCAGGAGCTGGGGTGAGGGGGGCATCCATGGGGGGGCTGGGATAGTGGGTGCGGGTTGGGGGTTTCGTGGCAAAGCCCCCCATCCAGCACAAGGCAGTGGGTATTGCTCCCCCCACCTGACAGAAGCTGGTGAGTGACAGCTTTTTTTATTATTACTTTTAAAGAGCTGGGAGCTGAGGCTGGGTGAGGCAGCCATGGAGGCGGGGCTGGAAGAATGGGTAGGGGTCAGGGGTGCTCGGTGGGCTGGGAGAGCAGGCAGGGGATGGGACCTAGTGTGGATCCCCCATGGTCCCCTCCCCCCTCCTCCATCTCCCCTACTCCCACCCCCTACTTACCAGCATGGAGTCCAGGCTCACCTCCCTGCAGCGGTAAGTGGGGACTGCCCAAATCTCTGAAGCTCTCTGAATCTTTTCTGAATCATTTCAGAACATTTTATTAGTCTCCTGATTTAATTTGGTTTCGGAGATTCAGCCGCCGAATCTCCTCCGAATTGAATCAGCATCTGAACCTTCACACAGCCCTAATATTAAGTTAAGATAAAGTATAGATTTTTGTTTGTTTGTTTCATTTTTTTATATAGAACATCAGAATTTCCTGGACCAGGCTACTGATACAACTAGTTCAGTATCTGATTTTTTTGACCATGCCCTATACCAGGTGCTGTGAAAAAGAAACCTTTTCACAGCTCTATACTGGCTATCAGAAGCCCAATATAAAAGGGATCCCTTGTAAAGAATCTTGTATCACTTAATAACCCGGTGTACTTCTGGGGAAATGCAAGGAGGAGGGCATCACAGGCCAAAATCTGTCACATTTCTTTTGAAATGTGGGGAAAAAACAAAAAGAAAAGATTAAAAATGTATAACTAAACTGTCAGGCCCCTATTCACATGAGCTGGAACCTGGCTCTCCTTTTTATTTTTATTTTTTTACTTTTTTTTTTTTGCATTTTATCTGTATAGTGCCATGGGGTTGTTTCTTATTTTATTTAGATATGCACTGAAGTAAGTACTTAATCTGAACAAAAAAATGCCTCAAGTTACTCTCTATTTTGTTTCCTATGTCCTTCTCCTCAGCACACTTAAGCTAGGTATAAATTACTTAATTACAGGCTGCAGCCACATGAGATGCTGACTGCACCATAGCTTATGGCTACTGCCCAGTAGCACCACGTGGTAGGAAGTGTGATGCATCAGTACTGTGAGATACTGAGATGATGAGATACTGTGCAATCATCATCATGAAAAAGCCATTCGGTGATGCTACTGCACAATAACTCCAATTACTGCGCAGTCATTTAGTCCTTGTTTATGCAAGTAGTAAATGACTGCATAATAATGACTGCACAGTCAGTGTCTCATGTAGACAAGGCCACACTGTCGTAAAATATGCCGGCATGTATCGGGCCAGAGGTCCACCTATCCCAGGATTCCATATCTCACAGTGGTACAGAGTGCCCCGGGTACTAGCAGCTGTCTAGCTGGGACAGCGTGGACTACAGAACAATATACTTAAAACTATTTTCCTATTTTACTTCCACACATGAAATCCAGTATCATAATGAAAGCACAAGATCTAAACATGTCTGACAAGCAAACACCCTGAAATTGGAAAGGCTAAAATGAAAAATGGACTAATTTGAGATAGTTTTCTTGAAAAGCATAAGAAAGTCTGCAGGGGCAGGTACATGGTGTGTTGTAATTAGAGTTAGGCCTCAGGTATGAAGTGGCGACCTGAATCTGAACACATCTAAAATTTGGATTATTTGCATTTATCTAGTGTTCTAAAGCATTTCTCATAGCAGGACACTGTACTGGGTCCTGAGACTTTCCTTGGACTCCTCTATGTCGATTTGTGCACAAGCCCGGAGCCTCATTGACTTGCATACGGTTGTACTTGGATTCAGCATTTTATATGCATAAAGCATATTGCAGGATTAATCATTATTTAGCAAATTAAAATTGAAAATAATAAGAAAAAACATATTCATCCTTGGATTTGGAAGTTGCTGAATAATGTTTATAAATCTATGTGGATTGAAATGGAGGAGTCTCACATAGGTATTTTAAAGGTCTTAACTCAATGTGACTCGTTTTATGTCCAAATTGTATAACAGTGATGGTATAAAAATAAATATTATTATTCTATATTGTACTTGATTAAAACACAACCACCTATGACAGAAGAGTAATCTGGCTTTATGGAACATTTTGACTTTTTTCCATATCAAGCCCCTAACAAGACAAATTATTTTTATATGCAAATTTAATCCCAAGTGACATCTAGAAATCTGCTGCTTAGTTAACATCAAGAGAAATACTACAAAACTCCAAAACATTTTTATGGCAGATGTATAAGGCAAGACAAGGGAAAAGAACAGGCAGATGTTTCTAGCTTGGAAAAGCTTAGTTAAGAATGGTAGTATGAGAGCTATACACATTCTGAAGAACATAAGTAACATGAACATGAACAAAGGACTGTAGTACCTTAACAAATCACATTAATTAATTCAATTGGTGGTGTAACATTCTGATGGGAAATTTGTCATTGTCATCCAAGTATGTGGCAAAGCAAGATGTTTTTAAATGTGTTGGTGCTATTTTCTGTGTTGTAATACTTGTCCAGTGTTAGAAGAAATCAACTCTTCCTGTATTTTAGGGTGTGGACACTTAGAAAAATTGAACCCTTCCCAAATATCACTGATCGGAAACTGCTTCACAGTTTTCATTGGTCAGAGGTGTCCACACATACAGCACCCTAGCATTTCAGGTTGAACAGTCAGCATTGAAGTGCTGTGGGTCCAATGCTAGGTGGTGCTGTGCTTTGAGGGTCCCAGTGACCTGTGTCTGGGGGCAATTTTATTTTCTGCTTTTCCTGCTCTACTGAACATGAACTCAATAAACTTGAATAGACTGTAATTGATCAAAGTCTTCAGTGTGTTTAGCTGACTTGGGGTGTCCAGAGGAGACTGCTTGAACCCACACTTTTGGGTTTCCAGGGGCTGAGCATGATGCAGAACCATGGTCAGTGACAGTGGTAGGGGGAGGTTTGGAGGGGCTGTAGCCTCCTGCCCCCGCCCCCATAGCCACCCCTCTCAGTGCCATTGGTACTACCACCACCTCCTCACCCACCCCACACGGATGAGCTCACAAAGATGCAGCACTCCTGGCAGGGCTAGTGCCAGCCTTTTCCTGGTGAGGGGCTGGGCTCAGAGTACACGGGAGCAGGGTGGGCTCAGCTTCATGAGGCGGGCAAGCAGCAGCTGGGAAATGTGGCTATGGTGAAACTAAGGCAAATTTTGTGGTGGCTATAGCCACCCAAGTCACCAAGCCCATCCCCGGCCCTGGCCCAGCCCCTATCCCCCAACCGAGAAGAGGCTGGCACTGCCCCTGACCTGGCTGAGTGAGGGGTAAGGACATAGCACAATGTTAGAAAGATAGCTTTTACTGAACAAATGTGCAGGCATGGGTGGATCCAGGATTTCGTAAAGGGACATGTAGGAGAAGTGACCAGTACTGCAGCAGTGGTTGCACATGCATTTGTAGCCTGTCTTCCACCAGAGTGGGGCAGCCATGGCATTGGAGCTGGAGCTAGGGACTTTTTTAAAGTCCCTGAATCCAACAAGACTCCTGAGTGGCCCCTGTTCTCAATACTCCTCCCTTCCCCTCTGTGATCAGCAGCACCTACCCTTCCCACTCCTTGCCCCCTTTTCCCTAGCTACTGCAGATACTGTCCCTGGCTGAGTTAGTAGAAACTCCAGAACTGTGTCTGCTCCATGCCAACCAGGTTGTAAAAGGAGTGGATCTCAGCCAG
This sequence comes from Crocodylus porosus, assembly GCF_001723895.1. Taxonomy (NCBI): domain Eukaryota; kingdom Metazoa; phylum Chordata; order Crocodylia; family Crocodylidae; genus Crocodylus; species Crocodylus porosus. The sequence goes on from NW_017728912.1 coordinate 15,287,253, forward strand.
GGACAGCAGTTGCAGTGGGCCAGTTTCCCCTCCCTGAGTCTGTTCCCAGGGAGTTGGGAACACTCAGGGGTACAGGGCAAGAATACATAACCTGGCTACTGCTGCCAATGGCCCAAGCTGAGTCCTTTTTCTCCCACAGCCTGGACAGAGTTGTGTAGGTATGGCCCTGGATCTTTGCTTGCCTGCAGCTCAACCTGGGACGGTGGCAGAAGTGAGTGCAGGAGGGAGAAAAAAGGGAAGAGGACATGCCACTGGTCATGGAGGGGAAGAATTCTTACCTGCTTTGGAGACTTGAAACCTGTCCCCAGCTGCTGCTCCCATAGCATGAAAGGGGTAAAACCAGGCCACTGAACCATGTTTGAACCTCCTGAGTACAAGACAGCTCATTAATTAAAAGTGTCTACAAAGGGTGGAAGATTGGGTACAGGAATTCTGGCTGCATACCAGAGTGATCATTTGCAGTACTGGGGGTGGTAGGAAAAATTCAGTGTTGGATGCCTGGAAAACTGACCAGGCCTATGTCAAAACACTTAGTATCCACACATAACAGTGAACTGCTGTTGAACTGGTTCAAAAGTGTAACTGATCTTCCACAGACAGCTATTAAAACAGAGTTTAAATTATTGAACTATTACAGGAAGCTTTAACTCAGTTTAATGGACATGTGTATCTATCTATCTATCTATCCATATCCATTTCAGTTTAAACTACTTTGAAACTGAGCTAAGCATTACATATATCCATGCCCTTTTCTTTTCATTTGTTTTCTTTTCATCCTTTGTACATGAGACTACCAGGTTGGGTTCCAGTGCTGGCTCCAGGGAGGGAGTAGAATTATTGAGATAATGAACACTTAACATTTCTGGGTGAGAAAATACATTAGAGTAAGCAGGTGTTAATTCTAAGGAATGTTAGTCTGTATTAAGGTTAACTAGTGCTAGTGATCAGTCTCCCATTCAGGGTTAATAACTTCTGTAATGTGCAGTGCTCAGACCTGCTGCTAGAGGGCTTGAGAGCAGGGGTATGGCTAAGGCTTGCAAGTATGCTCCATGCGTGCCCTGGTCACCAGCTCTCTAGTCATAGCGTAAGCTGGAGGTGAGAGGGGCAAGGGGTCCCCTCTGCCTCCAAAATCACCCTTCTGCCCCCCTATTGGCCTCCAGACCCTCTTCCACCTTCCCATTGGTGCCTCCACCCATGTATCAACCCCAATCCACAATCAATCCTTCTACCCCTGGATCAATCATTACCCTGCTACCTCATTCAGCTTGAGAACAGTGGGAGAAGTTGTGGGGGGGGGAGGATTTACTGTCTACTCCTGGATTCCCTGTAGCCTGTGTTACCCCTGTGCACCCAGATCCCCACCAGGCCCTACAGCTACCCAGAAAGTTTATTTTCCAACCTAGATTTACAGTACAATGCAACAGACATAGAAAAAAATAATCTTTAAGTGCCCACATTTTCTTTAGTTCTATGCTAAAATATTGCCCTCTCATTAAGAAGGAAATAATAACCACGCAGGGAAACCACAACCACAAAATGAAGAATTTCACAAGTTTGAATGGGGCTGAAGTCCACAATTGACTTAATGAAGAACTTAAGCAAGATAGAGTCTAGATCTGAGTCTAAACTTAATCTAAGTGTGCTTGTATATAGAACTGGAGGTTTTCACTGCTACACTTGATGCATTTACGGACCAGAACCATTTCAGAAGCCCCAAACTTTAGTGAGGAAAGCATCCACTGTGCAAACTAAAGAACAAAATCTATCTTTTCTCCCTTTAGAAATCTTGCGAGTTCCAAAATATGTAATGGTCTTGGGAGACAGTATAGTGACTAAGGCTATGAGCTCTGCTAGCTTCCCTACCAGTCTGAGAACTGTTTTCAGGTGTTACTGAACATTTTATGCATTACTATCCATAGATATTCTTGATCTTAGATATCATCTTCACCCTTTTAAAGAAAATAGAATTTTTCCGGAAGAGACCATTCAACAACTCAAGCTGCTTACACATATAAAGAAGCCGAAGTTGCATGCCCACTTTTCCCTCTTCAGTGGCAGCATAGAGATCCACTGATCTCAGAGGAGTTTGGACCACGTACAGGAGCAGCTAATTTGGCACTCTTAACAATCTATGATGGAAAGCAGGCTTAGGTTCTGATCCCATATAATTGAGATAAAGGGGAGTTTTACCCCTGACTTCAGTGAAGCTGATTGGAGACCCTTAATAAGTGTGATTATAAATCTACACACAGTTCAAAACTGCCAGGTAGCTTGTTCTCTTTTTGACATATGGAGTTTAGTGAAAGGTTTTTTTAACCTTAAAATTTAATGCTAATATAATAATAAGTTATACTTTCTCTAGCAAAGATTCCATGTGCATATCATTTTTTTCGTAAGTCATTAATAAAGTTAAACTGAATAATTATTTTAGTCCATGACCTTTAACTTTCATTCTTGACAAGGAAATGTTGTAATATATGGCATTGGGGTATTTGGCATGAAACAAAAATGGCCACAGATTTAATTAAAATATAAGTTATTGTTAGCAAGAAAGGTCATGCTAAGAAAATGTAATTTCAGGAGTATATTAGCAAACACACTCCAGTGTTATTTGCATGTAAAATATATATTTTGTACTTGACATTTAGAAAGGAAATTGGAACTGTTTATAATGGATGCTTGAACACTTTTGTGTTCGTGTGCTGCTTTTGTTCTTATTTTGTATAATTGGTTAGATGTTATATACAGCAGTAGTTACATTTTGCTCTTTATGCTTGAGTGTCTAATTTATCTGAAAATTAGTCCACAAGACATATACAGCTTGGAATAAAGGAATACTCTATTCCTTAAAGAATTATAGCTTCATGGGACATCACCGGAGGGGGGGCAGTTAATGTCCCAAGTTGTTTGCACTTTTTTCAGCGCATTTTAAAGATGATCAACATTCCTGAACCACACCGCCCCCCCCCAGCTTATTGAATGTTGAATAGATGCTGGTGATAAAAAGACAGCTTTTCTCTGGAAACCAAAGTACGCGTTTTAGGGCCTGCCATGTAAGAAGCTGAAATGCACAGAAGGCACCTCTATCTAGAAATGTTCTTTTACAGCAAAAAAGATTCGTTGATCCTCTAAATAGTGACTGTAAAATTAACAGAATGATGTTTTCATTTAAAAGTTTGTACAGGCATGTTACTTGTTTAGAAAGTGGAATGTGTACAGGTAACATATCATAAGTAAGCTTTTGCTTTTTTTGTATGCCTTTTAACTCTCTGGAGACTCCACGGCTTTGAGTGAGATGAATTATATACCTTTTCCTGACACGTCAGCAGAGTTGTTTACTAATTTTCAATAAACCTGCTGAAACCTATAGAATACAACACATGTTATTAGGGGCATAACCAGAGATGCAGTTGCACAGCATGATGCATCACCATGAGAGACACCTATGTTGTTTCTGAACAAGCTAGCTTTAGTACTGAAAGTGCTATAGTATAGAGTAGCAGTTAGATCAGGCTAATTATCTCTGGTGAGAAATGGGTGATATTAGAGTAGGTAGGGTAACCTACTTATAGCTCCAGAATTGTCACTGGAACAGGAAAGCATGTTATATCATGTGGTAGAAGCCTGTGCATGACTTTGTTTAACGTGAGGAAACACAAACTACACAGTGGTGTGTGGAAACACAAACTACATGATCTTGACAAGATGGAGATCTAGGCCCACTGGCAAGGGAGAATCCTAGATGGCAGGAGGCCTCCGTCTTGCTGCAGCCTTCTTCCATCTATTCAACCGTTGAGATCCTGACTTCTTCTTTTGCCTGATCCACTTCCTAATTAGATACTAGTAGACACAATTTAAAAAATAGATGAACCAGGACATTCTTATATATAGAAAAGAAACTATATATGTTGAATATTCATTCTGAAGCCAAATCACTCTCCCTCCCATGGAGAGGATTTTTAGAAAAGGCAAAGAAAAAGTATATAGATGTATATGTCATTTATACCAGAGTGGACCCTTAAATGTGAGAAGAACATAATTTTAATTTTCTGTTAACTGTTTCTGAGGGAACAGGTAGAGCTGACTTAAGTATTTGAATTAACTCTGAAATTGTCAATTTCTTATGAAAGGAAATTAAGATGCTAACACATTTTCAACAATATGAAAATAACAGCTTTGGGTTGATTTATTGTAGATGCTATAAGTCTGAAACAGTAGATTCCATTAATGCTAAATCAAAAATGGCATAATAAAATCAAGCCCACCATGAGACACAAGTGATTTACTGCCTTGGGGTATATGTGAGTTTAGTATTACAGATTCTTTAAAAGATAAAAAAAAAAGTTCAGAAGACTTATGGTGTATTCATCATAGGCTGTTTATGCTATTTGTTAACAGGATCAGTGCTGTAGGTGCTTAATTGCCTGAAGCAATTGCTTGTCTGTGAAATAAGGCACTTCTAATATTTGCCTCTGTGTTTTCCCCCACCTCAGTAGAAACCTTGAATTCACCCTTGTCCCAATGAAAGAAAAACTGCTATGAGCAACTTGAAGATAGGGACTGAACTGATTAACTGATTAGCATCCCAGAGCAGAAGGTTAGAAAGTGAATTTTCCATTATACAGAAATTGCCATTGGAAAGTAATCCTGTTTATTTAACTGTACTTTTAGCTTCTCTGGAGGGATGCTTGACATAAGATAATGGAATTTACTCACTCTTTATTGTTTAAAACTACAATCATATCAAGAAAATAAGCATTTACTGTATCATTAAACCAAGGTAGAGAAGAGTTACTTGAAGAGTTCTTGGTTCCTATAAACCCTTTTATCATTTCAATTAACACTGCCAAATGCTGTTTTATATTATAGGCATAAATGAGATTTTACAGTCTTTCTAGGTGTGTTTATATCCTAATTTATTTGAGTAATAGAGATTAGAAACAAGAACAAGGCTTTGCACAAAACTACAGGAACAGCTATTAAAGGCCAAGGCATCAAAAGCCATGCTACAAATGACAATTCAATAGTGGTAAATCTAAGAAAGTCTGCTGATAAGCATTTGCAATTTGTCAAGGGCAGTGTGAGCAGCATCAGGTAAATAATTCAGGGGGAGGGGCTGGTAGGTCTATAGGGAGGGCTGGCAAATCCGGGGGCCTGGCAGGTTGGTTGGTTTCCTGATCTGGGGAGTAGGGTTGGGAGCTAAGAACAGCACAGCTCCAGGGATGGGGCAGGGCTTTCCCACCCCTGGGACTGTGCTATGATTCCATACAGGCATTCAGTAGACTAGAGGTTCCCAACTTTTCTGTGCCCAAGGGCACATTCGAATTTAAAAGAAAAAGAAGTGCATGCCAATATGACAGCATTTTTTTGTTGGAATAATGATTTTTACTGATCAGGAAAATGCACACAGGCACCTGAACAATCCTCGGGGAACACCATGGTGCCTGCAGGCACTGCATTGGGAACCTCTGCACTAGACTAAGTAAACTCATTTTAGGTCAGGTTAACACCGGTTGATCTGAAGTTAGTTCGCCTCAGGAGAACTTCATATTAGGGGCACTATGAACACCTGCCCACGGGGACATTTAGATCAACCTAACCTTGATTAGGTCAATCTGAATGTAACAATTGTATATACCCAAAGACTCCTCCTCATTCCACTGCATTAGTATTTCTTTTTTTCTGACTTTGATCAGGATTTAATTTAGTTTTGTTCATAAGATGACTTGGTAGTGAGTGAAATCAACTTGAGTGAATAAAGGATGCTTACAATACATTTATCCAAAGGGTTGTAGTATCCGTTCATTCCTTGGGCAGCTTTTATCCCTTCCAGTACTGTTCTTTGTTATTGGGGCCTAAAGAAAATAGTGACGGACTTTACTGCTTTGTAATTCATGGGCAAGCAGTAGGGTGTTCTACATATGGTACCTTTAAGGATGTGATGGTTTGGATTTGGGTTCAGTCTGAGTGAGAACACTGATTGATCTTAGCATTTTGGTAAGACCTAGCTTAAGGCTAGGAATAAAAACAGCATTTCTCAAGTTGTGTGTTATTACTTTTCATTTGTTGCTTATCGATTAACTGTCAGAGATTAGATCTTAGTTTTTAAAATGAGACAGCTGCTGGTTGCCTTTTTTTTTCTTTAGCATATATAGAACAGGAGAGGAAAAGGTAAAACTAGACATCATTCAGCACAGAAGTGTTGGATGTTAAAATCCTTTGGCGGTACTGACCTTGTAAAAAATAGCATTGAAACATGCCTCCAAATAAAGTTCTTACTTCAGTACCAATTTCCATTGCTCTTGTGGAAAGAAAATAATGTGCACATTTTCCAATGTTTTTCAGCATTAAGTAAAATGCTTTCCATTGGTTTTATAATTTGTTTTCTGTTTTTTTTCTCCTTTATACGTTATAAGTATGACCCCTGAGCACATTTCTAAATAATGAATAATTCATTTTACTTAATACAAGGTGCCTAACCAGTAGCCTTATATTAATTCAGTGGTTTTCAACCTTTTTTTTCATTTGTGGACCCCTAAACATTTTTGAATGAAGGTGTGGACCCCTTTGAATTGTAGGAGAGGGTATCCACATACTTTTGATTGATCATGGCCATATTTCATGGACCAGTTAGACATAGTCTGGACTTCCAGGGTTCTGGGAACCACAGGTTAAAAAATCACTGGTCTTATTCAAACTGATAATATTAAAACACTTTTCATACTACCCCACCTACCCCAAGCCCTCAACTTAGCGGAAAATGAATTAAGAGGCTCTACAGCAATCATTAAAGGCCATCCTGTTTCAGCTTAGTTTGAAAGCGGCAAATGAATGCTGGAGTCACCACAGTGAAGAACAGCACATAATGTTATGAGTGCTACACTCTGTATTAGGGCTGTGCAAAATTTCACCTGGCATTTCGTTTTGAAGCTTTTTCAATGCGTTTGAGCTTGAAACAGTGAAATCAAAACAAAACAAAAGCCTTCAAAACAGCTTTAAAATGAAACTAGGAAACTCAAAAAATGTTGAAAATTTCAAAACATTTTGGTTTTTGAAGCCAGGCTTACTTGCTTCAGTGCCAGTCTCAGCTGGCAGCACCCTCCTCCGGTCATCCAGTAGGCAGATTTGGGAGTCCCCACACCTCTGGGAGGGCTTCAGGAGCTGTGCCCGAGTCCTCTGGGCCCCCGATGTGCCTGCCAGATGACAGACTGGTGGCAGATCAGAACTGCTGCTGGCCCCAGGCAGCAGCATCCAGCTCCTGTCACCCAGCAGACAGATCGGGGGCAGGTTGATCTACCCTGCACCTTACTGGAGCTGGCCAGATGGGAGCCCAGGGCAGATCAGCTGGTGTGGGGACACTCCCCCACCTGAGGATCTTGGTGGTGGGTCCCTCCCTGAGCTGATCTGCCCTGCCTGCTACCGGAGCCGGCCAGGTGAGAGCCTGGGGCAGATCACCTCGTGGGAACTCTCCTCTGCCATCTGACAGGAGCTGGGTGCTGCCACCTGGAGCCAGTGGCAGCACTGATCTTCCTGGAGCTGGGTGCGGGCTGTGCCCAGCACTGGTCTGTTATCTGGCAGACAGATCAGGTGCCCAGAGCCCCGGGAGGCCTCTGGCAAAGCCCCCGAAGCCCTCCCAGGGGTGCGGGTGAGCCTCCAATCTGCCTGGCAGATGAGAGGAGCCAGATGCTGCCACTTGGGACCAGTGGCAACAGCGATCTTCCCCTCACTGGTCCCAGAAAGCAGCACTCAGCTTCTCTCATCTGGCAGGCAGATCAGGGGCTCACACCCCCAGGAAGACTTGGGCACAGCCCAGGCAGCCCTCCCAAGGATGCAGGGGAGCCCTCAATCTCCCAGCTTGCTGCATTTTATGTTTCCCCATAATAACTTACAGTCAAAACATCAAAATAGTGTTGAAACAGCAAAACAGTTTTGACGAAACGAAATGGAACAATGCTTTCAAAATGAAATGGAACTCAAACCAAAAAATAGTATCAAATCATTGAAACAGAAGTCAAATCAGGACGATGCAGTTTTGCACAGCCCTACTATGTGCCAGCTGTAATGTAGCTTCCTTAGAGGAATACTGGGCATGCACCAAAGAGACTGTCTTTCGCGTATGTTAGCTGGCATGTGTCCAGTACAACACTAAGGCAGCAACGTTCTTTCTGCTCTGGTGTGTAGTGTAGGAGAGTCACATTTATGGTAAGGTTATCTAAGAACATAAGAAGTGCCATACTGAGTCAGATCTATGGTCCATCTAGCCCAGCATCCCATCTCTGATAGTGGCGGAAAGGGCTACTTTAGAGGGAAAATACTGACCTGGATACACATAGAACAATCTATCCCCTGTCCATTATTCTCCCTGATGTTCATCATTATTGGTTTACAGATGCCAGAAGAAACATCTTCAACTGTTCTGTTCAGCAGCTATTAATAGAGCTATGAATTTGCCTGCTCCCCTTTTGAACCTGACCACAAGTTAACTAAATGTTACATAAAAAAGTGTTTTCTCTTGTTAATATTAAACCTGTCTTGTACCAATTTCAGTGCATGTCCCCTAGTTCTAGTATTCTGGGAACTTGATGAATACAAGTTGCCTGTTCACTTTGCCACATCCTTTATCATTTTAGAGATCTCCATCATATCTCCACTCAGCCTTCTCATTTCCAAACTAAAGAGTCTTAGCTTTGTTAGTTTCTCCTGGTATGGCAAAGGCTCCATTTTAGTTACCCTTGCCTGTACATTTTCTGATTTTATTAAATCCCTTAAATAATGTGTAGACCAGAAATTGACACAGCATTCAAGATATGGGTGCACCATGGATTTGTATAATGGGGTAATTATGTTCTCCATTTTGTTTTCAATTCCCTTCTTAATGATCCTCAATGTCTTCCATATATACATAAACAAATAAATTGTAAAATGAACATCAACAAGAATAAGGGATTAAAGAGGAGCTTCTGTTTTAGTGTTTGCAGGACTGGGACATTAGTACAAGAAACAATGTGCGTTTATTGGAGGAAAGTGCTGACCTTTCTAGTATATGAATTTCTGTTAACAGCAAAAGGAACGTCCAGGGGTTCCAATATCAATTAACAAATTAAAAACTTTGTACAAGGAAACTGTTTAAGTTTAATACAGTCCTTCAACAGTGTTAAAATTTCCTAGGTGAACAAAACCTTACTTCCCTGGGGTATGGTACAATGGTGATCTGATATCTATCACTCATATTTTTGTTCTGTATGGTCCTTGTGAGTTGGCTACTACAGCACACCTGGCTGCACCATTTCACTCTTCTCTGGTAGGGAAGGCAGAACAAGAGTGAGAAGGGAGAAGTAGTTGCCAGTGTCAGTAACAGGGAAGGTGAGGTGGGAAGGAGAAAGTTTAGCTCCACTAAATAGTACCTGTCTAGACTGAAAGAGAGAGAAAGAGAGACAGCAAGCAAACAGCTCCTGCCATAGGCAAAGGTAAAGGAAAAAAGCAGGGAGGGCTACAGAGATCAGCATCACAGCACAGGGCAGGGAATAGGATATGCCAGGCTGAACTGCTTGCTGCTGATCCCCCTTGCCGTGGGCCAAATTCAGACACTCTAGAGGACAGATCTTTCTGGTAAGTCATAAGACAAGGGCCACTGCCTTGGAGTACAAGGACTTACCTTCCATAAGCACAATTCTGACTGGGCCATATTTCAGGTTCCCCTTCCCTTCTCTTGTTTAATAGGAATGTTTTATCCATTATTCCTATACATATATTTTGTTTTAAATGTGTTGCAGCTACTTATTCCCTGAAGTGTGTATGGGGCAGAAACAAGGTAAAGGCATATGTTAACTTAGTACTGTACTACCTGTATTTTCAGCCTTGTTGGAGGCTTATGATTCCCCATGGCATCAAAGCATAGTCAAGAAATTCATACATACGCTGGTTTGCAAAGCCATTTTGTAGCTGAAGATAGAAGGAGATCTATTCAACGTGCCTTTTTTCACTAATGGCCATAGTACAATTTTAGTAAGTTTGTAGTACCCAAGGAACACTTTTACCTTTGTACACTTTTTTTGCTAGGTTAGGGTTTTTCATATAATATTGGGTGAAAGCCAGACACTTGTAGAAATTCCATGATTTCAATTGTTTTCATGCTATGTTATGGAACATAAATATGGAGAGGAAAAAAAAGGGAGGGGGAAAATGGAATTAAAATTTCACATTATTCACTGCTTTTTGTTAAGGTAAAATCTAGAGATTTACTAAAACTTGTATTAGTTAAAGTATGTTTTTAATATTTTGAAATAAAATATCAAAACATTTATTTTTGAAAATATTGTAAGATGCTTTGAATACTATTTGAATGTTTTGTTTTATTTTTTCAGAACCAAATATCCTCAAAACAAAACACAATTTTCACAACTCTTTGACTTCAATAAAAATTATACTTTTTAGAAAAACATATTTTGACAAAAAATTCTAACCAGCTCTATTTTCATTCTTCTAATGAAAAATAAATAGACCAGAGCTGCAAAAAAGATGATGGAGAAGAATTTGTTCTGTTAAGTTTTTTTCAGTTTACCCTCTGTGGATGAACCCTAAACTCATGCTGATGAGATTCTGGAGTAACTGAAGCAATAACATTTTTAAATACCTTCATATATGACCCTAACAACACTGAAAGATATGCAGCTCCCCAGTCTAACTCATGGTGCTTCACAGGAAGTGCCATTAGTTACACCAACCCTTTGGACACAACAAGCATTTGCTGTGGGTTAGAAGGGTTGGTGAACCGAGTTCCAGTTTGGAGCTGATCCAGCCAAGGATTTGCAGACATACAATTTTTCTCCCCTAGCCCAGCCCTCTTCTTCCCAGCTCTGATGCTTTTTGCACAATGGGAGGAGAGAAGGTAGTGGAGGGAGCTCAGGCTTGGGTTGGCCCAGCCTGCACTGCAGTGGGGGCAGGTGGATTGCATCTCCCAGCCTCATAAGCCCTGACTCAAACCTCACCTGTAGCACTGGATGGGCCCAGCCTGGGCTCCCTCTCTTCTTCTCCCCTCCCATCATGCAGACAGCTGTGAGGTCAAGGCTGGGCTGCATCAGCCCAGCCACCCAATCATACACAAGTTAATGAAGACACGCCACTTTGGTGTGCCTTTATTTAAATCCTTGTATAATGAGGATTAATTTGTCATGCAGTAGGAAACTTTTCAAGTGTTCTGCAGCCATACACTTCTGTTAGGCATAGCTGTAGAACACTTTCATGGGGTTGATCATGCAAGAAAAACTTCGGTCTACACCCAAAGATACCCAGCTGTAAATCTGAGGAAGAGAAGAAAATACTTTTTTTTTAAATCAAGGGAAGAAAATAAATCAACTGTGTCAACTTCCTTCATTTGTTTTTCAGCCCATCATCATGTCCTCTATCTTAGTTGAATAGAGTTTTATCCTGCTTTCTCATGTACATATGCCAGATCATCTCACTTTCTCCTGTTATGCTCATGTACACAATGCCCCACTCCCCACTCCATTAGTAGGTAAATGAATGTCTATCAATCTTTAATACATTTATCTTTGCAGAACTTATCTAAAGTAAGGAAGTACTATTATTTTAGAAGTAGGGAACTGAGTTTTGGAAAGACTTCATTCACATAGGAAGTCTGAAGGAGAGAGAAGGGACTTGAAATCCAAAGTCCATGCAATGAGCTCACAAGAGGATAGATTACCGAGTTATTGCTCAGGAAGATTTCACATGATCATCAGTGAGAGCTTTGATTAGGTAAGGATTGGTTTAATGATTTTTTTAAAAAATGCTGAGCCTATCCTCAACCTGTATAAGTCACAATTCCATTAAAATTAATAGAATTACGTGGATTTACATCAGGTAGAACCAGACAATTTATTTACTTTTATGAAAATGTACTGATATATACCTCTTTTTACTTCTTCAGGGTCTGAAGCACACTGATAATTCCTTTATCATTACAGGGCAAATGCTAAATATCAATGAAGTGTAAAATTCATTTTTAACTACAAGAGACAATTTTATCATCTTCCTTTCTGTACATGACTTTTGTTGTATAGATATACATACAGATATACCTTCTTACTTGCCCTCATAGTTAGTAGGGTTGGAAGGGACCTGAGCAGATCATCAAGTCCAACCCCCTGCCATGGCAGGAAAAGTACTGGGGTCAAACGACCTCAGCAAGGTGATTGTCTAGCCTTGTCTTAAAGACCCCCAGGGTAGGAGCCAGCACCACTTTGCTTCAAGTTGGTTCCAGATCCTAGCTGCCCTGACAGTGAAGTAGCACCTTCTGATGTCTAATTTGAGTTTACCCTCTGTGAGATTGTGGCAGTTATTTCTAGTCACTCCTGGTAGTGCTCGGGGCAACAGGGACTCCCCAGTGCCTGTTGGTCCCCACTGACTAGCTTGTAACAGGCCACTAGATCCCCCCTCAGCCTTCTCTTGTGGAGGCTGAACAGGTTCAGGTCC
>NW_017728912.1:15299826-15324480 GCF_001723895.1 Crocodylus porosus
AACAAGGCGTCTCACACATAACACACAATTAAATTTAGGGCTGCTGCCTTGCTGCAGGCCTTTGCCACCTTGTGCTGGATGGTGAATTCCAGCAGGCAATGATCACTGTTGCCCAGGTGGTCGAGCACCCGCTGCCCCCTCACCAAGTCATCACCCGTGGCCAGTAGCAGGTCCAACAAGGCGTCTCACACATAACACACAATTAAATGTCCAGGTTTTGAGACTAGCACTGTGTGTCATCTTTTTCTGTTGATGAAGCCTTGCTCATATAAAATACACATGCATTACACAAGCAACCAATGAATTTAGGTAACAAATCAAACTTGTAACAAGTCTTTTTTTCTCCTTTGGCATAACAGTGTGATAATGGCTAGTTTTGCAATTCTCAATATGAGTCTTTAAAAAGTAGGCATAAAATACAGATTACAACAAAAGCTCTTCACTTCACATTCATTCTATGGTAATTAAATTAACTCAGTAAATTAGCAACGAAGAGCAAATATTTATAAAAGACTTGAAGCTCCCTGTGGTTTTATATGTGCTGTAGAAACCCTAGTGTCATTTTTTATCCTCTTTTCATCAATAAGCAAATGCCATTATTGCAACATTGCTGTTCTTTTCTTCTCCAAACCAGAAAATGGCATTCCAGGCTTGAACTTTGTGGATAAGAATGAGAATAACTAGCCATGAAAATACTCTAAAGCAATATATTTTAAAGGTTAGATTTCATTACAAATCCAAGATTTCAGCTTTGTTAATCTACACTATTTTTCAATATATCTGAGGTAAGATTCATAACACTATATTCAATAACAGATGTCATTCAACATGGCAGCAGAGAAATTATTTTATTGTACTGTAAAAAGGAAATGCTGTAATTACAATCTATTCAAACAACTATCAATTGATAGAAATAAATACTATCACTGATTATATATGTTGAAACTATATGAAGACAAAGTACAATACATGTGTGTCAAACAGTAGAGGGCAACTATTATTTTGAGGAAAAAAAGGAGATCCCAAAAAATGCTCTTATACTCCTCCCTATTTATTTGTCCATGTTTGCACTTATAGGCTTTTCCTGTGACTTAGTTTACTGAAGAGTTCCCTGCTAAACCAAGCCAGTCTTCTGCCATACTTGCTAGTCTTCCTTCACATTGGGATGTGTGTTCCTGCACTCTCAGTAAGGCTTCTTTAATGTACAGACAGCCCTCCTGGACTCCTCTCATCCTCAGTCTGGCTTCCCAGATGATCCTGCCCATGAGTTCTGTGAGTGAGTTGAAGACTGCTTTTCTGAAGTCCAGGGCCCTTACTCTGCTGATCTCCATCCTTTGTTTCCTTTGGATCCTAAACTTAATCATCTCATGATGACTGCTCCCTAAGTTGTCATCCACTAGTACATTCCCCACCAATTCTTCCCTATTTGTGAGCAGCAGGTCAAGAAGATCATGGTCCCTAGCTGGCCGCTACAGCACTTGCACCAGGAAGTTGTCCCCAACACTCTCCAAAAGCTTTCTGAATTGCCTGCATACTGCTGTACTACTCTCCCAGCAGATGTCAGGGTGATTGAAGTCCCCCAAGAGAACCAGAGCTTGTGATTGGGAAACATGTGCTAGCTGAAGAAATCCTCATCCACTACTTCCTCCTGGTATGGTGGTCCATAACAGACACCCACCACAACATCATCCTTGTTGCTCTCACCTAACCCACAGACTTTTAACAGGTCTCTCTCCAGTTTCATACTGGAGCTCTGGGCAATCATATGGCTCTTTTATATAAAGTGCAGCTCCTCCTCCTCCTCTTCCTGGCCTGTCCTTCCTGAACAATTTGTATCATCCATAGCAAGGCTCCTGTCATGAAGCTATCCCACCACAACTCTGTTATTCCAATCACGTCACAGTTCCATGACTGTGCAAGGACTTCCAGCTCTTCCTGCTCGTTTCCCAGGCTCCGTGCATCCATTTACAGGCACCTGAACTAACTATTCAATTGCCCTGATTTTTCAGGAATTATGACAATACCCTTGTTCCCCCCTCCTGCTTCGTCTTCCTCCAGGTCTCTTGCTTCTCCATGTACCTCATGGCTTTGGTCTCCATCTCCCAGTGAACCTAATTTAAAGGCCTCCTCACTCACTTAGCAAGCCTGTCTGCAAAGATGCTCTTCCATCTCATCAGGTGGATCCCATCTCTTCCCTGTAATCCTTCATCTTGAAGGAAAATCCCATGGTTGAAGGAGCCAAATCCCTGCTGATGACACCACCTGTGCAGCCAGGTATTGATCTCCAGGATGCACCCATTCCTGCCCGGGCCCTTTCCCTTGACAAGAAGGATAAAAGAGAACATGACCTGGGCTCCAGATCCCTTCAACCTTGCACCCAGATCCCTGTAGTCACCTTTGATCTCCTCAGGGTCTCCCCTAACAGTATCATTGGTGTCCACATGGATAAGCAGCCTGGCATAGTAGTTGGAGAGCCGGGTGAATCTCAGTTATCCCTCTGTGCCATCTCAGATCCAGGCTCTAGGCAAGCAGCAGACTTCCCACAACAATAGGTTAGGTCAGCAGATGGATCCCTCCATGACCCACAGAAGGGAGTCTCCAACCACCACCACCCATCACTTCTATCCCATTTCTTGATGACAGTTGTCTCAATCCTTCCCACTTGGTGCAACCTGGCCTGTCCTCCTACACCAATGGAACATGCTCCTCCCTTTCTGTGGCCAGGGCTGCATAGCTGTACTCTAGATGAACTGCTGCAGATGGAGGTGAAAATTTCTGTTTGCTGTCAGAAGTCACAAGCTTCCAGCTTCCACCCTCCTGGGAGTCCATGTCCTCTCTCTTTTCTAGTGTTGCCTCTGGCAGTTCTTTCTCCACAGCCCCGGAGGTGTCCTCCAGCATCAAAGACTTCAACTTGGGTGGAATAGCTGTGGGAAGTGGCCACACAGTAATGGAGCAGGAATGAAGTTAGGCAGTTTGGAGATAATTCTGCCCTGGAGTGGCATAACTTTGATCTGAGTAATAAGTGTTTTAAGGTGTCCATGTGCAGTCTGTTAAGAGTTCCAGAAACCTCCTAAACTTACCATGTAACAAGACCCTTAGGAAAGATCCTATTTTACTGGATTTACTTTTGTGCTTGGTTATAAACAAGCCAGGAATGACTTTCTGAAGTGTCATGGCCCTTTTTGATTCATCTCTTAGTCCATTAAGGAGCCGCATTAACAGCCTGATCCAAAGCCTATTGAATCAATGGAAAGCTTTCCATTAACTTTAATAGCCTTCTTGTCAGGCATTTAAAGGTTAAAGAGAGGAAAAATATCCTGATTTTATGTCTAGGTTTGTCTTTGAAGATCCCCTGCCAGTGAATGAAAGTTGAACAATATGTTTCACCAGCCAGTCAATCTTTCTTTCCTCATCTAGTCAAAACAAGGAGGATGAGACAGGAGGAAGTTGTGATCAAGATAATTAAGGCAGGAGACAAAGGCAAGGAAAAAGAGTTGTCTAAGGAACAAAGAAAGGAATATATCAGGCACAGATAATGCTGTTCCTTTACTGAATCTCCTATGTCACTGGGCTGAATAAACTGCTCCTATAGTCTGATTGTGTGCAGTAAGTTATCAACATGTTGTAGCTCCTTCAAGTGGATTTAAGTTACTGTTGTAAGATGCCCCCATACATTCACCATACATCTGACTTTCCCTGTCTCCCTGAACTCAGCCTAAAAACAAGTTGAAATGCCTGGTGATATTTTATTGCATCTGTTGTATTTTGTTACTATAAAGACCATTAGTCTCACATTTTGAAGTATCAGAGAGCTTGGCAAATAGTTTTATACTATTCACAAGTCCAGTCAGTTATTTTTATTGTTTACTTGGTAAAGTGTTTGTAAGGTAAATAGAATGGAATATTTATTTTATTCCCCACAAGCATCATCCACTACAGTGTTCCACTACGAATTTGTACCCATTACTACTTACAGACTTGTGTAAACTTCATTGCACCAACATATTGAAATTATTCTCACAGAGGTGAAACCCGCACTGTGAATCAGAGTTAGAACACCAATAAGTAATTCTACCACCTCCAGATGCAAGATCAAGGGCATTCTAGCTGACACTGCAATTTTAATGCATATCTGCTCCTGCCAGTTACTGGAATCAATGCAAGGCAAAGTTTGGATGGGGGTTTCCCATTCTGCTAAACAAAATACACTGTATAGCATTATCCATTGTAAATATATAGTTTTAGTCATGCTTTTCCCTTCATGGTATCACAACAGCAACATATAATCAATTGAGTTTCTTCACAGTTCTTGCAAAGTCATTAGACTCAGCCCATGGTTACTTCTAGAAACACATTTGTTTTATAAGTAGATTACAATAAATCTCCCCTCTCCCAGCTTAACAATTTATGTATTGGCAATAGTATTTCAGATCAATTTCAACACCCTCAACTTTTTTTCAAGCTTTCTGTTATTTTTTAGATTTAGAGGAAACAAACCCTCTTGGATATACTATAAAACTATACCATTTCTTCACTGCATGCCTTGAAAAAAGAATGCATAATATTTTATATTCACATATTTTTAAAAGTAAATTTGCAAAATATACCCTATATAATAAATAGGAGTAAGGAACATAGGATGATAGAAAATAGGGGCTGGAAGGGACCTCATGGTCTTCTAGTCCAGCCCCCTGCTCAGGGTAGGATCATCTTTGACTAAACCTTGCCCACCAAGTGTATATCCAATCTGTTCTTCAAAATTGCCAAGGATGGAGATTCCATAGTTACTCTAGGCAGCCTGTTTCAAGGCTTGAGCACCCTCATAGTCAGGAAGCTCATCCTAATCTTCAACCTAAATTTCCTCTGCTGCATCTTAAGGATATTGCACATAGTCCTGTCCCCTCTGGCCACAGAGAATAGTTTATCTCCATCCTTTTTGTAGGAATTCCTTTAGCCTATGTGAGGTGATTAGTAAAGTGGGTCGGGGAGGACACCTTTCAGGTATTTGATGACTGTAATGCACACCTCCCCCCTCAGTCTTCTTTTCTGCAGACTAAATAACCCTAGTTCTTTCAGCCTTTTCTCATAATTCATGCTTCCAGGGCCTATTTTTTTTTGTCGCTGTACACTGCATTTTGTTTAATCTGTCTGCATTCTTTCTGAACTGTGATACCCAAAACTGCATACAGTACTTCATTGAGACCTCAGCAGTGCTGAATAGAGCAGAAGAATCATTTCCCTTGATTCGCAAATGACATTCCTACCACTACAGACTAGTACACTGCTGGGTCAGAAGGTAGTGACTCTCAGAATGTTATAAATGATAAATTAGCATATTGTCTTCCACTCAAAGAGGAGGCCTACTGTTTTGTTTTGTTTTTTCTGTTTCATTATGTTTACATTTATTTTCTGTATGTTTTGTTTTATTCAGTAACCACATGAAATACATCAGACATGTCATTTACTTATCTTGTTTTAAACAATAATATCATTAGTAGATAAGAAATAGGAATAAAAATGCTACAGTTCATTCATAAATTAACATATTATCTTTATTTATACTTAGTGTAAGAGTGGTTTAAACTTAATCTTAGTCCAAGGAGGAACTTCTTTCAATCACAAACCTTGATCTCCCAATTGTGGGGAGAGAAGATGGATGGACAAAAACATACAAGGAAGTTTATTTTTAAAGATTTAAGCTTTTAGGATGCCTATATAAGAGCTCTGGTGTGAGGGGGGAGGTGTGCATTTTAATCAGAGAAGCTCTCAAAAGCTGCTCTAATTCAAATGCACACATTGTCTTGTGTATTCAGCATTCCACATTTCAAGATGGTCATGGGGCACTTCAAATAAAACTCATTCAATGAGCTTTAGTTAAAGCACCCCTTCTGCCATTTTGAAACACAGGACACAATACAAGAGATGCTGAAGCATACTGGAGCATTCTGATTTGAACACATCGGAGAAGACTTGATTAATCAAGTCTCCTTCAATGTGTTTGAATTGGAACACATTAGAACATAGGTAAAAGTGCTCCTAGAGACTATGTTGCCAACCCAGACTGCTCCTAGGTCTATCATCTAGCTCAGATTGACTGACCTGACCATCCACAGTAGTTTTCCACCCTGTCCCTACAACAGTCCAGCCTGTCTCCAAATGGTTTCTTGAACCTGAAAACTCAAAACCTCAAAGTTAGGTTTCTACATGGAGCCCTCCCCACCCCCGCCACTAAGAGTCCTTAAGCTAAAGGAATCCCTACATTTTTCCTCCCTAGATACATTTTTTGGATCCTAGGAATAAGAGGGAAAGAAAATGTACTTTGATTTATTTTACATCATTGGACATTGGCCACTGGCTGGAGCTACAGTAGCATTTTGGCTAGGATGTTTTGTTGCTCCTAACAGTACTAAGAACATCTCAGATGTCTAATTCATCGGTCTGGTATTTATTGCCAGGTCAGGAAGGAATTTTAACCCCAGGTCAGTGTGTCATGAACAGAGGGGGAGTTTTCCTTCTAGTTTGGGACACAGTCTTCTTCGTGAAATATGTCAGCACATTTTTACCTGTCTGTTTTTCTGCCTGTTCTGTATCTGTGTCATGTTATAGGACATTTTATAGGACATTTAGTGGGTGTGCTGTGTATTAGTAGCTAGAAGAGATATTCTTGTAGGTACTTTTGGATAGATGCAGCTAGCAAGGGATGTGAAGGGTAACAAGGGTTTCTACAAGTATGTTGGTAGCAAGAGGAGGATCAGAGAAAGTGTGGGTCCCTTACTGAACAGGGGAGGCAACCTTGTTTCAGAGTGATGCCTGACCAACTTGATTGCCTTCTATGGTGATGTGACACCAAGCTTAGAGGAGTAGTAGATACACCTAGATGAATTGGAAGATTGGACTAAAATAAATCTCATGAGGTTCAACAAGAATAAGTGCAAAGTCCTGCACTTAGGATGAAACAATCCCATGTATCAGTACAGGCTGTGGGCTGACTGGCTGGGCAGCAGCTCTGCAGAAAGAAACCTTGGGGGTTACAGTGAACAATAAGTTGAATACAAGCCAATAGTGTGCCCATGCTGCAAAGAATGCTAATAGCATACTGGGCTGCATTGGTAGGTGTGTTGCCACCAGGTGAAGGAAAAAGTGATTATTTCCCTCTATTCAGCACTGGTGAGGCCACATCTAGAGTACTGCGTTCAGTTCCCCCAGACTCACAAAAAGGATGTGGAAAAATTGAAGAGCCCAGTGAAGGGCAACAAAAATGGTGAGGGAGATGGGGGACAAGACATACAAGGTAAGTCTGAGGCAACTGGGCTTTTTTTATTCTAGAGAAGGGGAGACTGAGATGGGATTTAATAGCAGCCTTCCACTACCTGAAGGGGGGTTCAAAAGAGGATGGAGCTAGACTGTTCTCAGTGGTGGCAGATGACAGAACAAGCAGCAATGGTCTCAAGTTGAAGTAAGGGAAGCTTCGTTTAGCTATTAGTAAGAATTTTCTTACTAGGAGGGTAGTAAAACACTGGAACAGGTTACCTAGAGACGTGGTCGAAGCTCCAACCTTGGAGGTCTTTAAGACCTAGCTACCCGAACCTTTGGCTGGGATTGATATAGTTGTACATGATCCTGTCTTGAGCAGAGGGTTGAACTAGATGGCCTCCTGAGATCCCTTCCAACCCTCATCTTATATGATTGTATTCCTTCAGTATCCCAAAATTCAGTGGCCTCTCCTGACTCAGGGCAAATGGGGATGCTGGGGTGCAGCAGGGCCAGGCACAATGCATCATGACTTAGGAATGGTGGGCATAGCAAGTGCCACAGGCCCAGAGCACCCAGCAGCTGTAGTGTCTCCACCACCACCTGGACCAGCTCTTTTCCTGCCAGTGACTGTGTGTGTCAGTTGGGGGGGGGGGAGGGGGAGGGACAGCACCACCTGAGCTCCTGAGAAAAAAGGATAAGGCCCCTCAGAGCAAGCAAGGCCTCCAGGCTTAAGCCTTGATAGTCCTGCGGTCAGCAAAGAGCCACTGAAGCTTGACCAGACCACAAAGCCCCATGGAAGCAGTTTGCTATTGTAGCAGAGTGGGGTCCTAGGGGTGGCCATGGACTCCCCTAGCGCCCCCTACCATGCCAAGGTGTTACTGAAATCATCCTCACAATCTCACCCACCACGTCTTTGATATTAATAATGTTTAAGGGAGGCTGCCCTTAATCCTGTCTGACACGGTGCTCTGATGGGTCTCAGTCTTCGTCCTATCTTGAGTGACTCAGTGCACCCCAGCCTTATGGGCTAGGTGTGGCTCCAACCACCCCTGTACCACACCCCGCAGCCGGTGCGCCCTCTGGCACCGGGGTCCCCATGCTACAATGGAGCCTCTATGAGGCCTCCTCCAACTGCTAATAGCCTCACCCAGTCCTCCAGTATAACGATAACAACAAAACAATAACATAAGCCCCTGGGCTATCACATAAAATCTAAGCCGCCTGGCTAACCATCATTCAAATTCCTACTAGGGAATTCTCCACCCAGTATCCGTGAACAGAAGCTGCTCAAGCCATCAGGCTTCTCTGCTCTGCTCTGCTTGCTCCCACAGAGCTCCTTCTCCCTTGGCTGCTAGTTGAGAGAGAGAGCCCTTACCCTCCTGTCTGGGTCTTATAGTGGTCAGCCCTGCCCCTTCCGGTCAGGTGACTCACCAGGTGTGGGCCCTTAGCTCCTCTTGGTTGCCCCTAGCAACCAGCACCTGAGTCCATGGTGCTGCCTTCCAGGTAGCAGGCACCTTAGTGCCCTGCTACAACTATCATAATGCTTCAGCTGCTCTGTACTGAGAGCAGGTCTGCCAGGGCTTAAACCCAACAGCCCCACTCTCAGTGTGGAGCTACTGTGGCATTTTCAGGAAGATCAGAGAGCCCTGTGACTCTCTGGGTTTGCTCCAACTGCCACAGTAGTGGGTCTGCTCTCTGGTGAGTGGAAGCAGAAAGCTGATAATGCTCCTAGTCCTGCCCCTGTGTATCAGAAATTACATGGGTGTGGCAAGGCTCAGAGCAAGCCAGAAAGCTGAAGTGACTTTCTGTAGGAGCAACCTAGAAACTATATCTACATATCAATGGAGCTCAGTGTCACTAAAGAAAACAAAATAACTAAAATATCCACTGCGAAAACAGTAAATATATCCTGGTGCTAACTGACTTACTGGCCCCAGTAGCCTTTGATCCGCACTACCTCACATCGCATTTTTATATATTTCTCACAGTGCATTTTTATATTTCTTGTCTTTACCATGGCATTTTGTATTTTATATTTTATACTTTTCAATTCTTAAGGAATGTACTCCCTGTAGAATGAAGTTACCACTTGGACCATTGTTAAAACTGCATTGAAATTGTAATTGTAAAGTGATAAAATCTGTTGAGTGAATGTGAGTGAATGATGATCATCAGTAGACAATAGCCTAGCCAAAGGAACTCCATTTTAAACTAATCAAGCTAAAGAACTGATTCCTAGAACTAAGCACTCACCCTATGGACTATTCCTGTAATCCATGACAATACAGCCATTAAGTCAATAAGTAAAAGGGTGGACTCCCGAAACTTCAGGTACCAGCAGGCAGCCCTGTGACTAACAGCTGTCAGGTACTACTCAAGACCCACCTGGGACAGTGACCTCCAGATTGGCAGCCAAGATGATGCTGGGGGAAATTGCACAAGTCTCAGTGGCACCCTCTCATCTAGCATCTGACCTACTGAGACTGAAGGACAAGTAGGCAACCCCTTTCTGGAGAAGACATCACCTTGAAGAAAGCTGACCATCAACAGTAGACTCCAGGGCCTTGGATAGGTAGATACACTGACATCAGTGCTTTCACAATCACTACAGCAGCCACTACACACTATACTATGTGGGTTTGAATGAGTGTGTGTGTGTGTATGTGTGTGTGTGCGCGCGCACTAAGGTGACCAGTACCACCCATACCTCAAAGTTTGCATTTATGTTATTGGTAACTTCCTATCCAACAAACTAGAATTTATTATGATCCCATGAGTTGGTCCTTTGTAGCCAACAGCTGCTCACCAAGCCTCTAGAGGCAAGTTGCAGCTGTGCCAATGAAGTACAGTCAGAGCAGGGTTTTTGCTTTAACCTGTGACTCCTCCACTAAGCTGAACAACACTATGCTCATTAACATTTCTTTGGCTTAAAGTGAAAGGTCTAAGAAGGACCTGAGTACACAGGGAAATTGTAACAGTTGACAGTGGGACAGCACAGTTTAAAGGCTGTGGTATTATGCAGCAAGCTTCAGGGCAGGTACTCAAAAGACAAAGGAGCTTTGATTTCTAGAGCTACTTTTGATGTCATATTTTGAAATAAAACAGTGTTTTGTCAATCTTTTTTTTAAATTATGGAACCCTAAAAAAATGGAGAATGGTGGCATGGATCACACTTAGATCTCTTTCTTTCTCTCTCTCATTCAGTGGCACCAGATCCCACCAGAGGCAGTAGCCTGGTCAGAATGAGGTGCTGCTACCCAGTTATGCTCTGCTGCTGGTGCATCACCTACGGCACACTTTCCTCTGCCATTTCCAGGGGCATATCAGAATATGACTGGCAGCTCCTCAGCCTCCGGGGCTTCTCCCTGCAGGACCTTCAAGTGCTGCCAGATTTCTACCAGGACCTCCTCCAGGCCTGAAGGCTGGTCTCCACCTCCAGGTCCCCCGCAACACTGACCCAGTGTGCTGACCTACTTGTTCAGCCCCTCTTCTGGAACCGCCAGCTGGAGGTGCTGATGGCAGATGTGCCTTAGTTGTGGCAGAGGTTAATCTTGGCTGGTGTCACCCATATCAGAGACCTCCCGGACTACAAAAGGCAGGAGTGGGTGGACCCCGCTGTGCTGGCCCAGCGCATGGGTCTACCCTTGACATGCGCAACCTGCCATTTGGTCCAGGAGAAGAAATATGGCCTACCTCCCGACACCCTTGCTTTCATTTACCAGGTCCTGCACAGTGGCAGTCCCTGCCCCCCTCCATGTCCTCCAGCCCAGCACTCCCCACTCCACCACCTGAGACAGCTGGAGGAAACCAAATTGATATGCTTTTCCATTGTCCATTGCTGCCACTTCTACATGCTTGTGTGCTGCACGTTCCATCATGCCACCCTCATGTCCCACCCAGACACCAAGTGGCAGGACCTGCTCAGTGAGGACATAGCCGGAGCACCTCAGCGGTTGAGCCTGTATTCCACCCTCATCCCACAAGCCACTGGGGATCTCAGCTGGTGATTCCTCCATAGAGCCATCACAATGGGCTGGTTGAACTTAACCCCCCACCTTTTATTTTTGGGCACCCCATCTGTGGCCCTACCAAGTCCCAGGACCTCCTGATCAACCTCATCCTGGCCCTGGCCAAGTGGGCCCTGTACATGACCAGGAAGGAAGCACTGTCTGGGAAGGTGCCCAGAAACTGTGGGACTCCTGTCACTCCACATGGGGTTACTAGTTATATCATGGGCCCTAAGGCACACTTGGCTGAGTGTTACAAATAGACAGGCAGCCTCTGGCTATGGAGGGAGCTGCAACAAGCTCTGCCTGCTGTCCTTTGGCTGCCTGCTGCTGCAGCTGGCTCAGCCTCTGGCTGCAGGTGGGGAGCTGGAGCAGCATCAGCACAGCCACCTTTCATAGACCCCTTAGCCCCCTAGACATGCTTCACAGACCTCCAGGAATTGGGGTTGGGGCCCCATGTGGCTCCTCACCCCCACAACCTGTTGCCTTTTCCTAAAAAAAAAACAAAAAACTTATCCTCAAGTGGAAACTGAACCAGAAACCAGAAGAATTACTTGGCAGTTCTGCACCGTTGGTAGTGGTGGTGCATGGGACAGCCCAATACACTTCCAGTGGCAGTGGCAGCAACTTTGTCTGCAAGATAGCAACTAGGGCTGGTGCATGTGCATTCGTGTGTGTGTGAAACACACTGATTTCTCCATACTGTCTGGTACTGAGCAGAAACGAAATAGCAAAATATGAAAGAGAACAACATTTAGCTATGATTTTGCAAAGCATGTAGTGATTTGCAGTTCTTTGATATGTAGCTGAAACAACACCCCCCCCCACAAATATTGAGACAACATACTCTGAAAATCAAATGAATTTCAAGTATCTAAAGGTGAGTATGCAGAAACTCTTATTGCTTTTGAAAATCTTGGTCTTTGTATCTATTATAGTCTTATCTTTTTGCATCCAAAATGAGCAATCATTTTTTAAATACTATTCCTTCACTGGTTTTTTATCATTTATCAAAAAAGTTTATTTTTGGTCAGTATCTTCCAGGCATGGTAAAAATATAACATTTAAAATAAGCTTTCTTCTATACTAAGGAAGGCTCCACATAAGGATTTAATCAACACATTTTTGCATTCTCACCAGTTGTAACAGATTTACTACTAAGCACAAAACTCCAGAGTGACAGAAGTAAAGAAAAAAGGGAGAGGGTGTGAAGAAGGAAGAAACACATTTAGGGGCTTTCAGATTTAAAAAATGTTAGCAACACTGAAAGATTCTTTTAAAAAAAAGCAGTATGTACATTTTGGTATTTGTGTAGTTTAATAGTTTTAAGGTGTCTCAACTGCAGTGCAGTACAGAAATAGTTTACCTACATCTAACTTTCTTATAGGGTAAATCAGCCCATGGAGAGCTGTGTGCTATAGTAACTAAACTGCTTCTGACACTTGGGTGGGCACTGTAGACAAACACTTTGGTCTCTGGTGAGTGGCACTTGCTGATGAAAGAAGTTTCATAAGCCTGCTTATGCATTAAGTATTTTAAGGGTGAAAACATGATAAAACATTATGTACTAGGAGGCAATATAGCTGCCCCAGACCAAGAAAAATACTGAGACTTCCATGCTAGCTGTAGAAGCAAACTGCCTCCTCCTATATAGATGATCTGCTGGTTGTTAAGCTGGGCGCACAAAACCAAGAGTTCAGCTATCCCCTGCTTTCCAGTTCTGCTTACCTGCACAGAAGGGGTTGGTAACAGCCCTACTGATAAGCACTGCAATGCAGAAGCTTCTTGACTGACCTCATTTATACAGAGTAAATACTATACTTGGTCAAGCACAGTCTCAGCATAACTGGCTTTACAGTATTATCAAGAAAGTTTTCTAGCTAAGTTTCTAGGAAGTTTCATCAAAGAATCACGTCTTACATACCACTTCAAGTGTATGTCTCAGCAAAATAAAATCCACACTGAACTCTATCCTACCTTGGCTAGATTGCCATGGTAGCCAAACTAGCTTCTTTTTTTTTTAAAAAAACTTTACACTATCTTGCAGTCACTTCTGTGACTTCACTATAGACATACGCTTAACTTATGATAATCCTGATCTTCTTCAGTGGGTAAGAATTCTAGTAAAAACTACCTATAAATATAAGGCCATATTTCCCCCCCATCCCACTGGATCCAACACTTAGTAGGTTATAAAAGCCAGGACAGGATTTTTGGTCTTTTATCCTTCAATAATCACCTGAAAATCCTCTGAGTGAGGAAATCCCTAGGTGGCACATAGGAAATCTGAATAGTTATGACAATTTAAGGACATCTCTTAACACCTTAACAAAGGGATATCCTGGTGTCAGTGATTGTTGTTCAGCCACTTGTTTTTGGCATTGGGGGGTGGGGTGGGTTCTTACCAAAATGGAGAAAAAGGGAGGGAGAAAGAAAAAGGGAGGGAAATAACATTTGCAAACGAACTGTTTCACTTAGATCTAAACACATCTTTCATCTCCTTCTCAGCCATTTTTAACAAAAGCAAGACAATGTAAATCAAAGGATTTGATATGGGCACTGTCCACAAAAACAGTGAAGTAATGGTACCTCTTTCACTGTGTACCACAGTGACTAGAACAGTGACCCAGAATACAGGAAACACAAGATGCATTCCTATTCCAATTGAGATTTTCAGATTGTATAGAAAATGAAATAATAAAATAGGAGAGACTGAGAAAATGCTCACCTACAATGGCCTAGTGGTTAGCACACTCTCCTTAGAGGTAGGAGACTATAATTCAAATCCCTATTTTGAATCAGGTTAAACTGATTGTAACATGCATTTTTCACATCTGTTGGTCTATCCTAGTGGATCTATTCTATATACTGGCATGAGGAAGAGGCTGGCTACCTCTGTTTTACCTGTTTCAGGAATTCAAATTTATAGCAAATATCAAAAATAAATGTTATTGGAATCTGGGCATCCCACAGTTTTTTGTGGGATGCCCAGTCTGCAGGTTTCTGCAGGCAGATTTTGCCCCAAGGAGTTCCTCAGCCAGTCCTCCCAAATAAAGTACACTTTTTGAGCAGCAAATGAACAAAAAACCAAAACTTCTTGTGCCCTGTTCTGGAAACTCAGGGTAAAGTTACACTTGATACTTAGATTGTACTAATTTTATTGAAAGTTAATTACTGTTTAAGTCAGAACATTGTGAGCAGCCACCTAATAAGGGTTAATACTATTTTTTGCCTGTACAGGTATGGCTTGAGACTTAAGGACTGGCAAGTAAGGGTGTAGCTGGGATGCTGGAGGCCTGCAACTTTCTCATTATATCTCCATGGATCAGAGTGAAGTTAGTTTAACACAGGCTAGATAGTATGGCCCAGACTTAAACCTTGCCTGAACTGTCATATCTTTGAGATATGATAAATGGCACCCACTACAAGTTAATGTACTTTGACACTCACATTAAGTGACTTTAGTATGGTCTAAGTGTAATTTGTAACTCCACCCTAAGAATGGAGCCCTTTGACTCCAACCCCAGCACAGCATCCTTTCCCCTCCTTGGTAACAAGCTTGTTCTGATCACCACTTGCTCTTGCTTATAAATCATTCACTCATTGTTAGCTGCCTTTCTACTCTCTTCAGGGGTTTTAATCTCCCATTAGGACATTGATTTTTACTGTTTTATATTGTATTATATTATGTTCCTATTATGTTTGTATTGATTTTTACTGTTCTGTAATGAATTTATATGACTTAGGCCTATGTCTGTAAAGTAATGTCAAGTAATGTCAAGTCTCCATCTTGTATGTCAAGCCTCCATCTTGTGTCCTCTACCCAGATGTAACCTATGTTGTAACTGTGACTCTTGTCTAACCAGTCTCATGTAAATTGGTTCCTGAATGAATGGGGATGAAAAAAGGTGCTTGGGGTACAATGGTAGCAGGCCTCCACTGCATGATCAACTCAACAACCAGACCATTGCCTTGCATTGACTCACCCAGGAACCATGTACCTCACCCAAGAACAGGACAGAAACCCAGAATTTGGAAGACAAAGAACCTACAGAAACCAGCAACCCCACCGTTGTGTCTTACCAGACAATGAGGACACCTGGATCTGCACATAGGCATCTGAACAGGACTGTCCATGCCTGGACATGTCCCTCATGTAGGAGACACAGGTAGCCCCCCCCTATAAAAGGGGTGGTAGAGTGTGACCTCCTTGGGACGCCCTCTCCATTTGGACCAGCACTACACCATGCCACCTATCCACCCAGAGGCCCTGCCGGAGAGCCGCTCTAGACAACATCTTGCTGGAGAAGACCTCAACTGGCCATCAAGGATGAACTCGCAGCTCAGGATAGGTAGCTATCACCCACCTTCTTCCCCCAAATGTAGGATCTGGACTCTGTCCCTACACACTTCAACTTCAGTCAAGCCTTTTCCTCCTCTGCTACCATTGTGTAGGTGTGTGTGTGAGTGCTTGTGTGCATGTGTGTAGGAATCAATAACTCTGTGAGCTGTACAGTATATTGTTTGTTTAATAAAACTGTTTAGAACAGGAGTTGGCTTTTGTCTTACTGACCTCCCAGCCCTACTCCAATTCCTGCTCTCTGCCCCTTGGATTTTCCTCCTGTGTCCCTTTCTCTCTGGCTTTTCCTGCTCCCCAATCCCAGTCTCTTCCTGCCTTCTCTCCCTGATCTTTCCTGTCTCTCTCTCTCTGTTCCCCTGCTTCCCATCTCTGCCCTTCTGCCTCCACAGTCTCTCTGTGTCTCCTTCTATTCCTAGCTGTTTTTGCTCTGCTGCCTCCAATTTCTCTCTCCAATCTCTCTCTGTGTTTCCTTGCTTCCCACCTCTCTCTGCTGTCTCTGCCTTCTTTCCCTGACCTACCACCCAGCTCGATTCCTCCTAGCATCCCTGCAGCTTTTCCCCACTCCCTAGCAGTCCCTGCTGTTGCTCCCAGCTCCTCCCAGCACCCAAAGCCCTTCTCCAGCTCCCCTGCAGCCTCCCAGTTCCCCCTGAGTCCCAGTTTCCCTCTCCCAGTACCTTTTGGTTCCCCCACAGCTCAGGCTCCTGCCCCAGCTTCTCCCCAGCATCTCCTCTGATCTGCCGGCTTTGGGCATTTTCTTTTAATTAATTAACCTCAAGTAATCCCAGCTCCCCTCCAGCCTGCAGGTTCTAATCCCAGCCCCAGCAACATTTATTTCTGGCACTTTCACTCTCTTATTTTTCCCTCTCTCATCTTAACCCCCATCCATCTCCCTTCCATTGTCACCAAGCACCCTAAGTATCCCAAGTACCCTAAACACACACATAAACACCACACCACCCAAGTTAGGAACTCACCTGTGTGTATGTATAGGTGGGTGATATATATCTTATCATGTGTGTGATATACAAATTAGTGATCCATGTAGGTGTATTGGGTGTGTGGGTATTGACAACTTATTTAATCTAATGTTGAGTGTATATATTGTGTATGTGCTTGAATTGGTAATAGGTGTGCATCTGCTTAGACTGGT
Organism: Crocodylus porosus; assembly: GCF_001723895.1. Taxonomy (NCBI): domain Eukaryota; kingdom Metazoa; phylum Chordata; order Crocodylia; family Crocodylidae; genus Crocodylus; species Crocodylus porosus. The sequence continues at coordinate 15,316,598 of NW_017728912.1, forward strand.
AATCCTGGGTGTGTATGAGCCTAGTGTGTGTGTATGCACCTAGCACATGTGTACATATGCACTTAATTGATTTTTGTGTGTGTGTATGTGTGCAATTGTGTCACACCCTCCCATCTAACAGCGCAATTTTGAGATCCTGAGAGTTGGTCTGGTCCCATAGGACAACACTCTTTCTTACTCAATGAGTACCTAAGTATTTCACACAAAGGAGACAAGATGTAAAAGGTGTTTGGTGTGCTCCATTTGGAGATGGCAGGTGTGAGTTTCAATTATCTTCTCTGCAGGAGGGAATTTGATCTGGTTTTCCCACAGTTTGGGTAACTGTTCTAACCACTAAGCTATGGGGTAAAAAGAAATAATCACACTTTTCTAAATCAGTCTTCTCCCTCCACTGAGCCCATTTCTTTCTTAGCTGAAATTATATGGTGACTATTTGGTGAATAGGTTCTAGTTTACCAGAATGTCAGTTCTTAATAAATAAGTTATTTACTTTAAAATGTTATCCAGCTCTTGGTATTGGAGAAAAAGATGAAATAAAAAGACCCCTGACATTCATGCTGAACTATGATATGTGAATCACAGCTGGGGGAACACAATAAAGATCCTTCTCCCCACCCCCAACAGCAACACATGCTCAGAAGAGCTTTGTGTGAGCTCTGAGCTCACCAGGGATGGTCTGGCCAGAGCCCTGGATTTCCCTAGACTCTGGAGCCCAAGGGATGAACCTTGATGCTGTTTGCCTTTTCCCTTCTTCCCAACTCCCACTATGTTCAGCAGCGGGGAAAGGAGGGGATGAATAGTGGTGATAGCAGTCCCTGTGCTCTGGAGCTTTGAGGAAGCAGGGGCTCCAGGCAGACACTGTGTCGAGTGCTCACAAACAGCACAGCCAAAGGAGGGAAAGACCACCCGCTATGAATCCACCCCTAGGGGAGCATCCACTCAAGACTGTTAGCACAAATAAGCGCATTCATGAGTATGACCTAAGCCAGTGGTTTCAAAGATAGCCCGCCAAATAACTGTGGCATATGAAACCCCACTGGGGATCAATACCAGTGGTGGAGGAGTGAATGATGTGTAACCACTGCACCTCCCTGACTCTGCTTGCCCCATCACCAGAAGTAAGTCCAGAGCCCATCTGTGAAGAGCCTCATCATCAGGGATCCTGGTTTTCCCTGATAAAATATTTGCAAATTCTCTGATTTAAAAAATGCAAATTATCTAATTAAACCCCCAAAATCTGTGATGAAAATGAAAGCCCACTATATATACATATCAGTTGGACATGATGTTTTTGGGATATATTTACAATTTTAAAGCCATTTGGAAGCTTACCAGTGCCTCAATCACTATAATAAAATAAATTCTAAATGCCTATAAATTTTGGTATTTGATTTTGAGTTTTTTATCATGGAAAAATCAGAGCTCCTTCTGTCCCTTAATCTCATAGAATGCAGGTCCAGGTTCCTCACTTGCAAGGCACAGCCCCCCAGCCCTGCCAGTTCCCCTCACTGCTCCCCCACCCCAGTCCCTGCTCATGCCCTTCATTACCCCTGCAGTTCCCCAGCCCTGATGGTGCCCCTCACTCCCCCGCAACTTGCCCCTGGCCTTACTGATTCCCCTCACCTCCCACAGCCCCTTGGTGCCCCTTACTATCCCCACAGTCTTCTGGCTCTGCTCATGCCCCTCAGTCCCCTCTCCACTGCTCCGTGGCCCTGCTGGTGACCCTCACTCCCTCCCAACAGCTCCACCCTGGCATGCTGCTGCTTCTTACTCCCCACCCACAGCCCCCTGCCCCCTCAGACCTACCAGAGGGGGCTCTCAGGTGCCAGGTCTGTGGGGCCAGGGACCCAGATCTGCAGCACTCTGCTGTCTGCAGCAGCACCCAAGCCCCAGCTGCTGTTCATAGGAGACAGCGGCTGTTGTAGTGGAGTGCAAAGCCTGCTCCCACTATACTACCTGCTGCCTGCCTATTGGAGGCTTAGGCAGGGGGTAGACCCAGCTCCCCACTGCTGTGTTTACTCCCAGGAGGCAGGGGGGACCCATGCCCACCAGATCTGTGTCTGGGGCAGGTGTAGGCTGCCAACTGTGGGCTCAGCTCCCCACACTGCGGCCCTGCCCTGGGTCCTCTGGGGCCTCTGTGGACCAGCAGATGTAACTCAGTGCAGCAGGGCAGAGCAAGGCCATGTGGGGAAGCTTCTTGCTGCTGCAAGGTCTGTGCTGCCTTGATGAGGTATCCCTTGCCCATGTGGCAGCAGTAGGGGCAGCAGTGCAGGGTTGGGCCCCTCTCGGCTGTGGGGTGTGCAGGAGATGTCTTACTGGGGCAGCACAGAGCTCGCAGCAGCTAGAAGCTTCCCTTCATGGTCCTGCTCTGCTCTGCTTTGCCAGATCACACCCACTGGTATTCAGAGGCTCTGGGGGAGGACGTCAGGACAGGGAATCTGAGCCCACAGTGGACAGCCCTTGCCCACTCCTATCCCTACCCCATACACAGATCTTGGAGGCATGGGTCCTCTTAGCCCCTCAGGAGTGCTCACAGCAGTTGGGAGCCAGCCCCAACCCCTGTTCCCTGTCATACCACCCATGGCCCCATCCCGCTCCCTGCTGGGGCCCTACAACCATGCATTCTGGCCCTGGGCCCCAAGCCCAATGCACCCCCTGGTTTGGCAGTGGTAGCAAGCCCAGCTCCAGCCCCAGTCCTGCTCTGCCCTGCCCAACCCATTCTCTCCCTCACTATGGATGCCTCAAACCCACCTCTGCCCTCCCAGTAGACTTACCTGGAGGGCATGCTCTCCAGGCTGCCTGCCGGCCATATGCATATACATATACAAGGTGCCCCCTGCCTGATTGCCCTCCTCCTGCTCTGTCCCAGCCTCTTGCAGGCTGAAACTCTTCCAAAGGGCAGAGAGCCCTTTGCAAAACTGCAAAAAATCCATGGCTTTCTTCATGAAAATGAAAAATCCACATTTTCGTTAGGTAAAGGGGGAAATCCAGAAAACAGAAAATGCAGATCCTTGCTCATCATGCAGATCCAGCCCAAAGGGAGTTAGTCTGTCTGTGCTCATAAGCAGCTTCCAAAACTCAGACTGCTGGGTAAAGGCACTTTGCACCCTGTTGAGTCTTACAGAGGTCCAGCGTAACTAGAATGCTGAGTTAGGCTGCATGTTCCTAGCAGAGAAAGATTAATTCTTTTAGGTCAAATAACTATTACATTCTTTAGTGTTTCAAACTTCTGTAAAACTCTAAATGCTATACTGATCAGTCTACCAAGATTTTTTTTCCCCAGCATGCCACTCCATTTTATACTTTGTAACATCAAAACATTGTTGCAACAATTAACTTGACAGTGATGCAGTTCTTTCATTTTCAAAATTTCTTTGGAAATGTTTCAATTGAGCTTCTCCTTTTTTATTACCCTTTCACACTGAAAATCTTAATGACCCCTCTGTAGTTCTTGTATTTTTGCCTGGTAACCTACAGGCAATTCATTTCATTTTGCAATTTCAGTCCTGCCACCCTCTGAGTAAAAGAAAAGACTCCATTTTACTTATAATCAAGGTAAAAGACAATACCTTTCATGCACAGAGGATTTGCAGGCACCGTCACAATATGATTTAATATTTTAATGGACAATGAATGATGGATACACAGTGCCTAATCTACCCTTTATTCTTTATATACTGCTGAGTGTGGCTATTAACTACCATTTATAAACAATATGAAATTTATGTTTTCTTTTCTTCACACTCAAGACAAAACAATTGAATCACTCAGCTTTTTTCCAGGTTTAGAACATTTAACTGTACTTTTCCACAATTTCCTCTTAGATTAAAAAAACATGACTCATATGATGACACACAATTTAAAAGAAAAAAAAACTGAATCCTAAATTTATTTCCTAATAATCTGCATTGCTGCTTGCCTTAGTATTACCTCAAAGTTGCTATCAGTCATGGAGAGTAAGTCAGAAGCATGTTGAGTCCTCACACTTTTGAAAAAAGCTCTCTCATGACAAGTCTTGAAAAGATATTGTTCAGTACTATTATCAAGCATCTCCTCATGAGGAAGTCATGGAGATAACAAGAAGTTTCTAAGTGAGATAAAAGATGTTATGCAGTTTATTGCCCTCTATCCAATGAGAGCCTTGAAAGTTGTCAGGGAGTTACACATATGACCCTTCTGCTTAATAATATAAAGCAATAAATAGGCAAAAAAATTATTTTTTTCCCTCAGTCAAATCCAGTCACCCCCGATTTCAAAGTCATGATCCCCTGAAGTAATGCACATGGTGAAACCTGTATTGTACTGAACAAGGTAATCTATTATGCTATACTTTATTTCTCAGTAATCATGTAGTGCTGACTCCAGCTGGTAAGGAAATAAGTCACTTATTCCCTCTTTCCTTTTCAGCACACCTATTATATTCAAAACTCGCTGTTTAATTATATTCATTGAAAGGGAGCCTGTGGGAGAGAGATATGGTTGTTTGTTTTCATACCTGAATGGGAATGATTGTGTAACCCGCTGGGCAGTGGGAGTTCCATGCCCCCCTTGTACCAAATCTACAACACACTCACATCATCTATGGATAAGGCACAGAGAGAGACAGTGGGTAACACAGAATGCCAAGCGAGCTACAGGTGGCATCACTTGTTAACAGGTCCTTAGAACAGAAAATGTAACATAGACTACTTCAGAAAGTACAGTTGATAGGTGTTTTCAAAAGCTAACATTTTTAAATGACCAAACTACTTTGCAATTGTGAACAAAGATTTAGCTCAGTCCTCCATCTCTCACGTTTACAACAAAAAAGAAAGCTGTACTTTTCAAAATGGAAGAAATAACAAATAATATGCATTCAAAAAATTACTCTCAGGTGTTCAGTCTTAGTCAAGGGACTATTTCTTTCTCCTGAAGCACCCTCTTCCTCCTAGAAAAGGCATACAAATGAAAATAATATTCCGTATTTACTCCACCTTTCTTTGGGCAATACACTTTATAACTAGCAAGTCACTGAACATATATGAGAGAGAGATAAAGAAGCAGTAATCACTCCTATGTATCTATTACAAATGGGTAAGTCAATTCAAGCTCAAGTGACTTATTCAAGGTCGTAATAATTCCATAGCAGAACTCAGAAAATAATTCTGAAGTATCTAAAAAGTAAAAATGACTCTTAAAAGCAACATATGCATATGCAAGTGAAAACGATCTACCCTTTTCCCATTTTTTTTACTTTGCAAATATAATCAAGTAATTTTTGTTTTTCTCTTAATAGTTAAATTACCAGATTTTTTTTTAAAATTGCAATGGTATTGATAGCAAGGTACTGGCCAAGCCACTGCCAAGGAAGGAAAATAGGATGCATGCATTAGTATTTTATTATTAGCATGCGCTTTAAGTACCACAGAAATATTATCCATTTTTGGAAGAGAACCAAGAATAAAAGCTGAATAGAAACTCTGAAGACAGCAAACAAGTAGATGAAATGGCTTAGACATAATATAAGCCATCACTAGTAGAAACCCTTTAGGAAAATTCAGGGTGTGGTCAGACATCACAGTTGTGCTGATCTGGAACACTACTTGCAAAGGCTGTTCTGATATAACTGTTATGTTTGTGTGCTCCTAAAATAAAATAAGTAGATAAGAACCATTGCAGCTTTAACCCTGAGAAAAACAAGATTAAAGTGACAGCAAATTAACTCCCTGGCTAAGTGTGGACAATCAAAAAGCCCAGGGCTGAATCGATTCAGTCTTTGAAGGTTAGTCTAAACTGCAAAGATTAAGTTGAAACAGAAGTGAACAGACATTTACCTTTGATTCAGGAAATGCAGCCACATGCCTGCAGTGGCTCAGGCCAGAAGCCAGGCTGGGGGGAGGGGAATGCTACAGCACAGCTCTTTGGCTGTGTGTTCACTTCTTCTTCCTGCTGCCCCTTCTGGGTCTCTGGGATTTCCAGCCCAGAATTACAGCAGCTGGATTCTGCAGAGTTGCTCATCACTTGCTTTTCCTGCTTCCCGTTGCCTCTCAGATTTGCAGTCCACAGTTAACAGCCAGCAGTATTTGAGGAGGGGAAGAGGCATTTAACTCTGCTATCTGGCTCCAAACCAGCTGGAGTTTGCGTGGAGCGGAACAGTCCCATCCTGCAGACTGGGCTGCATCCCCAGCCAATTTTGCGCCCCCATCAGCCAGCCTTCACTGCCCCAGCTAGGGAGCAGAGGGGCAGGGCTAGCCCTGCTCTCTGTAGCAGACAGTACAGCACAGCTCAGGGCTGGAAAGCATGATGGGATGATGGGGGATGTGATTTAATTCAAACCAGGAAAGGGTTTGGGACATAAGTTTCATAAACAGGTTTGACCGAAATCAGTTAAGTCTGATACTACATGCAACCAGGTTTATCTTAAACCAGTTTCAGCCATTTTGAAACTGGTTTATGTGCCCCGAGCTTCTGTTCTGTTACAGGTTTAGACCAGTTTCTGATCACTTAAATCGGTTTATGTTTCTGTCCCTAGACCCTGAATACGCTTCTAGAGAAGCACGCAGAAATCATAGTTAAATTGGAACATTGAATGCATGGTCCTAAGTGGCAACTCCCTCTCTTTTAAAGCACATAAAAGTTATATCTAGCCACAGACGTAACACAGTAGAAATAGGAATAAGAATACAACGAGTGGAAGATAACAAGTTTCTTGTTGTTTATCCACAGTATCACATTGAACAGTTCACATGAGGGGTTATATTCCTGGTAGGAATGTGGGAAGGATTGAAAGTCCCCTTTAATAGGGAGTTCATAATCATTCCATAGCAATACTTTTTGGATTCCAACCATTCTGGCTAAAGATTTATTTAGTGAAAGAATCAATATTTCAGTCAAATGAGGCTCAGAAGTCTAAAAACACTGAAGAATCACATTTGAGCCAGATCCCCAGCTAGTGAAAAGAAGCTCCATTGAGAACCTGAAGATAGATCAATAGATTAAGAATTTTCAATACCTTTTTGCCCACTAGTAAATATTGTTGGAAACTGGGTGGGCAGTGGGAAGAGTTATAGGTCATGCAGTTATCTATTGTACCTCCCTTTATTCTAGGAGGCAGTCTCTTTGCAAATTGGCTTCCTGTGGTTAGCAATGCAACATTGACTCCATTCTAGTTAAATTTACCTGCTAGTAACAGATTATTTTTAACCTTATCTTGCTTTCTGCTCCCTTTCTCCTCCCAAATTAACTTTTATTCTTTTTTTCTCCTTATGAAATATATGCATCCAGGTACCAGTCAAAGTTATGGAAATACAATGCCACATCCCCTTTTTGGAATCACAGTTTAGAACCATTTTTCTGATTATTGGCAAATATTAACTTAAAGTAGATTGTTAAAGCATGTCAACACACAGGTACTTTTTAGACCAAGAATAATCAGTTACAAGCTGTTTTGCTGCTTTTATTTTAAGCAAAATGTGTTAAGATTCATCTAAAGCTGTGTTCAGGTATGGGTAGAAAAATACTTCCAGTGCCCACCTTTGACAACATAAAACTGTGTGTTTCCCTCCATACACATTTCCCTGTTCTCCTGCCTTTCTAATTAATGATTACCAAGCGCAAAGGTGTGACCAGAAGCTACTCGGTGTCAGAGTCTGTAAAAACAGGTTTTTTACTTCTAATGGGGAAAAAAGAGAGAACCCAACTCACATTAGAGGTATATATAATAAAAATCTTAGGAGTGGCTACATTTAAAGGAAACAAGAAGGAACTATTTTTCCTCATTACTGGGTGCTCCTACATGTGCCAATTTTAGGCACTTTAGCCATTCTTAAGGTGCATCAAGGGCAGAGGTCTACACATATCCTTGATGGACTGGCCCAGGCTAACATCCTAAGAGATAGCCAGCA
>NW_017728912.1:15325347-15355092 GCF_001723895.1 Crocodylus porosus
CCAGCGGAGGTGGTTCAAGCACCTACATTGAACACCTTCAAGAGTAAATTGGATGCTTATCTTGCTGGGATCCTATAACCCCAGCTGACTTCCTGCCCTTTGGGCAGGAGGCTGGACTCGATGATCTTCCGAGGTCCCTTCCAGCCCTGATGTCTATGAAATCTATATGTGTCCTTAATGCACCTTAAAATGGCAATTTTAGGCTAAAGCACCTAAAGGTTTTAGGCTAAAGCACCTAAAGCACCTTAGGGCATGTATGGGCATGCTACGGCATATTAACACTGTGTGTGTCAACAGACTTTAGTTCCAAATCAGTCTGAACACCATGTTAATGTGCTTTAGAGCATACACTTGTAGAATTATGGCTAAATCACCTTAATGCACATTAGACAAATGCACATTAAGTTCAGGTACATGTACAAGCATGTGCAGACATGCCTACTATGTTAGATGTACTCATGCCCTCGTGGTGCAGTGTTCATTCCCAGTTTAAATACTCAATCCATCAAAATATTTAAGCACATGTTAAAGACTTTATTTTTAATTCAGGAATTTATTTGTTTCTTTACACTACATGATGTCCATAGCTAACCAGGAGTGTCAAATTACCAGAGGCCCCAGAAGCATACTGAACAGTAGTGCATGATCAAAAAAATAAAAACACTGAATCCTGAATGTATTAATTTGTATTTACATGGGTCAGGAAACATCATCGTAAGAGAGGAAGAACTGTAGAATTACACCTAAATAATTGGCCGTAATTCTACAATTCTCGACTCCTGGAGCACATGCATAAACAATCCATGTAAGTAATCCCATTCTGTTCAATGACAATAACCTATGCTTACAGTGAAGTTTATGCATATATCTTGATGGAACAAGGACTATAGCTTTATAAATAAGGTTAAGATAGTCTGTTAAACCATTCACGTTTGTTATTGGCATCTTACCTTTCAGTTATCAGACTAAAATAAATGAACTGTTGAAAAAGCTCAGAATCCAGTGGTTCATTATCAACATAGATATAACTTTTATGATTTGTAAATAAATTAGGTGGATTAACAAGACCAGAAATAATCTTATGTAATTCATTTTGATTTCATATAAGAAAATGTAATTCATATTTATCAGAAAAGTATTATGTTCAGGATATAATTTAATGTATTTGTCACAGGGGCACTTGGGTGCCCCATTCCTAGGAAGAAATTAGGGCAGCCCAGATGTCAGTTGCTGGGGCAACTGCAGCAGGTCACCTGGCCAGAAGCGGGCAGGGCAGGGCATTTATAAGCAGCCCAGGCTGAAGTCTAGCTGGCAGTTCCCTTCTGGCAACCGGAGGAGCAAGAGCTCTGCAGTGGAGTTGGGCTGAGTTGAGCAGACCGACAAAATGAGTAGTGGCATCACGTTGCAGGGTAGAGAGAACCCTCCCTGGGAGGCTTGGCAAGAGAGACTGGTGGGACTGGGTTGTACGTTATAGCCGGTAGGCTTATTGTTCTGTTACAGCCGATTGGCTTATGATTCTGTGGTGTTATTTCTGTAAAGACCGGAGGACCAGGAGAGGCTGTAGGGGACGGAGACCTCAATAGGAGCTCCCCAGTGGAGTGGGGGGGTTCCTGGGTGCCCTGGGCGGGCACAGCGATTGGTGCCAGAGCTGGCACTGCAGGTGAGCGCCAGAGAGAGGTGCGACATTGTGGGGTGATGTGACCCTGGCCTCGTGGGGGGCGTGGTATTCTGCCCAGCACTGCATAGGCCCCAGAGAGGGTGAGGGGCGCGACTAGGAGCCCAGAGAGGGCCAAGCGTGAGAGTAAGAGCCCGGACAGGGCTGCGCGTACATTTGACAGGCCTGGAGAGGGCACATATACAGTAAAGGCATGAAGGGCACGTATACTGGAGAGGCCCCAGGAGAGGGGCGCTTATATTGGAAAGACCCCGGAGAGGGCATTTACAAGAGAGAAGCCCGGAAAAGGGCGAGAGTGTAAACAGAAGCCTGGGAGGGGCAAGTATATTGGGCGCGCATACTGAAGGACCCCAGAGAGAGCGGGGTGCGCGTATTGAGAGACCCCAGGAAGGGGCAAGCATACAGACACGAGAATGTCCGGCACATTTGCGAGGCTTGGGGCATGCTAAAGGGGAGGTTGGAGGCACATGTAGCCCCATAAGGCTGGGGTGCACCAGGTCAGTACAACCAGGATAGGGGACAGGAGATACTTGAGCACTGTGACCAAGGGGACAATAAGGCAGCCTCCATTATAAAACTATATGACACCAAGACATGGAGGGCGAGATAGAGGGTGCTGAATCGCCTACTTGGCACATCAGGGGGCGCTAGGGAGATCACGGCCGCTCCTAGGTCCCCGTGCCATGACAGTATTCAACACATTTTGCATGGATAAATAAACATCTTAGACTCAACTTTCTGGAGCAACCAGTTGAGGATTTAAATGAAACTTACTTTCTGAGAATATTTGATGGCTTTCCCCTAGAATTTGCTCTTTTGGTCACGTAATTTGTTCACTATAGTAGTAGTACAAAGGGTATAAGAAAGAGGAAATTGTTTTAAAAGCAAATGTACAAAATCATGGAATTGTTTTCTACATTAGCCCAGGTTTCGATGGAGTTGAGTCAAGTAGGTAACGTGAAACATCTATAAATAGTAGCATGCATTCATAATCAGAAATGTAGCTAAAAGCATGAAAAAATTAACATAAAAAGATTAGTTTTAGGTACTTAATAATTTGTACTGTGTTTAATCTAAAATCAAGTCTTACCTCATTTGTGATCAGGACTACTAAAACTTGAAGCATGCCTCTATCATTATAAAAGCTGCTTCTAAACAACGAGAGCTTGTTCACAGTCATTGCAATCTGGCATCCAATGATCTCTGCAAGTTGCACATTTAATTAGAGTCAGAAACTCATTAAGGTATCTGGGAATATTAAGATGATAGTATTGTTCTAAATAGCTGTGTGCACAATCAAGTACAGCAGATGGCTGAGATTGCTGACACCTGTCCTAGTTGTGCTATCTTGCTGACTGATACAAACAGTCAGCAGTATAGCTGTAAGATACATAATAATAAAAAAAGAATTTACAATAAAATGGTCATCCAATCCTTGCACTATTTCTAAGCATCAATTTATAAACATTCATATTATATTCAAACACTTCATTTGGAACTTAAGCGATGTAAAGGATTTTTTTAAAGGTACCCGCTATTTTTATGTGCATAGTGTTCTAACATTTGAACTACAGCACAGTAGGATTATTTGGGAGGGTGGAATGAGGGGATGAGACAGTATCATGCTTACATGTACAAACTGGGAAAGGCCTTGGCTGCTTCTGCATAACCACTCTACTTAATTCCATATCTCTGTACATTTTAGCATCTACATCTTAGAAGGCCCATTGATAAATCCATTTAAAAGTTAAATCAGACTTGGTTTGAAAGATCCCCTGGGTATGTGAGTGGACATGAGAAGCTTTATTGCACAATAGACAAATCTACAGTACAGTAAAGCATCACCATCTACAAGTGTATATCTTTTACTGTTCAGTATATTAGTCTATGGTGCAGTTAGCTACTACCTGTAAATACAGGTAAACTAATTGTGCAGTAAATACTGTGCAGTAGCACATACGTGGATGCTGACCAGGAACAGATTTGCTCCCCGTCAGCTCCAACATTAGGGGGCCAAAGGGGATGGGGAACTCCCCCAGTCCTGGCCCTACTCAGCTCCTGGCTACCCAGAAGAGCTGGGAGCTGAACAGCTCCTGGACAAAGTAGCTCTCTAGTCCCTGTCCTGTCCTGGCACTTCTCAGCAGTTCTCTGCTTCCCTGCTTAGCCAGAAGCAGCCAGCTCCAGGCTGCACGAGGATTTCCCTGCCTAGCTCAGAGCTGGCTGGGAGCTGTCCTGCTTCTGGGGCAGCTCCCAGCCAGCTTCCTGTGCAGCCCAGAAACAGAACAGTTCCTGGCCAGCTCTGGGCTGCTCACAGAAATCCCCACCCAGCCTGAAGGTAGATGGAGGCTGGCTCAGAAATGAGCTGCACAGAGAACTGCTTGGCATTGGACTTGACCCCATGTGCATGGGGTTCAGAGAGCTCTGTAACAGCAGCTCTTTCCTGGCCCCCTGCACATGAGGATCCCTCCTGATATGTACAAGGCAAGGAGACAGCTGCTTCTGCAGCCAGCAGACCTCTCCTGCCCAATGTACATGAGGACCAGCCCCATTCTCCCTGACAGTCCATAACATAGCAAACTGGTGGAGCTTGAACCTCCCCTGGCTGGTACAGGGGGCCAGAGCACTACTGGAGCACTTCTGTACTGAGATGCTCCAGTTGGGAGCATATTTGCTCCCAACAGTGAGCATGTATAGATATGCTCCTATGGATGGATTACTGTGCAGTATTTTACTACGCAGTAAGACTTTATAGTATAAATAGCACATGCAGATGCACCCCCTCACTCATTGTGTAACTATGTTAAGCATAAGAAATCACCCTGCTGCTGTTTAGAAAGTGAGTATATTTTCCAATATAAAAAATAATGCATCCCACCCCCCCTTTCACTCCCACTGCCCCTCCCCCCTCCAAAAACCCTCCACCTAGAAAATTCAGTAGAAAAAAAATCTACATTGAAAGAATATTAAAATATCAGGCACAGAGGCAAGTAAAGCTTTCAAATGGCTGGAAATGCCAAAGGTTCCTACAGATATTGTAAGCTGACAGGGAGAATGGCAGAGCCGTCTTGACAGTAACAAGAGTCCACAAAATAACCACAAGAGTTCTCATACGAGAATATGGCAAGTAGCTAATTATTTCATATCCTGAGTACAATAATTGCCAAAATAGCATGCTAAACACACACACAGAAAAACCTAATAGTAACCAATAAGCTAATAATTCCAGCTAGGATTTGCAATGTTCTACAATGAAGTATTTATCCATACGGATAGATAGATAGGAAGGTTTACAGTCACATGAGGGATAAATACCTACAGCCTATTTTAAATGATCTAATCAGACACTAAGTATGCCCCTATTTGCATGCTATTTTTTTTATTCATTTCAATGTTTTTCAACAGATTTAATATGTTATTTGTATGTGTGGGTAACCTGTAGATAGTAATATGGTCACAGAAACATTAAGTAAGAAAAGACTGGTCTCATTTTATGTTTAGCTTCTAAAAAGAATCACACCCCCATACAGCTGCCAATAAGCATTTATTTGCAACCTAACTGCATATACTTCCAGGGTGTAGACAGATATCACATTAGTAGTGTTTCAAATGCCTTTGAAGGAGAATTTCAAAGGGCAAGCTATATAGATGCAGACAATCTTTGAAACACTCCAAAAGCAACTGAAGCGCTCCAAAATAATACCTGCCTGGCCTGAATGATGTACTATTTAGACCTGCTTTGCTGTTTTTTGACATCTCCCCACACTGAGGGAGGGAGAGGGAGAGTGAATCAGACTGTCAGCAATTGCTCTTCTGCTGCTGTGCACCCTACCAGAGTGCCCAACCACAGGGTATTTTTACGTGCTCCAGAGGTGGAGGTGGGGGGGTGCTTTAATTAAAGCATCTCCAAAAGCCACCCTAACTAAAGTACCCACAGCATCTCATGTATCAGCATCCCATGCTTCAAAGTGGTGGTGGGGGCACTTTAACTAAAGCTCTTTAAAGCACCCCTGCCACCATTTTGGAATGTTGGGATGCTAATACAAGAGATGCTGAGGCTGGCTGAAGCATGCTAATTAGCATGGCGCAGCAGACTCGATTAATCTGACATGCTGTAATTACAGCATGGCAAAGCAGGCTCCCCACACATCTACAGGCACCCAACGACCCCAGAGATCAGAGACCTTTGCGTTGCTGGCCCCCAAAGTCCCCTGCCACTGTTGCTGAGACCCCCACCCACCTACCTACCCATTGATTCTGGCTCAGAGTCTTACCAACTCTTTTTAGAGTATGCTATTTGTTGATCATTCTGAAGTTTTACCTTTAAAAAAATGAGGTGGGGAGAACCTTTGATTTCTGAAATTATATAAATATATTTATATTATAGATTTGCTTATAGGCAGGAAGAACGAGTAGAGAAAAAGAATGTTACTGTCATGAAGAACTTATTTTAATAAAAGCTTCTCTCCTGAGATTCCTGTCTTTATCTAATAAAATGACAATGTGCATGTTAGTTTTCAAAACATTCACATAATTTTGTTAAGGGATTGCTCAAACATCTCTCTTTCTGGGAGGCATACAGACAGCTCAGTTGGAATTTCAACTGCACGTTTTGCTGTGGTAATGCCTTTTTTTTGTTATTGAAATAATTGTGGATGCATTCCACTGATCAAAGTAAAAAATAATAATAATTCCTTGTAGTTCCTGGCAAAAATATGTTTTATCCACACTAATTTTGCTTCTACTATAGTCTCAAAAGGCAGAGTAGGCCCATTTATGCATGCCAAAGGATTTGAAATTACTGATAACTAGTGTTATATCAGAATCTCTTTGAGTATCCACATCTTTGAGGCAACTATGAATTTTTAGAATACAATTTATGAGTAATCTGTGAACTATTATCCAACTTGCTGATACTGCCAAACTACCCATCATTTCAATTTGACATGGGTCTGTAGGCCACAGACAATAATGAATAACCTGCTCATTACCAAATATTCCTTCCCTACTAGAAAGACAAGTTCACTGTCCCATTAATCAGTGAAGCCACCTTTACTTGGAGAACAATCTGACAAAAGAGATAGTGCCATGTATATGAGACAGTTAATGATGCATTTTCATACATTAAAAAGATGTGATATAGTTCATAGCAAAGAATACAACAGCTGAAAATCCTAATAGATTGTACTTTTAAGTTTAAGAAAACAGAAATGTCTACTTGAAGTGGTTTAGAAATGAGATTTCAATTACCCTTACAATATTAGCTTTAATTCCCCATTATTGTGCTATCAATTTATTATAAGCCAATAGTGATTATCCACTCAATTAGTTTAGTCAGATATATATGTAGTACTAATCTTGCAACTCAATTTGCATGGTATTCTGTTACTGAAACGTAATGATTTTCCATTTGGGATTCTAAGATAGGGTAGTCTATACATTTTCTGAATGATAGCTTTTGTTATTAAAGCTATATAAAGAAAATTAGTTTACAAAATAAACTATTCTATATTAGTTAGATAAATTTTCTTTTAAATGCATTGAGTAGATTAAACTGCTGTGTAGTCCTGTGTCCTATACACGTCTTATTTGAAAAGACAATTGTTATCTCCTTTTCCTACTCATTAAAATAAGGAAATAACTGACCTGCAAAAATACTGGAAAAACCTGAATAATTTATTATGTAACAAAAGACGTAATACACTTCTTTCTTCTATCTCCTTTCTTTCTTTTTTACAAACTTTTTCTGCTTCTTCAGTTTAAAATTTACTCCATTTCTGCCCAGAAAAAACTTGTCCATGATCTTTTGCCAACATTCAGCATCACATAGTACAGCAGATTGTTTTCAGTTGTAAAGAAACAGCTTAATATGGCCATTTTTCAGTGCTAAAAAAAAGTAAACTACCCCTCCCCCCCACAAAGAGACATCACTCTTACCATTTAATTTTTGAAAATAGTTTGTTTCAAACAATAAGCTTAGAATCTATATATTCCAATAGGATTCAGCTTTCCTTAAAATGCCTGTTTCCTCTGTTATTCATGGCAATATACCTCTGAAAATTCAAATGAATGAAAAGTACACTCAAGACTAAGGTGAAAAAACGTATATCAGATTTTTCTCCTTGGAATTGTTTTTTTTCTTTTCTTTGTATACATCTCCTAAAGGACCTATGCACTTGTAATACTAAATTCATGTAAGTGCAGAGTTCAAAAGAAGATTATCGAGAAAGCTATTTCCAAGAATATTTACAAACTACTTACAAATGGTCCCTAGTCTGATAGTCAAGATGTGTTATATGAATAGATTTTTCATTTATTTTATCAATTTGATGACATGCATTGTGTGTGTGTGTGTGTAACCCTTCTGCTGAGCACCTGTCTGCAACAACAAACCCCGGGTTTAATTTTGGGGTACTAAATATGTTTCACCTTGGCTCGAGCCCCAATCCAGACCACCTGGGAAGCACTAAATGAATTACTAGGGTGCCCAGTAAAACCAGCATCCCTTCCCTTGCAAACAGTGTAAACACAAAACCAAAATTTATTACAAAGAAAAAATAAAAGTAAACACTAACCATAATTTTAAAACACTACACATTTCAAAACAAAGTCTATATGTAGTATCCTCTTGGGGAGACTTTACCCATACCCAGACATGCAGCAAACGTACAGTGGGGCTTGGCAGTACAGCTATGCTGAGACAAAACAACTGTAAACCAATAAAAGACAGACTCAGGCCTGTCCTGAACGAGAGCCTTAACTATAGCAAAAGAACACCAGGCCTATTTGGCTGCGGCCTGGACATTCAGCCTCAGCTACACTGCTATGCTGAGTCCTAACAGACAAAAGCAGGCTCAGACCTATTTCCCTGGGCCTGGACTGGGCAACAAAAAGCTGGCCAGGTCTATATACCACTGAGGCCTGGAAAACAAGAAGTTCCAGGACTTCACCCTCACCCTAATCTGCCAGCTGAACATATGGCTGGGTTTCAGCCCCACACAGGTAAACTGAAATGCAACAGTTGTGAAATAACAAAAAGGGCCCAGGATTACAGTTGCACCCTGGACATGTAGTCTCAGCCATACCACTATGCTGAGACACCACAATCCCCAACCCAGGGACCAATGACTATCAGGATCCTGTTTCTTGGTCAGTCTGCGCTAGGAAAGAATACACTCATGGCATCATCCCACTCAAGGCCTGCATATCCAAAACTGCCAGCAAGAGTCACAGCTGGGGTCCAGTGACTCAGCTATGCTGAAACCAAAAGAAGTTGTGGTAGCAAGTAAAACATGCCAGGCTCTCGGACCTGATCCACAGCATGCCAGCAAAACTGCCAGGCTCCAGCCTTAATTTGGTGGCTGCAGGGATTGATACCACCAACACAGCATCATCTGATTTAAACCTCAGAAAAACATAAGGGGAAAGAAAAGGGAGAGAATAGAGGTCTCAGGCCCTGAGACAGAATTTCTCTCCCTGTACCTGGGGCTTTCCCTTCACATAGCTTCAGTTTGCTTCTCCAGTGAAAGTGGGGGAGATCCTCCTCCCCCCACACACAATGGGAAGTAGGTTTTTCTGGCTCCCAATTCAGCTATCAGGCTTCAGCAGCCCCAGGAAGAAAAAGAGACCCAGCCCAGGTGGCTTGACCCTTAAATCACTTTTCTGACATCTTCACTTGGTTCCAACCAGAAACAGCGTCATTTGAACACTGCTAATGCAGAGCAATGAATTCAAAAGTGGTCAGCACTCCTGGTGAAGTGGCCAGTCACCAAACTGGTTTCATTGGTCTCTTGGGGGGAATCTTAAGACAATGGCCTGGACACATTGAGGGGTAGGGGAGGTGGTTCTCTTTCAGTCCTAGAGGAGGCAAAATATATAGCACAAACAAGACACACAGTGACATAAACCCATAAGACACTTTAGCACCCTGCCAAAAGAGTGTGTGTGTGTGTGTGCGCGCATGCGTACGTGCAGGCGCATGCGCGCGCACGTGTGTGTGTGTGTGTTACATTTGTTTCAAGGTTTGGGATTCGGTGGCATAAAGCAGTGTATTCCAAAGTAAAGAACAGTAGTGAAAAGGATTACTTTCTTTGCTGTCCTCATATCACAGGATTTTTTTAAATTCTTGGTGGAAGGTTATTATCAGCTGCATGCCATCGTATCTGTCATTCTCATTGTCATGGAAAACCCTTTGTTGTTGGTCACCATTAAAAAGTGGTATAAAACACCTAAGACTTCTTTATTTTCATAGCAGCCCCATCAAGCTCCTTTAAAACAAATTTAGACCACCACTTATCTGATATCATTGTGCTTGAGCTGTAAAAAACTATGGGTGAACAAAGGGTTTTGTTGGTAAGAGGCGGGAAATAGCTTACCAACTGGATAGAGGCAGGCAAGGTTCTTTGGATAGCTGGAATATTGTTCTTTGCAAGCTTTCGGGTACTCGACAGTGGAATTTAAGGGTACTTCAGTAGCTGCAATAGGATCAGTGTTCGTTATAATAATCATTCATCACAGTTTACTGTTTTAGCTCTGTACTACATGGACAAGGTACATATTCAATTTCTTCTTCAAGTATAAATATTTTATTAAATACTGGCTGTCTTGGTGTAGTGGTTGTCATAGATTTTGCCCAAAAGGACTATTACAAGACATCTTATTGAAGAGGCATGTTAAAATTAAAGAATTCCTTTTTGGGGGTGATTATGTATTTTTTAAAATAAAACCAAAATTGAAAATCACTGTGATTTATGTACCATAGATGTGGCAAGGCCATAATTATTATATATGGACCAGGTTTTCTCTTCCATAACAGCCACTTAAGCCACAATACAAACTGACCACAACAGGTCAGTGTAAGATTCTCCTTTGATAAGGCAGGTCTCCACTGGTGGAAACTGCAGAGTTACCTTCAATGTCATGCCTCACCGCTCAAAATGTGTGGATATGTTTCTAAGGTGAGGTGATGACAAAGAGGGGTGAGGAAAGTGATGGCAGGGCTCTTTCCAATGTACAAATCATGTGATATTTAAAATGTTGCACATAAACCACACACCTTTTTCATTCTAGATCAGGAATTGGCAACCTTTTACTAAGGATGGGCAGCCCCTTCAAACACAGCCAGCACTTCAGGCTGACTATCCCCTGCTGTGCCCCACTTGCTCCTTCTCTGAGGAAAGGGGCTTTCTCCCCAATGTGGCCTCTTCTTAAAGACATTATGAGAGCTAATTTAAATAGGCTAGTCCAGTGAGCAGAGGCTGATATATGGGAGGAAGCAAACAGCCTTCTGAATGAACTGGGGCCAGGATTGCATGGAGCCCTCCACAGGAGCCTGTAGCAGTTACAGCCATTTTGAGTTGTGGTTTAAGTGGCTGTTGTGAAAGAGAGAACCTTTCTCTGGTCCATATAGGAAAATGAAGAACACAGAATATGGCCTGGATCCAATGGCTCAGCTGCAACAGGGGGATCAGGGTCCCATTAATAAAATGTGGATAAGACCGAGGGCCAGATCTAAAGTCTTTGCAGGGTAGATTCAGCCCATGGACTCTAGGTTGGTGATCCCTGTTCCAGATAGACAGACTGAAGAAGTAATCCTAAAGTATTTTAAAATCATGTTAATTCAACAGCAGGATGCAATTTGGGGTAACTTATATGCCAGTTTTTGGAAGGCCCACTGGAAAGAAATTACCAGTTGCAACATCCCAGAATAAGATTTAGCAAAAGGAGGTTGTATTTGAGCCCAGCCTGATCTGAACCAGCTCAGCCTATGCTGAGGACCTTTTACCCACCAGTGGTCTTTTTTCTCTTTTTGCCCACTAGCCATTTGTACATATGCCAGTCTGTTGTAGATCTCTACACCTCACAGTAATATATGAACAATAAAGAAATGATGTAGTAATAAATCCTGGATTCTATAATTACTGTGTTCGCTAGGCTTATTGTTGTTTCTCTCTCCAACAGAGATAAAAAAAAGTGTCATTATCACAGAAGGGCATCCAGATCCCTTCTTATTGATGGATTTATGTTCTTGTCTCCTTCAGTGAAAAGATACGAAAATTCTACGGCCACCGATCTCCTGATGGAGGGAATACTCATGCTGGCAAAGGCTGCTGTTAGCTGGTGATTTCTATACCAGAGGATTTCTATACCAGAGGGCACTGCAGAAGAAGGTTTTCAAAAATCACACTAATGAAGAAAGTGCACCAGTATTCCTTCCTCTGAGAAAAGTTGGTAAAGGGAGGAAACTTTGGCACAAGGGAAGGACTAATGATAGTAGTCTCCTAAAGTATTGGCACTTGTGTAAAGTCTATGAAGACAAGACAATTCCTATGATGAGAATTCATTAAAATTAAGACTGTATTGATGTTTGTTGGAGTGTGGAGGAGAAAAAAAAGACTGAAGGAGGTAACAAAGCCAGATCATGTTCCCCACATACATCGCATGAGATAGGGGTATTAGCCTGTCCACTCAGAAGAAAGAAATTATTGATATCCAGTAAGTGAAAGGTCAAATTCTTATTTGAACAAAACTGTTGTTTTGATACTTATGAGGGGTGAGTTTTCCACCCTACTTATTTAGGGCATTTATAGATGTGCTCTGGGAGTGGCAGGGAGGATGCTTTAATTAGAGCACCCGGAGCAACACATGTATGTAACCCTGCACTGAAAAATGGTGGTGGAGGCACTTTAACTAAAGCTTATTGAATGAGCTTTAGTTATAGTGACCTTGCTGCTGTTTTTCAGTGCAGGGGTGCTGATACCATGACGCTGGAGTTTGCTGGAGCACGGTAATTACCACATTACAGAAGACTCAATCAAGTTTGCTCCAACATGCTATAATTACATTGTGTCAGAGCAGCCTCACTACATGTGTAGTGCCTTTAATGCCCAGTGGACTTTCTGATATTCTTGAGGCACTTGTGAACAACTTCCACAATATGTCTTATTCCATGCAGATAAGTCAATCTACAAATTCTCTTTTTGTAGATTATTGTGAATATTGCTGAAGCATTGAAGTAAAGGTGAATTGCATTAGTTTTGCACGTATGTCTAAGGTAGAATTTCTGAAAGGCCCATAACTCTGTTAAAGTAAACCAATTTTCTTCAAAACTTTTTCAAAGATGCTTTCAAAGATGCCTCTTTTCAAGGAGGACTGTTTCTTCACCAAATTTCAACTTTCTTCCTACAGCTGTTTAGGATGCAATGCTGAATCTAGGACTAGGACACCTCCATTTTGGTGTTAAAATGTTTGTAGATGTGTAAAATCATATCCTAATGCAGCTATTAGGTGTTTAAGTATATTTTTAGGTTCCTAAGTGTGATCTCATTCCTCTATGAGTCCCTAAAAAACAGTTAATGAAAAATGGATGATTGGAAGTAAGTACTGACCCAGAGTTTTTTTGGATAGAGCAGATTATAGGTATATTACAGTTTATGTAGTGTTTTCTATATATATCTCAGGCTATGAACAGACATAACATTTAAAGAACTTCAGACATCTTTGAAGCCCTTCCAAGGATGAACCAGCAGAAGTACATTCCTTTCCATGCCCAAAAATTGCAGAATTGTTCCCAAAGTAAACGTGTAGGAAACTACTCTTATTTAGAAGTGTTAAACTACTATCCATATTTAATATTTAGAGAGTGATAGAGATGACTTGGTCCTCCAGCATCCCACAGCAATTTACTTTCCTCCCCACCCTGCCTCACAAGGGGGCTTGAAGGAAGCAGACAAAATTGTCAGTGAGCCCTCTCCTCTGAACTCCACCTCCACTTTCCCATAGCAACCCTGGTCCCTCCTCATGCTTCTCCTGGACCTGATGGTGGAGAAGGGTGTTGTTCAAAGATAGCAGAGGTTGAGTGCATAGCAAAGTATTCACTGCCAGCCTGCTTTGGTTCCCTATCCCCATGAAGAGTTTTGGGAAGTGGAGCTGAGGACAGAGCAGAATCGTTTCATGCTAGTGGTTGAAGAACATGCTGCTGCATTGTGATTTTTGAAGCAAGGGAAGTGGCAGGAGGCTGCACATCTGTCTGTGGTTGAGGTCCTTTGAAGTAGAGCTGCATTTTGAAGTGCTTCAAATGTTACATCTGGCTCTACTCTCAGTCTGACAGAATATCTAAGTTCTACTTCCTTTGCTTTAGTGTACTAATAGCATTGCCCAACTCACTGTCCATGTTCATCACTTTGTACATAGATTTTCCAATTAGAAAAAAATACTGACTTGGCAATAAAACAGGTAAGTACCAAGGAAATCATTAATCAAACACTTGAAATGATGTCAGATTTGGATTCTGCCTTAGATGATTATATTCTTGCTCTGCCCCTTTTTCACAACACCTATTTTAAATCTATTATTACCCACTATAGCTACAACAAGAAAAACAAATGCAGTTGACAGGTGTATGTTTTTAAGGTAATGCATTTTGAACCACAGAAAATTACATGGTTCATTTACTGTCTATTTACTTGTTAAATGATTCAGTCCAAAGTCCTTTCACATTTTAATTTTCAGCACTGTTGTTGTTTTGATGCTTCATACGATTTATTTCACAGAATATTTAAACCATATCATATAGCTAAATACATGAAGATATGGGGTACTCATAAACAAGTTATCCTTTGTATTTCTTATGCATATATCTACATATTTTTAAATTCACTTCACACTGGGTTTTTTGTTATTCATAACTTAGATGTTAAGTTATGCACTTCTTTTCATCTCTCTGAAGAGAGGGTTTTGAAAACCCATCTGTGTGTCTAATTTATTAAAATATTTTACCAAGAATAGTAAAACATTACTTCATAAGTAACATCCAACTTGGAAGTCCATGAGCCAAAGTCATACGTGAGTCTATACTGTTGTAATCTGTACCCTTGCCCATATTTTCACTATATACATAATTCCTGCTTAGACAGATTTATTTACTTATTTATTCACTTCCTGCTATCTTGTTAAAAGGGCAAGCTGAATTTGGCTGCATACTTGCAATTTTTACATTATCTGCTTATTCTAAAATGCTTCCGATTTCACAGCATGATCTCTCACACAATGAAGTAAATATGTAATTACTTTTATGTTAAGCATCTATACAAAACACATTTCATCTATTACTTCATTGCTTTGCTTATTTAGGATCCTGTTCCATCTATTGGGCATGTAAATGCACTTGGGTGCCTGAGAGTAGTCCTATTCCACACAATTCAAGTCCCTGAAAATCCATTAATGCAACTATTTTTGTAACATACCGAGTGCGTCTACAAGAGTGCTTTACTGCAGAGTTGACTAATTAACTCCCCAGTAAAGAGACACAGTCTAAATAAGCACCAGTATTAGAGGCATGTATAGATGTACCCAGTGTCACCCCGCCTTTTTGGACTGACTCATAAAAAAGCAGCAGGAAGAGACTAACATACCCACCTTTTGTAGAAACAGTTTTTCAGGGTCTTGAGCAAGGCACAATAAAATGTTACTTAGACACCTAAGTCCACTTAAGCACCTAAGAAATGGAATAGGATCTCTCTCAAAGTTGCCACATTTGTTGATTTTGCTTTTAACATAAAGTAATTTAGACATAGCTTATACGAAACTCATAAATATTGGACATCCTGGACATTATATGTCACTAAACATTTAACCAATCTATACTTTTTTAAGAAGTAAGAACTGAAGGTATGATTGAACAAGACTGGAAACACCTCTTATATGGTGAAAGGATAAAGGATGTGTGTTTCACAAAGTAAACCTTAGGGATTTTTTAACAAGACATGACAAAGATACAGAGGAAAAAAGAGAAAAAACAGACTGAAATCGAGATATTTGATACTTATTTTAATGATTGAAGCTGTGCAAATGTGAAAGCCCAAACAGCACCTTTTTATACAATATTTGTTTGAAAAACATGATGCCAGCTAAAGAACTGAGGTGCATATAGAGGGAGTTTTGATTCTACTCCACACTTCCCTACTCAACACATTTCCACTCAAGTTACTTAAAAATCTAAACTATAACAGTCCAAAGCATGCACAAATACTTATATAAACTTAAGGAAGGGTTTGAGATCACATAGCCCCATTGGCAATAACAAAACAGACCCTTTGCTTTGCAGAAGTCCTATGCCAGTTTCTAACAGGAGCACACTGTAGAATAATCAATCATGGTTTAAGGTTAAGAAAAAGATGTCTGAATATTTCATGGCTGCCTCTTTCTGTGTTGGATCAGATGACAAAAAAATGGATACTACCCACTAATCAAGGTACATTGGAGCACTGTATTTTATGATTCAGAAAACAGGCAAAAGGAAGATCATTTGACGCTCATCTTATTGAAACTGTCCGAACTCTAAAATTCTGTTAAATGCCTTGAAGTGTGGGTGTTCTAGAAACTCGGTATCCTTGAAAAAAATGTGAAGGTAAACAAATGATACCTACTGGACCCAGGTGTCATCACCCATCCATAGAGGCAAGATTGATCTTTGTCCTTTAGACAAACTGTTTTAACTACCAGAGCTAAGAAAAGTCCTCTACAATATTAAAATAAGTATATAGAAATCCTCCAGGATATGTTGGTGAATATAATATTCCAGGATATTCATGTAACATGCATGAGTAATGCTCAGTCCAGCAAAAATCAAGCTCAGGACTAGGATTCCATAAGTTTGGGCCCTACTTATGACTGTGATACTTTGTAGTACATTATTCACCCCTCTATGCCTTTATTTCCCTTCACATCCTTTGCACTGTTACATCACAAGCTCTGTAGGGACCTTCTGTCTCTTTCCCTCTGTTTCTAAAGGGCCCAGCACACAGGAACTCTGATATTATTTGGAGCCTCTAGGCACTATCATATAAATAATGTTTCCCCAAATACAGTGAAAATCTTCTCTGTCAAAGAAACCAAGATATTTCATCACTTGTAAGCATTTCTAAAATTTACTAATTCCCTCCTGAACTACTCAGCTGCAGAAATTCACTGATCATACCATGGTGATTAAAAATCATCTCATGTACAAGGTGGGTAAGAATTCTTCTGATGGTTTTCTATTTCATTCTCAGTGTCATTTTAGTTCCTATGTCTCTCAGGCTATTTTATTTTAGTCGAGAGAGTTTCTGTCACTCAAGTATGTCCCAGGGGCAAGATGCAATTCACAAGGACCGGGGAAAAAATGGAATATTCCCTGTATTACAAAGGTTAGGTAAGCCATCCAGTAAAAATCCATGGATTTCAATTTAAGGTTATTCATTTTATTAATAGAAATAATCTCTATGGGCTACAAAAAAAATAAAAAAATCACAAATAAGAAACAACTCACATCAACCATGTTCCAAGAAATATTTTACCCAAAGATTTTCAATTTAAATGTTTACATAGTTTACTAGGAAACTATCTGCATTGTAATGCCAATGCCTCCTCTTTATTGTAAATAAAGACACACACACACACACACACACACACACACACACACACACACACACACACACACACACAACTAAACTGGATCATCACACTCTTATTTCCTGGATGTTAGTAATAATGCACCCTTACATACTTGTTCACATGTCTGTATGTGTATATAGTTTAATATAGTTTAGTAGTAGCAGTCGTTTCCTAATCAAACAAATTATATAAACAAATTATATAAAAATCAAGCACAGCTCTTCACCATTTTTCTATCAAGAACATATTATTTTTCATAGGTCAGATTCTTAAATATATGAGGTTAACTGCACATTGATCTTGCCAACTATTCTCAATTTCTGGACAGTAACAAATAGTCTGCTTCTAATCTTGTTATGAAGTGCAGGTTCATAAAACCCATGATTATATTGCTCTGAAAACTCACTATAGGCCTGAGGCACTAACAGTGAAGTGTATTAGATTAGTCTTCCGTTTTGCAACTGTTCATTTATATCTTTACTACTGCTCACAGAGTTTAAGTCATTGGGCCCATGAAATTCATTTTTAATTGCTTTTGTTTTGTTTTTCTGATGCCTCTCTTCTTGGTCTGATGTGAATCAATTTTGCCATCATAAAGTTAGCAATAAAAAAAAGAACGCCATTACTTTATTTTACCAAGAATCATTATTCTTCTAAGACAAGAAACCACTGATATTTAATGGAAGTAAATAGCTTTGATTTAGAAAAGATAAACAGTAATAAATCTGTCATATTTATGCAGGTGGTATTATCTGAAGCAGTATTTTTGGTAAAAAACCTGGGGGTGACCAAACAGATGATGACTTATTTTTTCTTTACTGTATTCATATGGATTATGTTAAATAGTTAAATGGAAAACCTCTGTCTATTATATGTGGCTAGGTGCAGACATTCAAAAATCCTGAGGCAGAGTTGATTTAAGTTACATGATTTTCTATAAGCAGCATAGTTTAAATCAGTAGTGAACAGAATACACATTTGCCCTTTGTTTGGGGTGGTGGAAGGAGAATCTTGGGCCAGGTTCAGCCACTTTTAAAGCAGTCCATGTGTGCCGAACTTCTGTTCTGTCATAGGTATAGACAGGTTTTGTGTGCCAAACTTCTGTTCTGTTACAGGTATAGACCAGTTTCCAATCATGTATATTGGTAAAAGTGTCATGCCTGTATCTGTCCTACGTGTCTGAAATATTTCAGTTGTGCTAGTGCTCCAGGTTGAGATTAGTTCATTATACTTAAAAGAATCAGAATACCCCACTGAGTTAATCAGGTAATAATAAATATACGAGAGTAGCTTAATGGTTCATTCTTGGTCTATAATCATGGCAAGAAGTAGCATGCTGCACAACACTGGGACTACTAAGAGTTGAAAGAAGTTGCTTAACTAAGAAAAATATTTAGACTGCACATGATGGGGCCCAAAAAATCTAAAGAAAAAAGATTGGAGCAGGGATTTAATTCTGGACTTCTCACATCCTAGTTGAGTACCTTAAATGCTTGATTATAGAGCCAGTGTTTTACCCTTCTCTCTGTACTTAAATTACTTAACACAGGACTGTTCACCTCAAGTGCCCTCCAAAGGACCAGCATGTAGCCTGTGGACCACATGTGGCCTGCAAGCAGTTAGCATGCAGTCTGCAAGCCACCTCTCCCACTGC
Organism: Crocodylus porosus; assembly: GCF_001723895.1. Taxonomy (NCBI): domain Eukaryota; kingdom Metazoa; phylum Chordata; order Crocodylia; family Crocodylidae; genus Crocodylus; species Crocodylus porosus. Next base: position 15,344,106 of record NW_017728912.1, read on the forward strand.
TGCATCATGGAAGAGAGCCCAGGTGCTCACACACTATCTGTACAGCCCACACAGGGGTGGACAGAGGCAGGGTGGTTTTCCCATTTATGCTTACAGAAAATTTGATTTACCTGCTAGAAGTATCAAATTTAAAACAGACTGAAATAAATACAGTTAAGTAGTAAGACCAAACTAGAAAAAAGCATAGATTCAAAACTGCGTTAAAACTATTTTATGACAGAATCCAAAAATAAATGAATATCTTACAGATTAGCAAATGTAAATGACAACGTGAAAACGATTACCTCTGACTTTGGGGTTCAAATTCAGACTGTGCTGCAGATATCAAGAGTGATGGAAATGATAGTTGGAATAAATACAGTTAAATGAAGGTGAACAATTTTGAAAATGTATTACTGAGAGTATTTCATACTCTTTACCTTTTATAGAGATATTTGCTTTCAGCAAGAGCATCTGTGTTCTTATTCACTCTGATTTTAGTATTGAATTTAAAATCTGAAATACTTAGCTTCATGACTGTACATGAAAAACAAGCAAAAGTGGAGTGCTAATAGAGCCAAAATGGTTTGTAAACAGAATGAGGGACTTCAAATGTGTATTCAATTAAGATGCATCAGAAAATGTATCAGCTGCACCTAGCATTTATGCCCAAAATATCTATATTCTTCTAAGCTGAACAAGCCCCAGAAGGTTACAGAATTTGGTTCTGTTGGAGGTCAAACAAATGACAAAAAGGGCTGAATTGCTGAAGAACAATATTTCTTAGCCTCTCCTTCCTACCCCACTCCCATATAAAAGGATTAATGGAACCTCCTAGATATATAATCCAGTGAAAAGAGATACTGTACAAATCAATTCTTGAATGCTAAAATCCATAGGCCTTAATATTATTCCTTTTTTTACAAAAGTTGTACTGTTCAAGAAATAGAACAAGATAGCCTCAAACAGTCTTGGATATAAACAATAGAGGTGTCAGAGAAATGATGCAAAATAGAAATCAATGGAAATATAGCCAATAAAAGAAAGCTAATGAGACATAACCAATGCAACATATCCTTGTAAACATTCATGCTCTTCCTATATACCCTAGGGAGAGGAAGGTCTGGAGACCCAGAGGTGCTAAAGCAAACCTTGGTACCAGAAAAGGAAGCCTCAGAGCATCTTTCTTACATTTGCTACCTGTGGCCCTCAGGGACAGTAGGTGAAGAATGTCTGCGAATTACATATGTACTAAAGTTCCTTTATATTGAAGTTGCAATGTGGGTCTATAAAATCAGTTACAAATACTAGGCAGGGATTCTCCCACTCAGAAAGCCAGTTAAGCTGATTTAAAGTTGCATTCTACTTGCACAATCCAGAAATGTCCAGATGCAAGCAAGAGAATTACTTGAAAATTCATCTCACCTAAAAAGAAAGTTATAAGAAGTCAATGGCACAGGAGTTTTCAGTATTGATGCAGTGATGAGCTGTGTATTCAGAGGTTTAGCACATCAGATACCTTGATAAGGCCACAATTAGTTTTCTCCTTCACATACTTTGCAAACACTCCAGTTAAAGAGAGATGGGCAGGTAACTTGGAGAGATTCAGAGAAGAAAAGGAAAAAGTACTTTAGAGCTCTGGAGCATCTTTTGAAGTACATAGTATGAGTAAAGGCAACCAGGAGTAAGCTGCTGAGACACTTCGGAAGAATTTGAAAATAAAACAATGATAAGATTGAGATTAGCAGACACACAAGGACTTTTCCAAAATGAAGTGGATGAAGTGGAGTTGAAGCAAGATGTGAGTACAAGAAACAAGAAAAACTGCATAATAGTGTAGTCTATTCAATACTTTCTCCAGAATGGTAGTACAAATTTCATCATTTGACTAATTGAATATGGGAATGGACAAATATCTTGAGAGTATAATACTGGGAATTATCGTGAACATACGTGAATAACAGTAGCAGCAGATGACTTAATAGGATCCTTTCCATTCCTTAATCTCATCTGAGACAATATTAGTACTGCATATGAAGAAAAGGGGCCCAACTTGGATAGTTTAGTTGAGCTTAAGTATTTTTTTTTTCAGGGGGAAAGGGGCTGTGGAAGGATGAGGGAGAAGGGGCAAAATACACCCCTCTGGTTAAATAGCTCTTGCAGCTTTAGATAAAAATTAAATATAGATACAAAAATTGCCCCTATAAACTTGTAAACTGAATCTCAAATTTGGGATTAAGACATAGTAAGCTTTTACCCAATTTTCTGCTATACGAAGATCTTTTCAAGCTCAGGCATGTCAAAACAGAGATATCTGCTTCTATCACAAACTAATTTGAGCTAGCATTTTCGGCTCTGTTTAGCACAGAGATTTAGATAGCCAAGGCAATTTTTTTATAACAGGTCCCAAACCAGAAAGGCATGACTGCCCCTCGTGAGATTTATGGAAAGTCATTACTGATTAGTATTACTGATTGATACTGATTAATGTTGCTATACCAATAAGTCTTATTCTATAGTATATGGTTGCAAAATAGCAATTACAATCATGGAATGGGTGGTTATACACATCTTCCCAAAATTTTTTAGAGTTGATTGAAGGGCAAAACTAAGTCAGTTACTATGCCTACACTGGAAAAAGCTGGAAGAAATACTATTTATTCACATATTTTCTCTCTCTGCCTTTTATATAACCTATGTGTGCATTGTCAGTTACATTGCCTTAATGTGTATCTACTATATGTGCTATCTTCATGATTTATGTTTTCTGAGACAGAATTTACATGCCTTAATTATTGTGAAATGGTAAGTTAGATTCTGGCTGTGGAATCTAATTGTCAGTTGGACCTTCTCAGCATTATCATAATTGAATAATTACCATTATTACCATTTTATGAGAAAGAGCCTACATAGGCCCTTAGACCATGCACAGACACAGCTGGAAAGAGCCCCCGAAGTCATGAGATGGATGTACCAGAAAGATTTGGGAAGATGGGTTTACTTGTCAAATTGTTTAAATATATGTTGTTGTTTAAATATCAAAATATCTCAATGTGATTGGAGGGTAGCCAAGATACAATGTATCAAGGTATCAACCAAGTTCTCCAGGTGATGACTGCCTCAGTGAGAAGGTTGGTAAAGGAATCTTAGACACAGACTTGCTTTGTGTAAGATACACATACAGATACTTACTACATTACTCTGTGTATTTTCTGGAGCATTTGGTAGCCTTCCACCTTTGGGCAGGGCTTGAATTTCCTTGGGTCGCTGATTGAGGTGATACAGCTCAGTTCAAATTTTAACAAGTGAGACATAAGATGAAAACCGCAACATGAGCTGATTCATAGCCTATAGTTCTTGTACAGAGCTAAATGTCTTTTGGGGGCTCCATGTCAGCATGTTTTGCTGTAAATGGCTTTGTAAATAGGATATCTAGAAGGCCTTTTCCCCTCAGGGGAAGATGGCAGTTTGGATCTGGCAGCTGGCCACAGAGATTGCTCTGTGATTGATTCCCCATGACAGCATGTTTAATTGTTTTTGGATGAGTGTTAGTCCTTGTATTGACTACTATAGTTTGTAACAGTGTGGCTGTCTGTGCCAGAAAGCATGAGGCTCAGAAAGCTCGAGAGAGAAAGGGTAGTTCCAGAAGAACAGAACTGCGGTGGCATGGTAAGGATGGTTTGTTTGGAGGTGAGCAGTCAGCTGTGCTGGTTTAGGGCATCATACTCTGATGCCCTTCCCCATTTGAAGAAGAAGAAAGCACCCCCAGGAAATGACAAAATGAAGAAGCTCTCAGAGCTGGGGCTACTGTGTTTTGCTGAGGAAGCTAGGGATAGAGAAGAGCCAAGGTCTCAAAGTCAGATGCTTGCCCCTTGTAAAGCCTTACTGGGACTGACTTCAAGATGATTCCTCAGCACTGTGGTGCTGTCTTCCTTCTCTCTTTTGCATGAGTTCCCTCTCCAGATCTTGTGGTGCTGCTGCCTCAGCTTTGCAGCCCTGGGTCTTTTGCCAGACCTGAGAGAGTCCTCAGCTCAGTTCTGCCACCACTAGCCAAGCACCTGGGGCCTTTAACTTCCTGTGGCCAGCTAATCATCTTCTGCATCTGGTCCAATTCTCCTAGGCATTCTGCAGTCAGTTGATTGCCTGAAGCTGGCTGTAGTCCTCACAAGCTTGCAGATTTCTTCAGCTTGGAGAGTGCAATCTGCTGCAAGCCTTTGCCAGCCACCCTGCTAAAGAGACCAAACAAAGTTTCTTCTTTGGGAGCCCTGAGGAAGAGCTTCCCTTGTACAAAACATGATTTGTGAAGGAAGTTTAGATTTCATAGATTTCATAGACATTTGGGCTGGAAGGGACCCTGGAGGATCATCGAGTCCAGCCCCCCCACCCCAGGGGCAGGAAGTCAGCAGGTTTCATAGGATCCCAGCAAGATAAGCATCCAAATGTGTTTTGGAGGGATTCAAAGTGGGCGCTTGAACCGCCTCAGGTGCTGTCTGTTCCAAACCTTGGGGGCTCAGACAGTGAAGAAGTTCTTTCTTATGTCTAGCCTGAACCAGTCACAGTGGAGTTTGTGACCATTCGATTGTGTCATCCCTTGGGAGGCTCTGGTGAACAGTCATTCCCCCAGATCCTGATGAGCTTATAGGTGGAGTTTAGGTGCCTTCCAGCATCTATTTGGATCACAACAGAGCATAAACAGGAGTGAGATGCCTAGATAGACTGTCTGTATAATTTCTGAATATATAGGATAACCCAAGTTTTTAGCCAAAAACGTCACCTAATAGAATCTACTGATCTAGCAGTTTTGCCACCATGTTCTTGACTTGTATTGTTTTTTTTTCATTGCCTAAATTCTACCAAAGCCCTGCCTTAGAGGTTGATTAGAATCTGGCCTTTAATTCCAGATGTGAATTCTGAATATAGATGGATACCTCCCTGTGTCACTGAATCAGATATCTAGAATGGATAGGGTTTAAGACCATTCCCAGTCACTATTTCCTGTTGGGTTACTTAGGAGTGTCCCTGTTCAATACACTGAATGTATTGGATCCCATTATGAGTCTTCCTGTGCCTTCTAGAGGATTGTGAATTTCAGTATATGGGTAAGTGCTTTCCAAGTGGTTTGCAAATTCATACAGTCTGTCTCTTTGATCTAATAACTATGTGTTCTGTAATGTAATCTCGAGGCCAACATGTTGGCATGTAACAAAGTAGGCATATTAACATTTTTTTCTGGAAAGTGAGAAGGCTGGAATAAGATCACACTTAGACAGTTAGCTTAGGTGCCATCAATAGATGGAATAGCATCTGGTGGCAAGTAATTCCATGCCCCTGAGGCATTGCAGTTACATATAAGTTAATATTTAAGCATCAAAGTACAAGCTATGACCTCATCCACAGCAAGCCACAGGTGACCATCTGGAAAATGGGATAATCCAGATATTTCCAGGATGGGCCATCTGAAGTTGAAATCAGTGGCAGCTCTGACCAAAAAACGTGACCTGTACAATTTATTTCTTAATTTGCTTTTACATTCTTCCAAATTTACCTTTGAACCTGTATATTCTAGCTTTGAATGTTTTAAGGATGTCTTCAATCAAACATCCTTTTAAAAAGTCACTGATTGTTTTTTACTTCCCAAAACTGTAGCAAGAGGACTTAATTCAATCATTGCAATAGTTGGTGGATCATGTGCATTTTAGAAACCATAAATGCTGGAAAAGTTTGCCTTTAATTTATCTTCTCAAAACTATAATTTCCCAAAGACAAAGTGGGACATAGCCTACCATATGTATGGCTATCTTAAAGCACCGCACCAGCAAAATAATATGAATCTGAAATCTCTTTCTCCTTTTCCTTCTCCTGAATCATGAACATCTGAGATTGTTGATGAAAAGGTATTAACAGATCCACTGGAATCTGACAGAGGCCATAACATAAGTGGATCTGCTACGGCTGTTACGGCAGTTGGAACTGATATTACATTTTTGCAATACAACGCACTGTTTTATGAACATCCTCTTAAACATATCATACAGTAATATAGTTTTTCTAGTGCCCATACAAAAATCTTCACTACAAAAACAGATGTCAAACAGTACTGCTGTCCATAAAACAACTGATATTTCAGAATTCTTGGATTATTATTTACATAATATTGAATTATATGGTCATATAATCCTACTCAAATTTCCAAGGTGCTTGAATCTTCCTTAAAACTTCCTCCACTTGTGCTGACAAACATAGTTTGTTTTTTACAAGTGGAATTACCTTTCTTAAGGCAAAATTTTCACATACCTTCATCAGGCCATTGTTTATTCCATCCAGCTCTCTTTAGAATCAGAATCCATGACTGAAATACTGTACAACTCATACATAATGGCTTAAAACAGATGTTTAAATGCTACTATAAAAGCTGTAAGTACAAGACCCTGAAACAATCTGTAAAAACCATTTTTTTTAAGTGTGTGTATATTTCTATGTAAACTATGAGTGTTTGCATTAGAAAGTAATTTGAATTATCCCTGCTCTTTATGAAAACCTCAGGCAGTTAATGTCATGTAGACATGGCTGCTATTGCAAGGAAATCAACTGTTGATGTGGAAGTAATAGAGTAATGTATACTGTAAAGGTCCAATTCATTAACAAGAATCAAAAATAAAGAAATCTTGAATGACTAGTGATGTGGAGGCAAAATGTGTGTATAAACAACCAGAGTAGCTAAGAGAAAAGAAGGCTAGGAAAAGCTGGAAAGATGTTGGGAACAGGTAAGTAGGTTACCAGTGGGTGTGTCTACATGAGATGATTTACTGTGCAGTAAAGCATCACTGTCTGCACGTGCACAGTAATTACTGTTCAGTTGGTTAATCTAACACACCATTTTCTAGTACCTGTAGGTACAAGTACTAGAAATCGACACATTAAACTAGTGCATGGAAGCGTACATTTGAATGTGGACCATGTTCAAATTGCTCCTGGTCAGCCTAGGCAGAAGGCAGCCATAGGGAGTGCGGAGAGCTGTCCTGGATCAGTGGGATGCTTCCTCCCAGTCACATGGACATCAGTACCCACCCCAATCTCTACAGGATGGAGAGAGCTCTCCCAGGTGCTGGACAGCTGTCTCTCAGCCATGTGAAGGAAGATTGAGAGTCATCTTGATTTCTCCCATGTGGCTGGGAGGCAACCACCTGGCAGCTGGGACTGCACTCTTCTGTCCCATAAGGATGGGGACCAGCCCCTGTGCTTCCTGCCAGCCTTGGGCTGGCACCCAGGGGAGCCTGAATCTCCCTCTGTCTGCTTCAGGGGAACAGAGCAAGGCAGGAGCATCCCTAGACTGAACTGCTCACTTTGGGATCAAATTTGCTTCTAATGGGAGCCCTTTCAAGTGCATGTAGGGGCGCAATTTAATGCGCCTAAATTTTCTTCACAGAAAATTCAGGTACTTTAATTACATGTATAAACATGCCATGAAATATTTAATTTGGACCCCAACCATATTCATGAGAAAACTATTACATTTGAAAAGCAATATGGAACAAGGAGAATATTACACATATTATTATATATTACACATATTAGATAGGTTGTGGGTCCCTCCTCACCCCGCAAAAAAAAAAAAAGCTACAGAACTACTCACATGCTCCCACTGCTGGTGATGCATATGCATAGGACAAAGAAAGTCGTGTTCTAATATGTTCCAGACAGATCATTTTTATATTTATGTCAAGGTGTTGCCTAACATTTTAGAAGTTTTGGGGCCACGTCCTCAACTGCCATAGACCTATACAGTTCTCTGTAGACAACCTGGGGATCTGGATACAAATCCTGAACACAGAATAATCCATTTTCTTAAGGGTTTTATGATTCTGTGAATTCTTAACAAATACTGATAAATGTATCCCTACAACCTTTCCAGGTGGAATTGCTATACTATTTTACACATACGGAACTGAGGGGCAAAGATAACACAATAAATAATTCTGAGTGCTTCACTGGAGATGCTTCTAACCTTCTTCACTTCTGCTCCTGCTTCAAACTGGTCCTGCCTTACAGTTACTACTCATCCTCTTTAGCTCCATGTCCTGGCTTGTGTCATATATCTAGATTTATAAATGTCCCTCAGTCATAGTACCTCATTTTGCTTCTTCTCCTTTCTCCACTTTTAGGATCCTGGTAGCCCTCACTTTCCACGGTTGATATTTTCCACCTGCTTTTCCCCTCTGCATTTGAATGTAGTACTTTGTCCTTCTCCATTTTACTGTCTGGGTGTTGACAGGAGTACAAGTCTTCTTGTTCTCAGGGTTAGTGCCAGGTCCTTTATCAGCCCTCTTAGGACTGGAGCAGTTTAATTTGCTCTGTGATTTTTGCACAAGCACAGCATGGTTCCAAGCAGGAACCTAGTAGAGCCTCAGTGCAAATGGAATCACCACAGATTTAGCTGCAGCTCTAACAAATTTCCACTGAGCATGTGCAAATAGCCTAGAAACTTAGCTGGCCACATTTGGCATATCAAACAGAATTAACAAAAGGCACATTCCTGAAAGAAATGCAATCCCTGTCCTGCTAAATTTCAAGTCTCTTCTCCAAAGCTTGGAGGTGCTAGAGCTTGGAATTCAATGGATCAATTACAAGTTTTTTTAACGCACACACAACCATATAGTTCCCCAAATATCCCTTTCTGAAATGACAAAATAATTCCTGGTGAAATTATCTAAAAAGATATTCCACCTTACAGGGTATCTGATATATAAAACGGAAGGTATTGTAAAGTTAAAAGCAACTGAACATTGTAATGAGATGTATTAGAAATTTAAATTTAATTGTTGCTACTAATTCTGCCTACAATTTCCTACATTACAAAAAATTCTCACTTCCCCAAATGTCCATATATATTTATAAAATATTACTTATGCTATACTATCATACTCTTGCTGTGTTAAGATAATATATTAACAATGCTAACATTAATATTACTCCAATTTCTGTTTCCTTTATGGTGCTTTCATATTTCTATATAAGCACTTTTCAAAATGTCGCCAGGTGATCTTGTTGCTGGGATTTTAGCACAAAAATAATATATACTATCTTTTTTATATATTTTACATATATTGTGTATCAATATACACATCCGCATCAAGTAGCACAGGGTCAGAGGAGGGGCACACTGAAGTGCTCTGGTTTAGAATACAAGGCGGTCGAGGGGAAAGAGACTTAATTGTGGGGATCTACTACAGACCACCCAACCAAGGAGAAGAGCTAGACCAGGAATTCTTAAGTCAGCTCACAGAGGTAGTTAGGTCAAAGGACATGTTTGTCATGGGTGACCCGAACTTTCCAGACATCTGCTGGGAAGAGCAGTCAGCCAGGTCTGACCTCTCATGTAGGTTTCTAGCCAAAATGTAGGACTTCCATCTAACTCAGGAGGTGCACAGCCCCACCAGGGGAGACGACTGTTGAACCTCATGCTGGCCATGGGCTATGACCTGGTGAGGGGGCTGCGGGTGCTCGACCGCATGGGCAACAGCAATCATTGCCTGCTGGAATTCACCATCCAGTGCAAGGTGGCAAAGGCCTGCAGAAAGGCAGCAGCCCTAGATTTCAGGATGGCGGATTTCAATGAGAATAGTCGGGGAGGCACTGAGGTCCCGGAGGGGAGGGGAGTCAGGTGTCCAAGAGAAGTGGTTGCTCCTTATGGAGACGATCCTCCCCAAAGGCAGGTAATCCCAAAATGGATCAAAGGGAGCAGGAGGGCACAGACTCCCTCCCATGGCTCACCAAAAGCATATGGGAGTGTCTCCTAGCTAAAAGAGAGGCATACACCCAATGGAAGTGTAGGGGCCATCACCAGGGAGGACTATATTGCAGTTGCTTGGGGATGCAGGGGGGTGGTCAGGCAGGCCAAGGCTGAGATGGAACTAGGAATAGCTACACGGATCAAGGATAACAAGAAGTCCTTTTTTAAATACATAGGGGGCAAAAAGAACGTACCGGGTAACGTGGGGCCCCCTGCAAGACACGCTAGAAAATCTGGTCGTCACACCAGAGACAAAACTAACCTATTTAATGACTTTTTTTGCCTCAATTCTCCTGAGCAGGGACTGTATCAGCCCCCCACTGGGCCCCTGTCAGGCCGCAGGGGAGGCGCACATAGTCCAAGGGTCAGAGAGGATCTAGTCAGGGAACTTCAGAGGGACTGGATGTATTTAAATCAGTTGGTCTGGACAATCTCTATCCCAGAATGCTGCAGGAATTAGCCGAGGTCATTGCAGGATACCTGGCATGGCTTTGCGAGCACTCGTGGTGCTCTGGTGTGGTGCCAGAAGACTGGAAGACGCCAACATGGTTCCCATCTTCAAAAAAGGGAGGAAGGAGGACTCAGGAAACTATAGGCCAGTTAATCTCTTACCTTGATCCTGGCTAAACTTTTTGACAGAATTATCCTGGGACATGTCCACGAGGGGCCAGTGGGGGAGGTTATGCTTTGGGGCAACCAACACGGGTTCATTAAGGGCAGGTCCTGTCAGACCAACCTGGTGGCCTTCTACGACCAGGTCACCAAATCCTTAGATGCAGGGGTACCAGTGTACATAGTCTTTCTGGACTTTAGGAAGGCCTTTGACACTGTCTCTCAGCCCATTCTCATTAAAAAACTGGGGGACTGTGGTGTAGACACCTACACAGCCAAATGGGTCACTAACTGGCTGAAGAACCACACCCAGAGAGTGGTGGTGGATGGGTCATTTTTCACCTGGAGGGATGTGGGCCGTGGGGTTCCACAGGGTTAGCTCCTCAGGCCCGCATTGTTCAACATCTTCATCAGTGACTTGGATGAGGGGGTAAAAAGTATCCTGTTCAAATTTGCTGATGACACTAAGATGTTGGGGGATGTGGGCACACTAGAAGGGAGGAATAGGCTGCAATAGGACCTAGACAGGTTACAGGGGTGGGTAGATGAGAATAGGATGGGATTCAACACTGACAAGTGCAAGGTGATGCACCTGGGGAGGAAGAA
>NW_017728912.1:15355572-15421395 GCF_001723895.1 Crocodylus porosus
CCCAGTACTTTTTCCTGCCATGGCAGGGGGTCAGACTTGATGATCTGCTCAGGTTCCTTCCAACCCTACAAACTGTGAAACTATAAAACTACAAAACATTGCTTAATATACAATTATTATATATATTTATTATATGTATATTTATATCTGTGATTATACACATGTATATATACACATACATACACACACACATATACATATACATATATATTTGCTCATTTCTGTATTTGTTGCTTTCAGCTTAAACTGGGACTGTCATTGGGCATGCCTACACATGTATTTGATCCGGGATCAGTTTACTTATGAGTAAACTACTCATGAGTAAATGGTCCTGGACAGGTGTCTACACATGCAGAGAAGCAAACAACTCCTGCAAACATGCAATGGCAGCAAACAATTCCTGCTTCCTGGGGCCCTGAAATGGTCCCCTTTGCCACCACCAGGAGAAGCTCAGGCTATCCTAAATTAGGATGGAATATTACACCCTGTCTCCAAGGACTGTCTGCTGATTGGGTGGGGACAATGTCCCCCTGCCCAGGCAACAGGGAGGTCCTAACTGTGTCTTGTTCCCCACTCAGCTCCTTGAGTGCAGAGCTGGGTGGAGAACTGGCTGGGGAGACTGGTCCCCAGTGAGCACCACCAATGTGGAGCTATGCAGGGACAAGCTTCCCAGCCTGCTCCCCCACTGAGTTTCACCAGCACAGAGGTAGGTGGGGAAGAAGCTGGGCAGGGAAACAGGCTGGGGAGCTTGTTCCCCACTTAACTCCATGAGTGCAGAGTTCAGGGGGTCGGGGGGAGAGGGGTGATTGTCCCTCCAGGCCCTCCAGCTCCACCACTGTGGAGCTGGGCAGGAAATAACGCTCCTAAGCTTGTTTCCCACCAAACTCTGCACTCACAGAGCTGAGACAGTAGCAGGCTCCCCAGCCTATTCCCTACCTGCAGGGAGCTACCAGTACCAGCTCTGCACCATGGGGCTCAGGCTGAGATAAGAGTATCTCCCAGTGTCAGCTCTGTGACCAAGGGGCTGGTACTTACTGGGAGAGTCTTATCTCCCAGCATCAGTTCTGTGGTCATGGGGCTGGTGCTGGGAGATAAAGATCTCCCAGCCCCCATTTCCCAATCATAATCTCACAGCGAGGGCTTGGAGCTCCCTCCTGATTGGGCAAGGAGACATAGTCCCTGCCTGGGCACCGGTGGCAAAGCCCACCCCAGCATCCATCACAGCATCAATAGCAGCAGTGGTGGCCAGCCTGGATCCACCCCCTGCTGGGGGCTGCTATTTCTGGACTGTCTCCGGACCACCGGTGCCTTCACGCACCACTGACTGCCATCCGACGGCGGCCCACAGCTTTTAGCAGACTCCACTGTGTTCATGAGGACATCAAATAGTCCCTGCAACAGCAGCTCCTGGAGTCAGGAGCAATCTCCTGCCCCCTGGTGGAGCAAATTTTCTCCTGATCTGTCATCTACATGAACACTACTGAACCATTAATAATTGAAAGTAAATATGTTACTTGCATTTGCAGGTAGAAAATTTACTCATGATTAAATTTACTAATCATGACTAATCCAGTCATGATTAGTAAGGTTTACTGTGTAGTAAGCATGTGTACATGCCAATGCACATACTTACTTCACAGTAAACTAAGCTGCTGTGCAGTTAAGGATTTTGTATAGTTGTGTCCATTGAATGGTTCTATAATCCTTTCTGATGTATCATGTTTTTATTTCTCCTGTTGTACTCAGAAATAAATATTTCATGTTCTAATCTATGTGTTTCAAATCCTCTTGCTCTTAACCCAGTTACCCTTTAAAACTATCTGAAATTTGAAAATTGATTTCTCTTACTTCCTGAGAGAGAAAAAGTTTCTAATCTAAATAGACAAGGCAGACAAAAACAGTGAAAGAAGAAACACTATTACTTTATATTTATAATATGGGACTTGAGACAAAGAAAGTATAAGTTCAATGACACTGAAAATAGCTGTAGAAGATTCAAGAGCTCAGATTATAATATTTAGAGCAGTACCTTAACTTCAGTCAACTCTCCAGCCTCATTCACTTTGCTCTCTGTAAAGTTAAGATATTCCTTTTTTGCACCTGTTTTTGTTTGTTTGTTTGTTTTGTTTTTTAACAACAGAAATGTTATGTTGTTAAAAATTAAATACATTCCTAGTTGCATAAATTTCCCTGCTATTTTATCTTTAAGTACCACATGGAAGACTGGCTTCACTTTATGCATTGTCCAATTGACTGATTTAAGTAGAAGAAACCTTCATTGTTATGGTTTGATTTGGTTACTGAAACTGTAATGATTTTTTTCCATCCATCCTTACCATTTTTGGTATCACACAGACATGCATTTCCCTAATAACATCTGGACTTTCCAGTCCATAATAATGTTGCAGTTAAATAAGAACTTGCTTTGTTCATGCCCAATCTGAAAAACAGATGAGTCCAGCTATAGCATTTATCTTATTGACAGTGGGGAAGATAAACAGCCTCTAATGGTTACCTGCTTGGACTAATATCTGCTTCTGAGATGCAGTGGGTCAGGAGTGCTAATGACTAAAATAAGAACTAGAGCGATGCCTGGATTTCCCCACTGTGGGACAGTGCAGATTCTGAGGGCTTACTGCACTGGCCAAAAGGCAAACTATGACATACAGAAAGGTAAAAAGGTTTCTTCACTACCAGTACCACTCAACTAACAATCCTTGCACCTTCCCCAAACTAGGCTGCAAAAAGCCTTCTGACTCCCAGGAGTCCACTGGGATAGAAGGTATTTATCAGCAAGGAAATATATTTAGCAAGAGTTTATTTTTTAAATATACAGAAGTGGTGATTTAAAGACAGTGAGGGAGGCATTCACCCTTGTTACCAGATATCTCTACTATGAAGATGAGTCATATATTAATGAACAGATTACTGGGAAAAAAAAGTCTTCCATGTTAGGTTAGTTGATGGGTACTGATGTTCTGTTTGAAAACACTGACACAACAGATAAGGTATAATGTCTATGGCTCTATAGCTAAGAATTTGCACTCTTGGACTTATACTTAAGGTCACCAAAATAGACCTAGCTGTAAATGGGCACCTAATCACTTAGGCTAGGGAGTCAAAGACAGGTGTAATAACATGCTAACCATGAGTCTGAGCAAGCATTTGCCACACCTAGTCTAGGTTTTGGAAGCTTGCTTTAAATCACCTAAACCTAGACAAGGAGTGGCACATGCAGCCATTCACTAATGCCAGGAGTAGCATAGGCAGCCTGTAGTATACTTGGGTTGGGGAGAATGGTTGGGGGTTGGGGTGGGCTATCAGGCATGCAGAGGATGGGAGGTCCATGGGGGTTGCCCAGTTGAGGCAGGGAAGTAAGGGGCTAAAAAAGCCCAGTCAGGGTCATAAAGATAGACACAATACAGCCATGGGTCTGGGGCAAGGGACTGGGCTTTCTCAGCTCTGGGTCAGTTCTATAAACTCATGCAAGTGTTCAATAGATAGGGTTAAACTCTTCCTAGATTGGGTTTTAATACTCTCTTGATCTAAGTTAGTTCATTTCTTGAGGTGAATTAGCTTAGACCAAGCATGCCATTTTGAGGCCTATTTAAACTCAAATGCCTGCATGAGTGGACATTTACATCGATCTGATCCTGGTTAAACTAGACCATTGACCTTGTACTTTCTGCCTAGCCTGATTTTTTTCCCATCTTTTGTGCTTCCATCCTTGCAATCTAAAAGATGGTGAAGCTTGGGCTTGGGTCTTCTAAGAGATGTTCTGCTTGTCATTTGCTCTCATGATTTATCACCTGGGAATGAATTTGTAAGGACTGTGACAAGCCTATAGATAACATCTTCCTTTTCATGTTGGAATTTACAGAACAGGGCTCTGGGGGTAGGTGGAATCACTGCAAAGAGCTCCTTCCCCATTGTTTAGTCTGCCTACAAATCAGTTAGAAACTCAGGAATGGTACAGTGCCTGATATACCTGACACATTCATTCACAACAGGGAACCAAAATATAGTTCACTCAGTCAGGGTCCACCTGAATATTTGATGCAAACAACTGACATCCCTGTCATGCATTTTTCATAAATGCATTTTTCATGAAATCAGTTTGTCCCCAGCTCCAGGAAGAGGTGCATAGGTAGAAGCCTGTTGCACCCCCGATGAGCCCAGGACCCACCCGTGGGACCCCAAACCATACCCCCAGTGCAGCCAAAGGTAAGTGGGGCCCACGGCAGGGAGGGAGGGACAACAACCCAGACAGCTGTGGGGCAGCTGAGTCAGAGCTGAGGAGGGACACACCCCCACCCCCAGCTCTTACTTCACCCACCCTCCAGGGAGCCACGTAGCCAAAGCCTCACAAACATGACATGCAAACAGGCATGCTTGTCTGCCTGGCACACAAGTTAGCATGGGAGTTTGCATAGGAGGGTGAGCGAGAGGACCCAAGACCCTGCCAGTGCACCCTAGGGAAGCTAGTCCCATCAGTAGCCAGCCTATCAGTGGCATGATGGGCACACGCCTCACCCTGAGGGTCCCCTCGTAGTCTGTGGCCTCCCCCTCCAGCACCTTAGAGGCTTCTGCCCTGATAGAACCCATGGTTCCAGGCTCCATGCAGATGCTAGGGGCTGCCTGGCATGTTTCCAGATATGTGGGACCAGGAGCATGGCCACCACCTCTTGCAAGGTTTGCTCCACTTTGGAGTCTCTGGGGTGCCAGATAAAGGAGCTCCAGGCTGCAGTCCAGAGACTGCGTGCCATCAGGGATGGTGAACAGGAGATAGACTTCTACTGCCAGGACCTTCACCCCCTGGAGGTGGAGGGTAGACCAAGGTCACCTTCCAGGACAAGGGAGGACTCAGGAATCTCCCATACTGTCCAACCAGAGGGTTGGACCAAGGTGGTCAAGGACCCCAAGGCCTGCCACACCAAGAACCCCTCCCCTCCAGGACTTTGCAACAGGTATGAACCTCTTGCAGCCCTAGTAGTACCTGCAGAGATGCCAGCTCCTGCAGGCAAGGGAGGATCACCCACCCCTACTCTCCCTAGATGAAACACATAGTGGTCACCATGGGAAACTCCCTCCTAAGGGGGGACTGAGGGGGCAATCTGCTGCCCTGACCTCCTAGCCTGAAAGGTCTGCTACTTCCCAGGGGCCCACATCTGGGACATAGCAAAGAGGATCCTGAAGATTATCCAGCCCTCTGGCCACTACCCTATGCTCCTTATCCATGTGGGCATGACTAACACAGCTCTGAGGAATCCCAGCAGGGTCATGAGAGGGCTCTAGGAGTAGGGCTTAGGGGGTTGGCAGCACAGGTGGTCTTTTTCTTGCTTCTCCCAGTTGTGGGTCATGGGCTGAGGAGAGAGAGACGGGCTGAGGTAGTCAACCAAAGACTGCGGCTCTGGTGTCATTGTGAAGGCTTTGGCTTCCATGATCACAGTCTGCTCTTTGGTGAGAGAGTCAGTTGTCTGTTGGGGAGAGACAGCCTCTACCTCACTCCACTGGGGAGGAGACTCGTTTCATCCAGATTGGCTGACCTGCCTGACCAGGCTTTAAACTAAGCCCACCGGGGACTGGGGGGATTACCATCACTTCAAGCCCACTGGGGAACCTTTGTAACTTCAGCAGGCTAAGGGAACCCACCCCTACCCTAGCCCTGGAACAATCTGTGGGGAAGGCAAGGGCCCCCAATGGAACACTTGCCTGCCTGTACAGCAATGCCAGAAGCTTGGAGAATAAACAGGAGGAACTGGTCCTCCTGTTAAACAAGAATGACTATGACATCATAGGAACAACAGAGACCTGGTGAGACTCCACCTATGATTGGGCCACAGGTATAGATGGCTATACTTTATACAGGTGAGATCATGCAGATAAAAGGGGTGGGGGTGTAGCTCTCTATGTCAAAGATAGCTACACATCCCTGCAAACTGACATTGATATCCAGGAAGGACAACTGGAGTCTCTTTGGGTTAAAATACATGGGGAACATGTCTCCTCCAGACCTCCTAACCAGAAACAAGAGCTGGACCAGGAATTCACCAGGGAACTGGCTGAGGCTGCTCACTTTCAGTGCATGGTTGTCATGGCAGATGTTAATTACCCAGTCATCACATGGGAAGAGCACTTGGCCAAATCCAATTGATCACAAAGCTTCCTCACATGCATGGATGAGCTCTACCTGACTCAAGAAGTCTATAGGTCAGTGACAGGTAAAGTGTTGCTGGACCTGGTACTGACCAAAGGGGATGACCTAGTCAGTGACCTAAGAATCAATGGAAAGCTGGGTAAGTGACCACAAGCTGATCACATTTACTATCCATCACAAAGCTGGCAAGTAAGTCAGCAATGCAGAAGTCCTCAACTTTAGGAAAGCTGACTTCAACAAGCCCAGGAGGCTCATTGTTGAGGCCCTAAGGGGCCATGACTCAACAGGAAGAGGAGTCCAAGAGGAGTGGTTTCTCCTCAAGGGGCTGATCCTGACAGCACAAGGGTTGGCCTAGGAGGAAGGGTAGCAAAAGGGCACAGCAACCCCCTTGGCTCAGCAGGGAACTTGAAGACCTCCTATGCCTCAAAAGAGAGACTTATAAAGGATGGAAGGATGGAATTACCACCAAGGAGGAGTACTCAGCACTGATCCATACGTGTAGGGAGTGGATCAGGAAAGCCAAAGCTACAACTGAGCTCCATCTGGCTTCACATATCAAGGATAACAAAAAGTCCTTTTTCAGATATGTAGGGAGTTGGAAACAAAAGCAAGGGTAACATTGGACTGCTGCTGAACCAAATGGCACAGCTGATAACTGACACCCAGGAAAAGGCCAATCTGCTTAATGCGTACTTCATGTTGGTCTTTCATCAGTCCAATGGGACCACCCTGCCTAGCAAGATGTGGGATGGCCAGGGTGAGGACATATTTATATCCAGCATCGGTGTTGATCTAGTAAAAGATCACCTTGAGAGGCTGGACACCTTCAAGCCAGTTGGTCCTGACAGATTACACCCTAGAATACTCAAGAAGCTGGCAGGTGTCATGGAACAACCATTGGCAGAAATATTTGAAAGCTTGTGGTGCTCAGGTAAAGTGCCTGAAGATTGGAAGAAGGCCAGTGTGGTACCCATCTGCAAGAAAGGGCAGAAAGTAAATCCCAGGAATTACAGGCCAATCATCTTGACCTCAATCCCTGGTAAGAATATGGAGAAAATTATCAAGGAAACCCTTCTGGATAAGCTGGGTGAGAGTGACATCCTGAAGGATAGCCAGCATGGGTTTGTCTCAGATAGGTCTTGCTTGAGCAATCTCATCTCCTTCTGTGACCAGGTGACATGTCACCTGAACAAGGAAGAAGAGATTGACGTCATATATCTAGACTTTTAAAAAGCCTTTGATCTGGTGTCCCATGACCTCCTCATGGAAAAATTGGTCAACTGTGGCCTTGGCTACTCCACAGTCTGATGGATAGAAAATTGGCTCTGAGGTTGTACATCTTCATCAATGATGTGGACAGTGGTGTCAGAAGCGCTAAGTTCATCGATGTCACTAAGCTTTGGGGCAAAGTGTCCACACCCAAGGACAGGCTTGTGATCCAGGCTGACTTGGATAAACTTAGTAAGTGGGTGGATACAAACCTGAGGACATTCAATACCAAAAAATGTAAGGTACTCCACCTCGGGGAAAAAAACCTCACAGCATACTTATAGGCTCAGCAGTGCTACACTTGCTAGAACCATGGCTGAAAGAGACTTGAGGGTCATGATTGACCACACGATGAACATGAGTCACCAATGCAATGTCACAGCTGGTAAAGCAAATAAAACTGTGGCTTGCATCCATAGATGCTTCTCAGGTAAATCTCAAGATGTCATCCTCCTGCTGCACTCAGTCTTGGTGAGGCCACAGCTGGAGTGCTGCATCCATTTCTGAGCTTCACAATTCAAGAAGGATGTCAAGAAGCTTGAGAGAGCCCAGAGGAGCCATGCACATAATCAGAGGGCAAGAGAATAGGCCTTATGAAGCGAGGTTGAGAGCCATGGGACTCTTCAGCCTGAAAAAACCACAGGCTCAGGGGGGCTGCTTGTAAGTACATAAGGGGTATATATCAGGATCTGTTCAACAGAGCGCCTTAAGGATAAAAAAGGAGCAACTCCTCCAAAACCATTTTTGGCTAGACACAAGAAAAATTTTCTTTGCTGTCTGAGCCCCCAAGACCTGGAATAGATTCCCTCCAGAAGTGGTGCAGGCACTTACTCTGGACCCATTCAAGAAGTGTTTGGATGCTTATCTTGCTGGGATCATTTGACCCTAGCTGACTTCCTGCCCCTGAGGTAGGGAGTTGGACTTGATGATCTTCGAGGTCCCTTCCAGGCCTAAAGTCTATGAAATCTATTAAATACAATCATAAGAAAATTGAGGTTGAAAAGGACCTCAGGAGATCATCTAGTTCAACCTCCTGCTCAAAGACAGGGGAACAATTAGATTTCGACTATAACAACAGTCAAATAATTATTTCAGTATTATAAATATTATGTGATAGATATCCTTCAGCATATAACAAACTGGAAAAATAACTTGCTGGCGTATTGTAAAAGCTTTTTTCCAAAGAAATTTAACAGTACCCTTTGTAAAATGTTTAAGGAGTAATTTATTTCACCATTTATTTAGGTATCTGGTTTGACTGTTGTCTGATCTTTAAGATAAGTGTTATTTTGATTTTTATGGAATTTACTTCACTGTATTAAGACCCTTACCTATGATGAATTTGGATGATCTCTGCATGTATTTTTCACCTGGTTACATTTTTAGAACAAATCGATAAAGATTTGTTGAATTACATATCAAGACTGAAGTTTGCTCACTGTCCCAGATGACGGAGTTATATCAGCCCAATCAAGGCTTTGTCTAGCTGGGTTTTACAAACCTCCAAGTATGAAAACCTCACATAGAATAATTTGTGACCAAATAAGAAACTGAACATATATTTCCTACATCCTAGTATAATGTTCTACCATAAGAGTCACACAATATCCAAATCCTCTCTTCCTAGTTTCATAGTTACATAGTGCTTAGGGTCAGAAGGAACCTAAACATATCATCAGGTCTGGCCCCTTGCCCCAGGCAGGAAAGAGTCATAACACCCCAAACAAATATCTGTCCAGCCTCCTCTTGAAGACCCCCAAGGCATGAGAGAGCACCACCTCCTTGGGAGTTCCTTCCAGAGCCTGGCAGCCCTAAATGTAAAGTAATGTCTCCTGATGTCCAGCCTGAACCTTCTCTCTAACAATTTGTGGCTGTTTTTCCTAGTAACCCCGGGTGGTGCCTGGGGGAACAGGACCTCCCCCAATTCCTGCTGGTCCCCCTTGGTGAGTTTGTAAATGACCAGCAGATTCCCTCTCAGCCTTCTCTTGTGGAGACTGAATAGATTCAGCCTTCAGCCTCTCTTCATAGGACCTGACCCACTGTTCCTCGACCATGTGAGTGGCCCTTATCTGGACCCTGTCAATGCTAGCCATATCCTTCTTGAAGTGCAGCACCTAGAACTGGATGCAGTACTCCAACTGCGGCCTGACCAATGCTGCATAGAGGGGGAGGATCACCTCCCTGGACCTGCTTGTGATGCATCTGTAGATGCACGACAAGGTGCAGCTAGCCTTTCTGACCGCTTTTTCACATTGGTGGCTCATGTTCATCCTGGAGTCAACAATGACTCCAAGATCCCTTTTTGCCACTGTGTTGACAAAAAAGGGGGATTCACCAGCCTATAGGTGTGTTGCTGGTTCTTTCTCCTTAGATATAGTACCCTGCACTTGAGTGGGTGGGGAGTCAGGCAGCACAAGGCAGCTGAGCACCATGGACTCAAAATGGCGATGGGTGAGCAGGACAGCTGTGGCAGGCCTGAGGAGCAGGGGACCCTTCACCTGTGTGCCAGGGCCAGGAGTTGGGGCAGGCAGGGTTGGGAAGCACAGCTGCATCAGAAGCAGAGTAGGCATATGCTTCCCGTGTCTCTGCCACACTGCTGCTTTGACACAGGAAGCATTAGCCCAGAGGTCACAGTGCTGAAGGTGTGCTTTCAAGATGGGTGCCAAGTGCTGGTAGCTGGCTCTCGTTTCAACATGGCTGCCAGTAGTTGGCAGTCATGTGTCTGGAGGTTGGAGCTTCCCCCAGTGGCCACAGGAGGGTTACATGGCAGGGCTGGACTGACCTGGGACTAAAGTTAGTCCCAAGTCTCACCATGTGTAGACACCTGCCAAAAAACTCTTAATGTGTATTAATGCACATTAAATTTAAGCCTGCTTAAATTCACAAGTAGCCATGTCCATAGACATATACACACAAACACTTGTATATCAACAGTAGAAGCAGATAAGCAGGGCACCAGCCTAGGATGTCAACTTAAAGGGAGACCAGAATGATGTTCCCAGAGATTGTACTGTGCCAACAGCAGCTGGGTGCAGAGACATGGTGAGGCAGCAGCAAAACTGGTGCAGGTACAACTGTCCCCCAGGCTCTCTGGCAGTTTTTCCACGGACACAAACTCTCTATTTTCATCTCTCTTGTCAGCTAGTTGACCTGTTAGGATGAAATGTTAACCATATTTTCTTCTGGTATAATTAAAATTAGGTGTATGAAGTTAGTCACATTTATCAAATTTGGCCCCAAACATTTAGCACAGGTATCCAACATTGAACCAGATGTCAAAATCTGTTTTCCATGTTGAGTCTCTTTTTTACCTTCTGCTTCCTCTTCCTTGAGGTATTGTGTTGCCCAAACTGGGATGGTTTACGATATGGCCAAACTAACTCAATTTATCCTACTTTATAATGTCAAGTAGGTTTTCATATTTTCCAATAGCACCTGCAATCTCTTCTTTCACCAGCCTTTCTTATATACCATATGCTAATCTTTCAGATTCTTCTGTAGTATCTGATTTCAAATATAGGATAGTTGAAATACTGAGAAGGGGATAGGTACTATCTCCATTATTCATGGGCCTTACATTATGCTTGTTACCTAGAGTGACCATACATGCCAGTTTGGCTGGGATAGTCCTGGATTCTATGTTAGTCCCGGCCACTTGGTCAAAAGTCCCAGGCTGGAATCTAGCAGGGAGCTGGAGTGGCATCATGCACCAGAAAGGCAATCAGGCAGGCACCACAGCTGCATGGGAGCAAGGAATGTTGGGACTTTGGATTTGGATTCTTAGAAAGGGTGACTATACATCTGTCTGCTTTGCTCATGCACAGCAGCAGTGGCGCTTGCCTAACTGCATGCCTGGTTCACCATGCTGATTTGCCTCTGCACCAGCTGGCACCAGCCTATGGAATCCATGACTGTCCTGGCCAAACCAGGATGTATGGTCATCCTATTGTTACCAACCTGATTTCTTAGCCAACATAATTATAATATTTTTACCACATTTTGCAGCTTAAGAATTTTTCATTCAAACAGTCTACATTCCTAAAAAAAGATGTAATTTTTCCCCCTAGAGAGCTGATTTTCATTTTTTACTGCTTTTACTATTATTACTATAAAATACTTAAATTCCAGAATACAAAATTGTACCAATTGTAACAAATTACATATTTCCTTTGAAGAACAAATAGAGTAAAGTGAGTAGAATATTTTATTAGAATAGGAATGTGCAGTCAAAAGTTATGATTAAGTTTAAATAAATATAATTCCTTGAAGTGTTTCATAATTATCAACAATAAAAATTGAGGTATACAGAACAAAAGGAATATTTTCATACTGTTTTTATTTGCATTAGCATGTACTGCACAACATACTTTTCATATATTGTCAAAACACATTCAAAACAAAGTGATTTTTTTGGAGGTAGCAACACCAGTCAACTTAATATCAGCATTGAAGAAAGAGCAAAAATCTAGACTTGAACTAGACATGCTGCATGGGGTTACTAGGAAGAATTTAGACTAGAACTTCAAGGTTATTCCATGGACTATTGCAAATTCTGTAATGGGAAACTCATTGTCACACAGCCAAACATAAGAGCACTGCAGCAATTTATGGTCAGTGTTTTATCTGAAAGATACTAACCAGAGACTTTCTTATTACTTTATTCATCTTCAGGTCCATGTTACAATAAGTCACAGTTCCAAAACAGACTGTTCACTCAACTTCAAATAGAATCCACTAACAAGACATCTTCAGAACCAATATTATAGAACCATGTTAGAGAAACTTAAATTATATGTATGAAGGGGACCCCCTTATTTAATATTACCATTGTAGGAAAAAATGGCAGTATCATTTGATACATTCACAGTGCCGAGTACAGAGGGCCTCCATTCTTTGTTTGAGGCTACTAGGTGATCACACTATAAATAAATAGTAAAATTAACAGCTAATTGTTGATGTTTTATTATGGTACATTTTGTTTGGGAAAATGTGTTATTCTTTGTGATATCTTTAAAAAGCAGTGAACTGACGAGACTAATATTGATAGATACAAAGGGATCGATATAATTTTTGTGCCAATGAAAAAGTTTAACCCGGAATGTATTAAATTAAATTATAAATGATTATATTGAATATTGAATGAATTGCATTAAATAATAAGTAATCTAAAGGAGATGAATATTAATCCAAATATTCATTAAGTTAGCAGTTTGGTAACTGATGGTGCTGTAAGGGTTAATTTTCACCTCAGTTACCAAAAAGCTGTAGCTCTAGTAATTTAGATGATGTAAGTAAGGCTCTTGCTTCACTGGACTAGCCTTGTATCTTGGGTAAGCTACATCAAGTGTAATAACAAGTGTAGAAACACCTGAAGAATAACGCAGAAACTATGTGAAGTGAGACCAACTCAAAACTAAATTACCAAACTCACGGAATGGGCAGTGGAAATTGGTAGAAGAGAAGTTAAAAAGTGTTTACTACTTTAGTTGGATAACCAGCTTACTGAAAAGAAAATCCGATTCATGGTGCTGTGCTAATGATATGGAAAGTGCTCTGGGACTTAAAAGCATATCGTAGAAAATTTCTGGCTACCTGTTAAAAATAATCAAATTCCTCTGTTAAGCATGATAAGTTTAATTATAGGAAGCTGGATTCAAAGAATTTAAGCGATTTCTGGATTATCTCCTGCTGTTCTTGTTCCAAGTGTGCTACAAAAATGTAGAAATATTGTCATGTTCCTATCCCAACAGTTAATTTTTAAAGAAATTAACTGCTTCGCTGCTAAGCATCTTAAGGGTTTTGAGTAAAATGTGCCTTTGAAGCACCTAGGCAACATCAGCAAATATAGTATTTGGACCATACTATCATTGTGCCAACCTTGTAGCAAACCAGTGATCCACTTTCTATTGTTAATTTCAAGTGCATCAAGTTTAGGATGCCAGAAATGACCATGTTCCTCATATGTCTTTATGGAAATACAAAGAGTCATAGATGCTAGGGTCAGAAGAGACCTCAACACATCATCAGGTCCAACCCCCTGCCTGGGCAGGAAAGAATGGTATGGTCAGAAGACCCCCAATGCCTATCCAGCCTTCTCTTTAAGACCTGCAAGTTAGGAGAAAGAACTACCTCCCTTGGAAGCCCACTCCAAATTTTGGCCACCCTTACCATGAAGAAGTTTTTCCTGATATCTAGCCTAAACCTGCTCTCTGTCAGTTTGTGATCATTGTTGCTTGTTACCCCAAGAGGCACCCTGGTGAGCAGAGCATCTCCGAGCCCCTGCTGCGCCCCCTAATGAATTTGTAGGCAGCCACAAGATCACCTCTCAGCCTTCACTTGCAGAGGCTGAAGAGGTCCAGGTCTCTCCTCGGAGGACTAGTCGGAGGACATGATAAAATGCACTTAGCTTTGCTGATGATTTCATCACACTGATGACTCATGTTCATCTTGGAGTCCACTATGACTCCAAGATCCCTTTCCGCTTCTGTGCTGCTGAGAGGGTCACTTCCTAGGTGTGCTGGATATTTTTTGTACCCGAGGTGCAGCACTCTGCATTTGTCCTTGTTGTACTGCATCCTATTGTGTACTGCCCACTTTTCTAACCTATCCAGGTGTGCCTGCAACAGGAAATCAACTGTGCAGTAATTCACACATTCTGCTGCATCCCAGAAGTAGAAGCACTCAATGGGCCTGAAAACACAGATTTTTTCAACGTATTCTAATGTACAGATCATTTTGAATCTATAACACTAGAGCTTTGTTCACATATTCACCTTTATTCAAATAATCTAAAAAACTCTTTAATAGTGAAATATTCACTAGTCAGGCAATTTTGCATGACAGTCTGTTGCAAATATTCTAGTTCTTATCTAAAAACAATCGAGTGCTTCTACTTCTGGGATTCAGCAGAACATGTGAATTACTGTACGTCCATTTCCTCTTCAGCTGTTAGGCATTGAAGCTTGTACAATATAAGGAAAGAATAATATTCTTTCAAGTTAGTTTTAGTTAGATTAATTCTGCCCATTAAAAAACAAATAAAAATAATTCTTCCAGTACTGTACACCTCACTCAGAATGCAAGTTTCTGCCTACTCACCTCACCTCTGTCCAAAGATCAGAATCATACAAAAAGTGCCACTGATCTCTGTCCCTGTTATACATACTCAACAGGATAACTTGATGTATGATATATATATATATAAAAATCAGGTTGTCCTGTGTTATACACACACATGCACATTGCTACAGAGGGAACAGGAAAAGGTCTGCAAACATCACAGAGCTTATTCTGATCTTACATTATATTTTTGCATGTTTAAGTTTATTGACATAACTGGACTTCTGTTCATTTTTACCAGTGTAATCAAGAGCAGGATCAGTGAACCTCACAACCAGCAAAATACTTAAAATGTATTAAATGTTCACTTAAAGCTTTTAAAAAATTAGATATATGTAATTTTACATTTCAAATTAATATTTTTATCAAAACTTGCACTGATAAATTGGTGACATGTCAAAGTCTGTATCAAAGGTACCTCAGTGCTTTACCTGTAATAGGTGATGGCTTCAGAAATGTTTATAGCTTAATTCTATGCCCTTTATTGCTGGAAAGATCCAGGACCCCCTTACACACCTTTAGTCTTTTGGGGAAAAATCCACAGGAAGCCAATTGCTTCAAACGTCATTCTAATGCCAGACTGCATCCTCAGCTAGCACTGACTTCAGTGGAGCTTTGACATTTCACATGAGGATGTGTCCAACTGTCATTTCTTAGCTCAAAATATGCTGCACTTTTCAGAGGGAATAAAAGATCTTTCTGTACAGCTAAAATGGATCCCAAAACTATGACATGTTTTATGACACATTGATTTAGAAAGTGATGAAGAGGCTAAACAAGACAAGGTGATGCACCATCTGTTCTCCAAGATGGAATTGGATATGGTGCTCACTACCGTGCCAGCAGAGAACCTGGAGCACCTACCGCTGAACCTCACTAATCCACCCTATTCATTCTGCACTGTACATCAAAGGCATGAAATATGTCAGAGGGCATCTGTGGTTTATGAACTTTCCGGCTAGCCGTTTCATCAACTGTTAGTGTACTGCAACTGGTATCTAGCAGCATCAGTGAAACACAGATAACATTTAGGAGAGGATACTTCATGATCCTTATCCTAGAAATAATTTCCAGCTATATAAAGCAAACTATTGACACAGAGTGAAATAGCATTCCCACTGAAGTCAATGGCAAATTAATGATTATATATTAATGTTATCTGGAGAGGAAAAGTGTAGAATAAAATAAGCATTGTTAAATTATGTAAATAATTTAACGTGGGAACAAGGTAGTTGCTTGTGGTATTTATAAAAATTATGATGATGTACTGAATAAGACTAAGCTGTTAAAATATCACAATTTGTTTAGTAAGTCTTGTATTTAAGTGCCAAACATGAGATAAAGAAATAGAACTGTTGGAAAGCCCTTTCAATTGAAAACCCATAGTTTTTAATTTTATATTTAGCTGGAGTTTGAAAATAACTTTTACTCTGTCTATACAAATTAATTAGCAGGCTTTGACATTTAATATTATTCTAGCAATCACTTTAATTCATACTTTCATCCTCCCTCATTCAACTCTGACCCATTTTTCTTTTGAAGGCATGAGATTCTGAAGAAACATGGCCTCTATTTTATCTATTAATAGAAACCTTTGCTACAATTTATACCTTTAAAAAAATTACACCAGAAGGTGGCACTAAAAGACTCAACTTCAAAACTTCATGTTTTGATGTGTGTTTGGGATTATACCATTTTCAGATCTCTAAGCACACAGTAGAATACAAACCTGATCGTTTAAGGCTATGCACCAAACTTACTGCAGTAGAGATCATGTAGCAAGGAATTGTTTTCTCTAGGTATCTTGACCTTGTTCATGCTGCTAAAACACTAGTGAGCATACTAACTGGATGTATGCTGTTTACAAAGTCAGAACATAGTATCTGTTTATATTCTGTTTACAAAACCAAAGCATAATGCACGTTATAGAATATTTTCTTTGTTTAGATTCATCATAAACAAGTTAATGGTGCTTATTATAATAACGATTTATAATATTTTATACTAATGAGCTACTTACCAAAATTCAGCTCTATTACGATTTTCATTTTTCACTGGATATGATGAGTCATGAGTTGATCTAAGTTTATATGTGGCCTCCATGGTTTTTGTTTCCCATCAGCTTCAATGTACTTATCCTCACAACATTCTAGTAAGACAGGAAGTGCTACTGTACCCATGGGAGCTGAAGCATGGAGAGGCTACCTAACTTGCCCAAGGTCACATAGCAAATCTGTGACAACGTGGGGAACTGAACCAATTCCCCTGGGTAATAGGCTAGCATCCTTATCTCTGGGCTGTCCTTCCCTTCAGTACTTGTTTCTCACACTTACTGTCACATTAGAGATACAAGGCATGTATAGTGTAGACATTACATTTAGATTGACCTAAATGCAGTTAGGGTGATCTAGATGTCCATCTGTATAGACACTTGGGGGTTTCAATTGTGTGAAAAATGGCAGGCCCAACCTCAGTCAGTTCATCTATTCATACTTAAGTAGGTGAACTAACTTAGATGAGGAATGGGTTAACCCAATCTAGTAAATATCGGCACACATTTGAAGCATAGCCCTGGAATTGGGAAAGCCCAGCCACTCACCTCAGCCTCAGTTCTGTGCTCTTCCTACCTCAACCAGGCTATTTTTGCTCCCCAACCCCCTTATACCTGGACAGGCAACCCTTCCATGCACCACCCACCCCCTACAGACCCACATCCCTCCCCTGTCCTACCACTTCTCCCCAAACCCACCAGCCCCCCACTGACATTCTAGCCCCCAGTCCTGCCTGCCCCTCTCCTCACTCTGAGATACTTACACTGAGTTTCCCACGTGACTTTTAGCACCAGAAAATGCCTATACATGCCACTTCCAGTGTACAATCACACAGCTTAAAGCAAGCTGTGTGATTGTAGACGAGGTGATATGAGCATTTGTACACACGCACAATTTGTTAACAAATAAAATAAAACTGATGGAAAATTCCCTGCCTAAGGTAGACTATGAATATGATATATGACATGATATAGGTTTAGGAAAAAAAAGCTTGAATAAAACTAGGTAAAACTGAATTTTTACTTCCCATCTCAAAGAATTCTGTGACCACCGCTTGCTCTCCTCTATCCCAATACAATTTTTTGGACTTCTTGGGGGGGGGGCGGGGGGGACGGGATCTATTTTCTCTGGGATCTGAGTACATTGGAATGCCAGGTTTGTATTATGTCTTCACTTTTCACACCAATGCTTGGTTCAAATTTTATTATTGTTAAGGTTTCTAAAAAGTATAAACCTGTAACTACTGATGCTTATTCAGCTATGCAGTAAGGACATTTATAGACATGCTCTGGGAGACTGGGAGGAGGGGCATACTCTGGGAGCCATGATAATTGAAGCACTCAGACATCACATGTATCAGTATCCCTGTGCTGAAAAATGGTGGTTGGGGCACTTTAGTTAAAGTGGGTTGATTGAGTTTTAGTAAAAGTGCCCCCACCACTGATACATGTGATGCTGGAGTCTTCTGAAATACAGTAATTGCCACTTTTCAGCATACTCAATTAACTGAGTCTGCTCCAACACATTGTCATTACAGCACATTGGAGCCGTCTCTCTGCATGTGTATAGAAGCCCTCATCTCTGTTTCAGAAAAGACCATGAGGTCTTTAACGACCACAAGTTGTTTGGACCTAATTTTTTGTTCCATTTGTAAAATAGCTCTTACAGCTGCTTCTTAGCACCAGTTCTTATTTGAAAGTTGTTACTGAAGCATTTTCAGCCACTTGACTTCCTAGCATGAAAATAGGGGAATGAATACAACATGCTTCACACTCAATAAAAATTAAAATCGGAATCTTAATTTAGCCTACATAAAAAGCAGCATTGTTCAAATGAGCAAACTGAAGAATAGGGGGAAGACATAACCCAGTGTATACTGCTGGGAAAGAAGAAATGTCAAGATAATTTTCTAAGAAAAAACAAAATTGTGGGAAAGATATGTATAACAGGAGACTGAAAAATAAGAAAAGCAACAGAGCCATTTCTAAAGTGACTAAGTAGAAAATGCTTGTTTTTTTTTTTCATGAAATGATAAGAATTAAAAGGTTTTTTCATATCTGTATTTGATAAAGAGATTATTAACAATGTGTTCTTGTAGAAGAAATCTATGCATACTTGTGAGAATTAACTGAAAGGCAGAAAGGTTAGGGAAGTAACAGTAAACAAGTATTTTGATATTATTCAATGTAGAGAAAACACCAGATTACCTTTTGACAGACTACATTTGGGAGATTACATTTACCAGTATTATAACCACTTTATTTTTCACAGAGTTCCTTAATATTAAAAAAGTACCAGGTAACTGATAGTGATTACTAAATAGGGATTTAAATAAATAGGGATAGGGATTTACAAATAGGTTATGAGCAAGAAGCAAATTATTTCTAACCTGTGAAGACCACATTCTGCATACTGTCACTGGATAGCACCAGTTCTCCCTTACCCTTTTAACAGAACTATTAAAAGTAGCATGTGGATTTAAAGTTAACAGTTCTGATCGGTCATGTTGAATGTGAGCTGGATTCACAAAAGGACTTAAGCATGTGGAGTTCTGCACACTTCATATTTAATGTATGTAAATTCAGTTTTTAAATCCTTAGAATCCTGTTTCATCTGTCATGTGATCTTAGTGTTGCCTGAATGCTTTAGTTACCCAAGTTTTTGACATGACTGTTCACCAGGGGCCTAAAAGTCTACACTTGGGCATGTACACATTCATAGATTCAAAGATTGCGAGTCTGCAAGGGACCTTGGAAGACCATTGGGTCCAGCCCCTTGCACCAGGAAGGAAAGACAACTGGGGCCAGGTGACCCCAGCAAGGTGACTGTCCAGTCTCCTCTTGAAGATTTCCAGGGTATGTGATTGTACCACCTTTGGAGAGAGCCTATTCCACAGTCTAGACACCCTGACTGTGAAAAAGGTTTTCTTAATGTTGAGCTTGAAACGGTCTTCCAGGAGTTTATGGCCATTACTCATGCTTATCCACAAGGGTGCCCTGGTGAAGAGATGTTCACTGAATCCTTGATGTCCACCCCTGATGTAGTGGTAAGCCGCTATTGAGTCCCCTCTCAGCCTTCTCTTTTTCAAGCTGAAGAGTCCCAGGTCCCTCAGCCTTTCCTCATATGGCTTGCTATGCAAGTCTCCAGTCATAGGAGTGACCCTTCTCTGGGCTCTGCTGAGCTTT
Organism: Crocodylus porosus; assembly: GCF_001723895.1. Lineage (NCBI taxonomy): Eukaryota > Metazoa > Chordata > Crocodylia > Crocodylidae > Crocodylus > Crocodylus porosus. The sequence goes on from NW_017728912.1 coordinate 15,375,354, forward strand.
ACCACATCTTTGTTGAAGTGCAGTGCCCAGTACTGGATGCAATACTCCAGCTGCAGTCTCACCAATGCTGAGTAGAGTGGAAGAATCACTTCTCTAGTTTTGCTGGAGATGCATCAATTGATGCATGCCAGAGTATTATTTTCCCTGTTGGCTATGGTGTCACACTGCCAGCTCATATTCAGAATGTGGTCTATTATTACCCTCAGGTCCCTTTCATTCATGGTACTGGCCAGTTTGGTGTTGCCAAGTCTGTAGGTGTATAGGGTTTTTTGTCCCCAGCTGGAGCACTTTACATTTCTTGATGTTGAACTTGATTTTATTCTGATCTGCCCAACTTGCTAGCCTGTCTAGATCTCCCTGTATCTGCAGCCTATCTTCAAGTGTGACCACACTTCCCCATAAAAAGAAGGCATATAGGCGGTGGAAGTAGGGGGAAGCTACCAAGGAGGATTATACCTACTTGGCCTGCACTTGCAAGGAGGCAGTTAGAAAGGCCAAAGTAACTACAAAGCTGAGGCTGGCAACACAAATTAAAGACAAAAAAAGTCTTTTTTTAGGTATGTAGGGAATAAAAGGAAGGTGCAGGGCAGCATAGGACCCCTGTTGAAGGAGGAGAAGCAATTAATGACAGAGAGGGGGGACCAGGCTGAGTTTTTTGCCTTAGTGTTCCTGAACAGGGATCAAGATAAATTTCCTAATGGGTTCTTAGATAGGCATCAATGGGATACCAGTCCACTAACTGTCAATGCTGACTTAGTGCACAGTCACTTGGATGGACTGGATGTGCTCAGGTCAGCAGGTCTGGATGAGCTGCATCTGAGGGTAGTGAAGGAATTGGCTGGTATCATAGCATAACCACTGGCATGGCTGTTTGAGTGCTTGTGGTGCTCAGGTCAGGTCTCGGAGAACTGGAAAAGTGCCAATGTGATCCCTATTTTCAGGAAAGGGAGGAAGGAGGATCTGAATAATTATAGTCCAGCAGGAAAAATAATGCAGCAGGGAAAGCAGCATGGATTTGTAGCAGGTAAATCATGCCTGACCAATCTGGTTTCATTTTATGACAGGGTCACAAGATGCTTAGGTGCAGGAGTAGAGGTGAATATTGTTTTCTTGGACATTAGCAAGGTCTTTGATATGGTATATCTTCCTAGTCTCATAAATAAATTAAGAGGCTGTGACACAGATGTTTACACGGTCTGGTGGGTGGCAAATTGGCTTAGTGGTCACACCCAGAGGGTGGTAGTAGATGCGTCGGTATTGTCTTGGAAGGATATGGATAGTGGGGTCCCACAGGGTTCAGTCTTTTGACCTGTACTAGTCAATATATTAATCAGTGACTTGGATGTGTGTGTGAAGTGTATTCTGTCCAAGTTTGCAGATTATATTAAATTGTGGGGTGAAGTGTACACTCTGGAGGGTAGGGAATGATTGCAGGCAGACCTGGACAGGTTAGAGAAGTGGGCAAGACACATTAGGATGCAGAACAACAAGGACAAGTGCAGAGTGCTGCTCCTAGGGCACAATAATATCCAGCACACCTACTGGTTAGGAAATGACCCTCTCCGCAGCACAGAAATGGAAAGGGATCTCAGAGTCATAGTGGACTCCAAGATGAACACGCGTTGTTGGTGTGACAAAATCATTAGCAAAACTAACTGCACTTTATCATACATCAGCAGATGCATGACAAATAGAACCAAAGAGGTGATACTTCCCCTCTATGCAGCATTGGTCAGTCTACAGATGGAGTACTTCATTCAGTTTTGGGCACTGTATTTCAAGAAGGATGGTGATAGACTCGAGAGGGTCCAGAGGAGGGCCACTCATATGGTTAGGGGCTTACAGGACAAGGCCTCTGAGGAGAGACTGAGGGACCTCTTCAGCCACTGCAAGCAAAGGCTGAGAAGTGATCTTGTGGCTGCCTACGAAGTCATTAGGGGAATGCAGCAAGGGCTCGGAAGATGCTCTGTTCACCAGGGTGTCTCTTGGGGTAACAAGGAACAATGGTCACAAACTGACAGAGAACACATTTAGGCTAGATATCAGGAAAAACTTCTTCATGGTAAGGGTGGCCAAAATTTGGAATGGGCTTCCAAAGGAGGTGGTGCTCTCCCCTACCTTGGGGGTCTTTAAGAGAAAGCTGGTTAGGCATCTGGGGTCATATGACCATACCATTCTTTCCTGCCTAGGCAGGGGGTCAGACTCGGTGATCTGTTGAGGTCCCTTCTGATCCTGGCATCTATGAATCTATGAATAACTTGATGTTGTCTGAAAACTTGGCCACTGAGCTCTTCACCCCCACATCCAAATCATTGATAAAGTTGTTGAAAAGTACTGGATCAAGCACTGACCCCTGAGGAGCACTATTGGCCACTTCTCACCAAGATGACTCAGATCTAATTCATTATAACTCTCTGGGTCCTAACCCACAACTGTCTCATGGTTGAGCCCACAGTCCTCCAATTTACTCATGAGAACATTTTGGGATACTAGATCAAAAGCCTTTTGCAAGTCAAGGTATACAATGTCAACTTCCTCTCCCTTATCCAAGTGGTGAGTTATCTGACCATCAAAGGGATGAATTTGGTAAGACAAGATCTGCCTGTGACAAAGCCATGCTAGCTGTCATTCAGAATCTTACCTTCTGCAACCATATTGCATGTAGTCCTTGATGAACTTTTCCAGGATTTTCCTGGGATAGAAGTTAGGCTGATTGGCCCATTGTTACCCTTCCCCTTTTCTTGCAGATGGGCACAACATTTGCCCTCTTCCAGTCCTCATGGACCTCTTTGGAGTGCCATGAGCTTTGGAAAAGTTTTGCCAGTGGCCCCACAAGGACTTTGGCCAGCTCCTTCAGGACGCTCGGATGAAGTTCATCCAGTCCTGCTGATTTATATATGTTAAATTTTTCAAAGGATCACATACCAGTTCTGTGGTAATAGTAGGAAGGCAATTATACCTACCCTGCTCATTCTGTGCAGACTCTGGCATGATTTTGCCCTTTTTCCCTTCAAATGTGGGCCATGGTTGTACAGTGTGGGCTGTTGTTGTATATTCCATTGTTTGTACACCTTTTTCTTCTTTCTTAAGAGAAACATGACATCCCTGTTTAGCCAAAAGAATGTTCCAGCCCTTTTGTTACTTTTCCTCCACATGGGAATGGACTTTGTTTGTGCTTTGAGGATGACATCTTTAAGAAATAAACACTCTTCATGCACTCCTTTCACCTTTGGCTTCTGGTCCCACAGTCCTTTCCCTACTAGTGACCTGAGTTCAGGGGCACTGTTCAGGAGCAGACAAGCTACAGAGCTAGCTAGTGGGGGCTGGGCTCAGCTGGGGAGGGGACAGCAGCAACAGTGGTGGGAAAGTAGTTCTCCTCCACCGTGCCCTGGGAATGGGAATCCCTGCTGACCCCTACTGCCACTATCTCTATCCCTAGATCAGTCCAGCCCCCATCCAGTGGGCAAGAACAGTTCTAGTGCTTCCCCTGCTTCTGGGACAGTGGTGAAAGCAGCAGCAGCAGCCAGGGGAACAGGCAAGTGGGGGGAGAAGACATGCCTCCTGAGCAGGAAGGGGAAGGGGGGGAGGGAAGATCTTCACCTTCCTCATTTTAAGGACCTTAAAAAGAGGTTCCCATGGTGTGAGCTAATCAAACATGGGTGTGCAGCCTTGTCACTCCACTCTGGATTAGCTCCTATTTAGGCCTATACCTTCAGGAGACAATTCAAAATTATGAATACTAAATGGAAGGATGGAAGCCCATGCTGCTACTTCTGAATACAGTGCCCAAAACTATAAAAAAAAGTGGGGTGGGAATTTAAGACATGACCTGTCTCAGAATTTTCTATTGGCTATTTCAGTAAGCTCTGTACTCAGTGGGCATGTCTACACGTGCTGATATGGCACTGTTGTTACTGAGCCGTCATTTAGTACTTCCTTTTGGAAGTACTAAAAAATGGCACAGTAACAACCTGTACTATGCCATGTGCACCACACACTTATTTTTAGGCACTATGTTGTCGTATTGACATGCAATAATAAGGGAGTTTGTTGCTACAGTGACATAGCTGTGACGTTACAGTTTTTGCCCACAGAAGCTACATTGCTGTAATGCCTTGCTGCAGCAATGTAGCGTTACATGTAGACATGCCCAATGTGTTGCCTTTAGTGACCCTAAATATGACCCTGTTCTCCTGCATTGTACTGTGTAGATGCCTTAGGCAAGGGTGTGTATTCTATTATGGGGAGCAGTCTTTTAAAAATAAGCTTCTTCAATTCCGAGACCAGTGGAACAAAAATACCTTTATGGATCTGGGCCCAGATCTGCTTGTAAATTAAATAAGGCTAACAAGCATTGCCCTTTGAAATGATATATAGCTAGATAGTTCTAAGCTATGTTCAAAGAACAAAGTTTAAGAATTCTGAGTGGATAGGTGAAATAAAAAGGAGGAATCAACTGATTTAGCTTAACCAGAATTTCAGGAAGCTTTAGGGAATGTAGCTCGGAGTAATAGTTTGAAGTGATCATTTTGGAGCTGAATTCAGTTAAGTAATTCCTGTGAAGGGAAGAGACTGACCTTTGATGGCCCTAGAGACCTCTTCCAACATTATGGCTGCTTGTACATGTCATGGGGTTTTACTTTGGTTTACTTCTCCGTAAATTGAAGCGGTGGGTTTTTAAAAGTAAATCTCTGTGGCGTGTACACAAGGGTCAGGCCCGATACTTACCTGCCTTTCTGGCACCAGAGGTGGGGTGGGGAAAGGAGAGGGCAAGCTATCAGTGGGCTGAGCAATCCCTGAGCTAGTGGGAGGGGGTTCTTCCCTCTGCAATGGTGGTGGCGCCCCCCAGACAGCACCTGCCCACAGGCACCCGGCCTGAGCAGTCCTGAGAACCACTGAAGCCCCTTTGGAAGCTGCTAAGCTCAGAGTTCACTGAGCTGAGGGAGTTTAGCATTTCTCAGATCCACTAAAAACCAATGAGGTTTGGATGTTTGTTTAGTAGTGAAAAAACAATAGGTACTATTTGTTTCTTTTTCTACAAGTTGGTGATATATAAAAGTTCTTACTGGGCATAGGCCTTTTAAAAATTCTTATTAATTAGTTAATCATGGAACCTCATTATATTTAAAAATAATTCCAGAATAGGAGAACTGATTAAGACTCAGAAGACTGCATCTGTTTAACAGGACACTATAGAAAGATTAACCATATAGGCTTAGAGGAAGAAAATAAAATAAATAGAGACACATTAATTCCTAGTGCAGTGTCATTAATTTCCCTTCAAGCCACAGCACAGAAAAAAACAATTATAATAGAACTATTTGTTGGATAGATCACATCAACGATACATACATTAATAGATTTTAAGACCAAAAAGTATGATTAGATCATCTTCCCCAACATCCTGGATGACACAAGCCTAAGAATTTCATCCTGTATTGAGCACAATAATTTATGCATATTCTCAGAAAGGAATCTAGTCTTGATATTAAGACATCAAGGGATGGAGAACCCACAAGTTCCCCTGGCACTCTGTTTTGAGTAATCACTTCCACTGTTAAAAATGCATGTCTTACTTTCTATTTGAATTTGTTCAGTTTCAACCTCTAGCTACTGGTTATTATGTCTTTCTTCACCTGATTAAACAGTGCATTACTACCTGTTATGTTCTCCTCGTGACAATACTTATACGCTATAATAAAACTCACCTCCCAGTCTTCTTTCTGATAAGATAAATAGATTGAGATTGTTCTTTTTCACAGTAAGGCATTTTACCCAGCTTGTAAATCAATTTTGTCTCTTTTCTTCAACATCTGTTAGTTTTCAGCTTTTGGGTGATCTTTTTTAAAGTGTGGACACCTGAACTAGACAAAATATTTGGATATTAGTGTTTCTAGTGTTGTATGCAGAGGTAAGCTCATCTCCCTACTTTTGCTAACTGCTTCCCTCTTTGGGAATCCAGAATCAAATTAGCATTTTTCTTCAAAGTTGTAGTGGAACTCATGTTCAGCACTTTTTTTTGTCAGAATTATTGACTTGCCAGACATGGCTTTCCTTTCTGTATATACAGCCCACTTTATTATATTTTTAAGGGCCTTACGTTTAAGTTTACATTTGTTTTTCTTTGCTTGAATGAGGTTATTCAAACAAGCAATTCAGGCCACTGAGAACATACTATATGACCGCATGAGAAAACTTTTTTTTCCCCACAAAGCCATGTTGATTGAGATTCATTATATGCCTATGGTCTTATTCTTTATTGACTCAATTGGTCTTACCAACATTTTAGCCAGGACTGATGCCAGGCTAATTGGTATATTGTACTTGCCCTTTTAGAATGTTGGCATGGCGTTAGTACTCAGTCAGGGAATTTCTATGGAATTTCAAAATGTATTAAAAATAGTAGTCCAAAGTATTCCTCAGCCTACTTTCTTACTGAGTGCTAGCTATCAAGGCCTACTGATTTTGAAATATATAGCCATATTAGGGAAAAGAAATGGAGAATGATGGTTATCTCTGGATGTGTCTACCTGTGCATTTGTGCCACGGTAGGTTTACTCTAGAGTAATTTACTCTGGCCAGGCATTTATATGTGCATGGAACTGAGAGCAGATTTGGAGCTTGTGGCAGCAGTCTGCTCCCACTTTTGGGGACCTTACAACGGCCCACTGCTGCCACCAGGGGGAACTAGAGGTGCAGGCCACAGCTTTCTAAAGCTGGTGACCATCTTTAAAAGGCAGTGTCACATACTGCTTCTGGGCCACCTGCTTCCTTGACCTGGAGCAGCATGCAAAGTATGACAGTAGCACACACTGACTCTGTCACCACAGTCTCTGCCTGCTGTGCTGTGACTGTTTCAGCCTCTGGTCCCAGCAATGACATCCATCACCTCAAGCTTCCGCTGGCCACCATGCTGGCTCTGCTGGCCCACCATAGGGACTGCTGCCTGGCCCAAGGCAGTCTCAGCCCTGGTGGTCCTGCCATGCCACACAGCCACCAGACCTGGTTCCCCATGGTGTTCCAGGCCCCCTGCCACCACGCCACTGCTGCCCAGACCCTGCACTGCTGCCCAGACCCCAGCAGGGATGCTGATGATATGCACCTGAATGCCACCACTTGGGCCATCCACACCCTCCTGGGCAGCCTCAACCATGTGGAAACCTCTACCTACGTACACCCAGCTGGCCATTGTCCTGCTCAAGCTGGCCATGCCCACCAGCCTCCACTACATCAGCCACCTTTTTGATGTGGGCAATGCCACTGCCAGAGGCCATCCTGGAGGTGTGCAGCTCCTCCAGGTTGTGCTGGGATCACACTGTCCTCCACATGCATGACCCCCTGGCACCAATGGTGAGGTTCTGTGCCCTGGGCTTCCTCGGTGAATCAGGGTTCTGCATGGGACCCACATCCACATCACCTGCCACCCCATGGTGGCTACCCCTACTATAGCTAGTGGGGCTTCCACTCCATCATACTTCAAGCCATCATCGACCTCCATGGTACCTTCATCAATGTGAGCCCCAACTGGATAGATAATGCCCATGATACTGGCATCTTCCACAACTCCACCCTGCCAGCTATACTGGATAGTGGGCACTTTGTGCCAGTGGTGCCAGACCTCCAGTTGGTGCCAGACCTCCAGTAGTGATCCCGCCTTTCCTCATCAGAAACACCACCTACCCATTTGTCCCCAGCTCATGTGGCCCTACACTGGCCAGCTGGACCCCCACCAGTCACACTTCAACTGGTGCCTGATCCAGACCCATGTCCTGGTGAAGTATGCCTTCGGCTACCCCAAGGGATGCAGGCATATCCTGCCTCAAGGTCACAGAGGCCAACATCCCCAAGTCATCACCACAGCCTGCATGCTGCATAACATCTGTGAGACCCAGGGAGGGCTCTCCTGTGAGGCCCGGGCAGAGGAGGCACAGCAGGAAGAGAATGCCTGGCACCAGCAGCACCAGTTGCTTTGTCAGTGACAGCAGCTGGCCACTCCTGCTGAGGCTCTGGGTGAACACACAGTGGTGAGACCAGTGGTTGGAGGGCTCACCTGGGGGTGACTGTAGGTATGGCTCTGATGGTGCACCCATCTCCCCTTACTGCAACTGGCAGGCCAGGCAAGCAGGGCCCACACATGGTCTTGGCCTCCCTGCAGGCAGCTCCTAACACATAGAGTCAAGGTAAGTAGTGGGGCTGTGCCTAGCCAGAGAGGGTGGGTGTCAGGGGACCCAGGGTGAGGGCCAGGACAGGGACTCCTGGCTGGTGGAGGTACACTTCAGATATACAGGCTGAGGGAGTGCGTGTACCTCTGCTACTTTCATGGGACATCTATGTCCATCACAGTATCTAACATGATGGGACGAAGTGTTAGTACCTCTTATCCTGCAAACCTTTTTAGGCATTTGTCCCACAACAAATGACAAGGATATCTGAATGCTTGTGTGTTGTCCCATGAGAAAACAGACATGTCAGTTAATAGTCTTGATGTCAAAAGACAATTAAAATATGAATAAAATAATTTGCCTTTGAAATATACTTTCTAATATATTCTTTCCCCTTAGTTCCTTTTACTACCTCTTCTTTCAATGTCCTGACTGTATATTTCTACTCATGACTACTTTATTCCTTTAGCGTCTACACCTTTGTGGCCTTAATGATCTCTACCTCCATTTTATACCTGTATTTTATAGGTGAACTGGAGACTAGTACTAGGTGAATCACTAGTTGATATTCCCTTTTGCTCCAATTAGTTATTGGAATTCAGGTTTTCTTCAGCGCGGGGTCCTTTCCCTTGAACATTTACAGACAGGGCTTGATTATTGTTTTAGTCTCTATACTGTCTCCAGTGGTGGCACTCCTAAATTATAGTGGACAGAAAAGAGTACAACGAAGTATACCTCTGGAAGAATGCACTCCACTCAAGGGCCAGTTAAAGAGAGGAAGAAGTCAACTGGTCATCTGTTCCTGAATCAGGCTTTACAGAAGAAAATCAAGGGTATAATCAATGCTAGTTAAAGGGAAGTGAAGAATGGAAGAGAAAAGCTTATGGAGAACATGATAGATATATGAAAATACAACTCGAGGCAAGAATCTTAGAAAGAATAGACATGCAAGTGGACCTGTGTAGTTTTGATAGACCCATGCCCTTTTTAGACTTTTATTAACTCCTTTGCAAAGTCATGCAGCCTGAGATATAATAAGCAGCATTCTCTGTTCTTTGTATTTGTATTATTATTATTATTTCAGTAAAGTGGCAGTATTGTTGTGCAAAAGGCAGCATTTGAAACCCACATCAAATCAGCAAGACATTAATTATTAAGATTACTGCATTATCAATTCTGCAATAGCACTGACAGGGAAATAAATGCTAAAGGTGGAATAAACAATGAGAACCCTTGCATGTATTTTAAGTAGGTTTAAAGTAAACAAGCTCTGTTTTAGCTGTTTCTTCAGTTTGATATGTAGTAGCTGAATAATTGTACCAAAAACATGAAAATAGTCAAATATTAGCTTTTTTAAATATAAATAATATACCCAAATGTATATTACACTTTCCCTAATGCAAAGTCATCTGCAAATTAACAGAAAAATAAGGTTGGCTAAAGTTTCCTACATCAACATCATCATGGATTTTTATCCTGCATACCCCAACTCCTGAAGATGTGATATTTGCCACTGTAGGAGACATCTAAGGGGCCTTCGGGGCTGAAAGTATGAACCATTTGCAGTGAAGAATCATATAAACATAGTAAATTCAGCTTGGAAGGGACCTTAGGAGGTCATCTAATCCAACTTCCTGCTCAAAGCAGAACCATCCCCAGCTAGATCATGTATGCGTGACTGGTGCCTGCTGAGTCAGGGGGGCACTTGCCCCCACAGTAGCCAGTCAGTGACCCAGAAATGCCAGCAGAGCACCTAGAAAGGCCAGGGATGCACCCAGAAGTACCACCGGCACTTCTCCTGCTGCCCCCACTGCCCAACTGGTGCCCTCAAGGGAGGCACCAGTCCTCCCACCTGCTCCAACTGTCTGTCGCCTAAGTGGGGAATGCAGCTGTTAAGGGTGTGCACCAGCAGTCTCATGGGGTGAACATGCACCCCTGTGTAGCCCCTACATATTGCCACTGAGACCATGCCAGCAAGGGCTTTGCCAAGCCAGGCCTGAAAAGCCTCTGAGTAAGGAGATTCTACCATCTCTCTAGGTAACCTGTTCCAGTGCTTCACCACCCTCCTACTAAGAATTTTTTTCCCCAATATTAAGCCTAAACCTCACTTCCTGCAACTTGAGAGAAGAGGAAAGATGTTATTTTTTCTATTAGATGCCTAAGTGTGATCCTTTACCATAGGTGAAATATATATATAGATGCATATCAGAAAGGTGCACTTACAGTATAATGTGTGTGCGCAGTTTGGTTTTAATTTATAATATTAAAGCCCTTTTACCAACTAGAGTTGGAACAAGAACCCCAATCTCAACACACAAAACTTTTGCTTGCTATGATCTTTATAGCTGAATGTCAAATCTAGATTTGACACTGGGGAAATATTCTGGATCCACATTTTGAAGCTAGCTATAATTTTGATTATTAATTATTATAAAATATGAATGTGGCTTAATGAAACAATTCACATTTTCAGGCACACTTAAAAATGTTTTTTTAACTTTAACTTTCTAGCACAGCCATTATCTAATTTATCCATCATATTTTTATGAATCTTAGCCACATCATATCAAAATGTGTGAAATGTGTGCGTGTGTGCGTGTGTGTGTATGTTTTAAGTTATACTATGAAGGATATTTATTTATTTAGAAGAGAGAAGAAAAGAGTTGATTCTTTGACAGGAAAGGACATTCTGACAGATGGATTTTGCAACTTAAGTCAATCAGTCAGTTTGTTCTTTCTGGCAAGGGAGGTACAGATCTTTATGAAGTAACATGCTGCATAAAAAGGTGATACAAAAGGCAAATTTAAAGTTGAAATATTTTTAATTCACCCCAAAATATGTAAATTCTAGTAAGGTAGCATTTTTTGAAGACAACATAAAGGACCCTAGAATCAGAGGAAATCAAGCTGGTGTTTCTATTGTCTTGGGAAGCTGGAAGGTTCTTTGGAATAAATACTAAGATCCTTTTTTGCATATTGATATGTTATATTTGTCCTTGATTCAAATCTTCTTCTTCTTAATAAGTCAGGGACTTTATTTTTATTTTTGATGAATAACAATGGTGTGACTTTTTTTTTGACTGACCCCAAAAGACTTCCCTATTAACAATACTGAGAGAGAGACTTTCTGACACCAAGCTATAATTACCTTGGAAGCTTGCTAAATAAACATTGTTAAGATGGTTGGACACCCACTGAGGGCCCTCCAGATAAGTGCACACATGTGGTTTGCACGATGCACCCATTCACCATGCTGCTAATTTGGAGCGCTGTGGGTTTTTTGTTGCTGGGATATCCCAGTGTAAAAAAAAACCCTGGGACTCAAAAAAGTACCATGGCGCACACAGCGGCAGCATGCACCATCTGGAGCCTAGCTGACCAGAGCCATGCCCTGACTGCCAGCCAAGCTCTGAATGCCTGGCTGAGTACCTTTGAAATTGTTCTAGGAGGCCCCCAGGACCCCAGGGAAGGCTGTTGGGGCCAGCACAGATGCTGGCCTCAGCTTTCCTTGCCCCACCTGGGTCATTTTGCTGTGCTGGAGTGTACATGTAGGGATGTGTCTTGGGATGAAAAGCAGTGGGCTTTTGGGCTTCATTTTACTAATAAATTCTTTAATGTGTGATATATTTTAAGAATAAATTAATCCTTGACTCAGAATCAGAAAATTAGGGTTGGAAGGGACCTCGGGAGGTTACATCTAGTCCAACCCCCTGCTGAAAGCAGGACCACCCCCAACTAGATCACCCAGCCAAGGCTTTGTGTAGCTAGTAGGGCTATGTGAAACAGCACCATTTCAGTTCAACTTCTGTTTCACCATTTCAAAGGGCCAGTGTTTCATTTCATTGTTTTGTTTAGTTTCAAAGCACTGTTCCATTTCAATTTGTCGAAAATATTTTGCTGTTTCGACACAGTTCAGTATTTTGCCCATAGGCTATAATGGTGAATCATGAAAATGCCTATACCTTTGTCAGTTCTTGCCTGATTTGGATCAAAATGGCAAGGATGGTAGCCCCTTCTGAGGGCATGGAACCTGCAAAGTTTCAAGGAGATACATATATCAGTTATTGTGAAACTGAACCTCAAATTTGGAAAGCAAAACTGATACCAGATGCTGGCAACGGCAGCCTGCTGTCATTCCGTGTGCAGATCTGGGAGCCCGCACACCCTGGAAGAGTCTGGTACAGCCCCACAGCCCTCCTAGGGGTGTGGGTCCCTGGATCTGGATGACAGGAGACTGCTGCCTGGGACCAACAGCAGCAGCAGAAGCCTCCTGGTGCTGGGCGCAGACTGCTCCTGTTATTCCAAGCATGGATCCAGGGGCCCGCACCCCCAGAATGGCTGTGAGGCTGTGTCAGGCTCTCCTGGGAGTGCAGAACCGTGGATCTGTGTGCAGGTGACAGGAGGCTTCTGCTGCTGCCTGCTTACAGCTGCTGGAGTGTGCCCGCCAGGGGGCTCGGGGCATGATACAGCCCAGTGGCTGCAGGCAGCCAGTGTCTGCCATTGTCAGGACTGCAGCAGAGGCAGCACCAGACTCTACCTGGTGCTCGGTGGCAAAGCTGAGAGGGCAGATGAAGGTTCATGAGGCTGCTGAAGCTGCTGGGAGCATAGTCCTAGCTATCCATGCCTCCCTGCATCAGGCTGCACTCTGAGTGGCTCCACCAGCCCATGCAGTTGATGCTGGTGGCGGGAGATGGGGAAGAGCTAGTGGCCAGGGCTGCGCTTGAAGCCAGGGCTGTGCTCTGAGCAGTTCTGCCACAGGCTCTCCACTACCTTTCACCACCTATTGCCACCAGGCTCAGATCTGTGGGGCTTTGGAGCCTTCAGCCACTGGTCTGTGCTCACCAGGAATGTGCTCAGAGCCAGGGCTGCACTCCAAGTGCAGCCCCATGGAGCTAAGCCTGGTGGCAGGAGGTGGTAGAGAGCCATTTTCTAGGCTTGCGCTCGGAGCCAGGGCTGCACTCAAAGTGGCTCCACCACTGGCTCTCCCCCGCCTCCTGTCACTGGGCTGCTTTGAAATTTGAAATATTTTGAAACTTTCAAAACATTTCAAGTGCCCTCATTTCATTTCAACACTATTTCAAAGCCTTTTTTTTCATTTCAATGTCACTATTTTGAGCTCAAAAAATGGAGAAATAGCGTCAAAATGAAACAGCCATCAACATTTTGCACAGCCCTAGTAGCCAGGTGTTAAAAACCTCCAAGGATGGAGAGTCCACAACCTATCTCAGTGTTTTACTGCTCTCCTAGTGAGAAAATCCGTCCTAACATCTAACCTAAACTTGCTTTGCTGTAACTTGAAAGCATTGCTTCTTGTTTTGTCATCTGCCACCACTAAGAAGAGTCTAAATCCATCCTCTTTTGAACCCTGCTTCATGTAGTTGAAGGCTGCTATTAGATCCCTTCTCAGTCTTCTCTTCTCTAAACTAAATAATCCCAGTCCCCTCAGCCTTTCCTCATAAATCATGCGCTCCAGCCCCAAACCATTTTTCTGGCCCCCCACTGGACTGTCTCCAATTTGTCCACACCCTTTCTGTAGTGGGAGGGCCAAAACTGAACACAGTACTCCAGATGTGGCCTCACCAGTGCTGAATAAAGGGGAATAAGTATAAATGTGGGGGTTTTTTTATATACAAATGAACATTTTTTTTTTCATAAAAAGTCATAAGCTTTGAATGACAGATTTTTCTTCCCCTTCACATATGAAGTCACATGGCTTCATTCAAAAAAAAAAAAATCCCTCTTTTCTGTCCCTAAAAATGGTTCTCAAATCCAGTCTCTATAACATTTTCTTCTATATTACAGGTGAGATTAATGTGTTTTACCCAACTGGCAGCTGCTTTACCCCGTTTTTTCTCAAATAATAGATGTAAGCACTTTACCATTAGGTAAAAAAGGACAAAACAGTCTTACAACTAGTGCTTTTTTAAGCTAACTGTGTAGTCCACTGGTTGGAACAAAGAGAATCTTTCTTCTAATCTGCATTCTAATCCCAGTTGAACCACCGATTCCACAAAGGCAAGTTTATTTGATGTCTTTCCTTTTTTTTACATTCAACACAGCTTGTAAATTATATAAAATGGAGACTGGTGCTTCTTCCCAGAGTGAAATAAATTACAAAGAAAACAGGCCAAATCAAACAGAATTTATCTAGTAAAGCTGGCAGATAAATTTATAGCTGTAGTTTTAAAATTTGAGCTAGTTTCTCATCCAATTTAATATGAATTTGTAGAGCTGAAATTGCTGCTTAATCACTGTCATAAAGGAAGAGAGGAAGGGAAAACTTATTCATATAATTAGTAGTTTGCCTGCTGAAGTATCACTAGCAAACACTGACTCATAGAATATGAGAAATTTGCACTTTTTCAGATGATTAAGAAAAACCTTTTGTGTGGATTTCTAACTTCATTATCAACTGTCATTTGTAAAAGATATGTACAGTATTTACTTAAATTAATGTTCCTCAGCCCTTAATTTAACTCAAAGAAAAGAGTTAGTTGTACTTAAGAAATTTGTACAACACCTTAAGCCCAATCATTTGGCACTAATTTAGAGCAGTAGCACCACATATGAATTTAATTAAGAGCCGCTCCTGCCCCATTTGCCAATCAATGAGCTACAGCAGGTCTGTAAAATTCAGTGCAGATTACAGAGCTGCTGTGCTTTATAAGGTGGATAAATTTATTATTAATTTATTAAATTAATTAAATATGATCATTGAAGTAATGCTAACCTTTGCCTCTTGATTTTTATGTAACATTTACTTTTGTTCCCATCTTTCCTAAAAGAACAGCTACTAATAATTGCTGATTTGTTAATCTTATGCATCCTGTTTTTACAATAGTTCAAAGGACATTAGCTGTCATGAAAATAACATGTATTTTAAGGGAAAGAAAAGAGGGGAAAAATCCCATAAAAGTAAAATTCTATTTAAAGCACTTTTAGGGGAGAAACTTCTTTAGCAAAGTTCATAAAATACAAGACCTGAGCTTACCTATGTTTATGAACAAAGATTAACTACAGAAAACCATGAACCACTTCTGTTGATATCTACAAGTTCTTCTCCATGATTCCTTGTGGAGTCTGAGAGGTATGGCTTGATTCTGCACCATTAAACTCAGTGGACCTGTCCAGACAAGTGTGCACATGCCTTTTGAAGCATCACAAACCCCTTTGAGAAGCTGCAAGGGGCATGTGTCAGAACAAAAAATGTTCCTAGAGCTGCAAATTTGCAGCACAGGGGCAAAATTAGACCCCTGGTGCAGGCTGCAGGGACCTGGACCTGGCTTGCCAGGTAAGAAATGGGTCAGAGGGCTGGAGGAGGGGTGATGGGGACAATTGGGGGGGGCCTTCCCAGCCCCATTTCATTTCCCCAACTCCTTGTTTGTTCCCCCCACTGGGGGTCAGTGAGGATGTAGTCAGGGGACTCCCGGAGGGACTGGACATATTTAAATCAGCTGGTCCTGATGACCTCCACCCATGTGCTGAGGAAATGAGCTGAGGTCATGGAAGAACCCCTGGCACAGCTTTACGAGCACTCATGGTGCTCTGGTGTGGTGCCAGAGGACTGGAAGAGAGCCAACGTGGTTCTCATCTTCAAAAAAGGGAGGAAGGAGGACCCAGGAAACTGTAGGTCAGTTAGTCTTACCTCAATCCTCGATAAGCTTTTTGAGAGAATTAACCTGGCGCATGTCCACAAGGGGCCAGCGGGGGAGGTTATGCTTAGGGGCAACCAACATGGGTTCATTAGAGGCAGGTCCTGTCAGACCAACCTGGTGGCCTTCTATGACCAGGTCACCAAATGCTTAGATGCAGGGGTAACAGTGGATGTAGTCTTTCTGAACTTTAGGAAGGCCTTTGACACGTCTCTCACCCTATTCTCATTAAAATACTAGGGGACTGTGGTGTAGACACCTACATAACCAAATGGGTTGCTAAGTGGCTGGAGAACCACACCCAGAGAGTGGTGGTGGATGGGTCATTTTCAACCTGGAGGGATGTGGGCAGTGGGGTCCCCCAGGGCTCAGTCCTCCAGCCTGCATTGTTCAACATCTTCATCAGTGACTTGGACGAGGGGGTAAAACGCACCCTGTTCAAGTTTGTTGATGACACTAAGATGGGGGGGGGGGAATATGGGCATGCTAGAATTGAGAAATAGGCTGCAATCAGACCTAGAAAGGTTACAGGGGTGGGCGGATGAGAACAGGATGGGTTTCAACACTGACAAGTGCAAGGTGATGCACCTGGGGAGGAAGAACCAGCAGCATACCTACAGGTTGGGGAACTCCCTTCTCATCAGTGTAGAGGCAGAAAAGGATCTTGGAATCACTATTGATGCCAAGATGAACACGGGCTGGCAGCACAGGGATGCAGTCAGGAAGGCCAACCATACCTTGTCATGCACCCATAGCTGCATCTCAAGCAGGTCCAAGGAGGTGATCCTCCTCCTCTGTGGGACACTGGTCAAGCCACAGTTGGAGTACTGTGTCCAGTTCTAGGCGCTGCACTTCAAGAGGGATGTGGACAATATGGAGAGGGTCCAGAGGAGGGCCATTCACATGATCAGGGGACAGCAGTGCAGGCCCTATGAGGAGAGGCTAAGGGACCTGAAGCTGTTAAGCCTCCACAAGAGAAGGCTGAGGGGGATCCAGTGGCCTGTTACAAACTAGATAGAGGGGACCAGCAGGCATTGGGGGAGTCCCTGTTCCCCCGAGCACTACCTGGAGGGACTAGAAATAATGGTCACAAGCTGGCAGAGGGTAGAGTCAGGATAGACATCAGGAGGTGCTACTTCACTGTCAGGGCAGCTAGGATCTGGAACCAACTTCCAAGTGAAGTGGTGCTGGCTCCTAACCTGGGGGTCTTTAAGAAGAGGCTAGATGAACACCTTGCTGGGGTCATCTGACCCCAGTACTTTTTCCTGCCATGGCAGGGGTCAGACTTGATGATCTGCTCAGGTCCCTTCCGACCCTACTAACTATGAAACACTGAGCCCTGGGTGACATCCTAAGAACCCCTGAGCTTCCAGAAGGTGTGTGGTGCACTGCCAAGCTGCTTCAATTAACCACAATACTGGTGAATAGTTGTCAAATGTGCTTCAGATATTGCTAAGAATACCATAGCTTAACTGGTTGAAAGCTATCCGCAGTTTGCTCACTTTATATTGTACCTGCAGCCTTGGGTTTAGATGGAGATCTGAAGCCCTCAGTGAATTTAGCAAATCTGATTCCATCCTACTGTTGTTCTTTTTGGCATGACTGCTACATTGTCTACTTATACACTGTCAGTATACTGACAGCAGTACAAAATAGCATAACACTAATCAAATAGCCTAATAGGGTGCCCAAGATTTCTTTTTTAAAGAGAGAGATACATTTAATGGGTGGCTAAGGACTCTGGTACACATTACATTTATGGTGCAATTAACATGGATTGAGGAAAGAGAGGCCTGGAATTGAAACTGGTTCACAAAATCTGACCCTATCATCTCCATCTTTGGGTGTTAAAAGTTAATTAAATTGAGTTGGACTAATAATTCCTAGGGCAATGACGAGGCATTTGGGGTATGCAAAACATGCAGGAATGGTTCCTGCATACTTTCTGAGAGTCATTTTTTAAACTAATATTGTTTGCAAAGTTTTTAATTGCTTCTAAAGGAGCTTGTAGTATACTATTTTAGAGCATGATAGCAAAATATATCAAGATATTTAAAATCAATTAGATTAAATAATTTGCTTTTTATTGCCAGTAGTTTATTTTGGTGGACTGTGTACTTCATACACTACATCTACCATGGTACAACTTCTTACTTCTCTTTGTGATAAGTATTAAGGGTTCACAGGTGTATACAGTCAGGCTATGAACATTTTTTCAGTGCGTATGTGACCCAATGTGTTTGACTGATGTGTATTACAGATAGAATATACAATTGGTAACAAAAGTTCATACAGTAATTAGATTAAGTCTTAACAGCCGTAACAGAAGTTAATGATGTAACTTTAAATTAAACTTTAGGTACTGTATACTCACAACATAGCCTCACATGTCCCTTAAATACTTGGAAATTTTTTAACATCAAGAATGTCAATGGGACATAGAAATGTAAATAACTTAGTTTATTTTAAAGATTTAAGATTTGTGCCATACAAGGCACATATATTAAAAATATTATGCACAGATCTATACAGCCTGTTCCAGCCCTTTTACTTTACCAAATAAATAAAAAAAAAAAATAAGGTGAAAAACAAAAGTTGAAAAAAGGCACATCTACATGTGCTATTAACAAAATACAGGATTACTGCACATTAAGTGTTCCCCAGGAGCATGTCTACACATGCACCCTGGTGGGAGCAAATTTCCTCCCAATGGCAGCAGCCTAGTATAGGTATACTTCTGCCCTGCTCTGACCCCCTGCAGCAGCCAGGGGAATACCAGGCTCTCCTGGAGTTCTAGGTTGAGATCTGGCAGCGGGTACAGGAGCTGGTC
Source organism: Crocodylus porosus (assembly GCF_001723895.1). Classification (NCBI taxonomy): domain Eukaryota; kingdom Metazoa; phylum Chordata; order Crocodylia; family Crocodylidae; genus Crocodylus; species Crocodylus porosus. The sequence continues at coordinate 15,393,998 of NW_017728912.1, forward strand.
CTAATGCAAATGGGGCCAGGAGAACTCTGCGAGTTGCAGAAGCAGTTGTCTCCTGGCCCTGTGGACATTGGGAGGGGTGATAGCTGCCACTGTCATTGGCATAGCTCTCCTGCCACTGTGCACATCAGGACACACAGCTGCCAGTGAGTGCCATGCCCACTGGGACTTCCCACCCTGCTGGGGGCTCACCGGGAACTGTCCTTCTGCTGGGGCAGCTGCCAGTGACCCCCCAGCTGGGTGGAAATTCCCTGCCCAGCAGAGGGCTGGCTGGGCACTGTCCCACTCCTGGGGCAGCTGCCAGAGAGCCTCTGGCTGGGCCGGGTAATAAAGATCTCCCCAGTCCTGGTGCTTCCCAGATCCCAGCTCCTGTAAGGAGGTGGGAAAAATTCAGCGCCAGGATCTGGGGGGATAGAGAGCAACCCCATCCTGATGCTGATCAGCTCCTGGCTGTTGAGGGGAGCTCGAAGCTGAGCAGTGCCAGGACCATGGACAAAGACCTCCCCTGTCTTCTGTGGCTTCCTGCTTATGTGTCTGGCTGGAAGCAAATATGTTCCCAGTCAGTGTCTACACAAGCACTACTGACTAGTAACTACTGTGTAGTTAATCTAGTACTTGCATTTATAGGTCCTATGTAATTGCACAGTCAATGAATATACCTCACAATGAGTGCTATGCATGTGTAGATGGTGACGCTTTATGGCTCAGTAGATTAGTCTACTGAGCAGTAAAGCATCTTATGTAGATGTACCCTTAGTATCTTTAAGGGCAGCAGATAATATTTGATTACTGAGGGTAAGATTTTGATTTAAAATCATGTATTGCTGCAACAAGAATCAGTGGCTATACTCCAGGAAAAGCATTACATCATATTAGAACATTGTTGTGATATTCTTTCTAGTGAGCAGATGCAGGGAAATGATCTGTTCACTGTTCTTTACTTTAAGGATCCTAAGGGGGTAAGATGGAATCTATTACTCCTGCTAACTAATTTCAGTTTCAAAGGGATTGACAAAAAGAACTCGGCAAACCAAAACATCAACACTTTACATCTCCTTAGTAACCACAATCATGGTATCTTACACTTATGGAAAATGGGCAAGTGACACAGCAGTGGATAAGTGAAATTACTTCTACTTAAAAACCTACTACTATTTCATTCCCTTAGTTTGTAGTGTATACCCAGTAGTGTCTATAAATACATGCGATATCTTCCAGCATCTGATTAAATGTGTGTATCAAGGTTTGGAACTGTCATAGGTTCACAGAGCTGAAGGACAAAAGGCATCATTAGATTTAGTTTGATTTGCTCATGCTTATAAGAAGACTTTAAATACTATCTGGTTATTCTTGCAGTTATTTGATAACTTGTTTTCAATTGTAGCATCTCCTCTGGAAAGACATCAGTCTTGATCTAAAAGCTATAAAAATAAAAAAATAAAAAAGTCTTAAACTTTCCTGAGTAGTTTCTTTCAGTGGTTAATAACCCACATCGCTTTAATTTATACCTTTTCTGCTGCTTGAATTTTTGTCATATTTCCCATTTGAATTTGTACAGTTTAAACTCTCAACTATTGGTCTTATGTCTTTCACTCCAAGATTAAAGAACCCTTTTAGCGTTTCCCTGTACTTCTGTATTATAATCAAAATCAAGAAATCTTTCTTTTAGTGAGCTAAATAAGTTGTGCTCTTTAAATTGCTCACTTCTTCCAGGTCTTAAATCATGTCTGTAGATCTTTTCTGCACCTTGTCCAATTTTTCAACACCCATTTTAAAATGTGAATATCAGAACTGCCTGTATTAATCCACTATCAATTTTACCAATGCTACATACAGATGTAAACTCACCTTTACTACTTCTCTGTTTATACACCTGACACATTGCATTATTTTTTGTCACAGCCTCAAACTAGGATCTCATGTTGAGTTAGTTGTCTACTCCAAATCTTAAACACTAACTATAATAATTGTTTTCCAGTATTCAATCCCCTGCTCTGTAGGCACCGCTTGTGTTCCTAGTTTCTGTATGTATAATTTTGGCTTTATTAAAGGAAACTTTGAATAGCTTCCCTTTAACTGTTATATGGGTTGTACTATGTGATTATTCCATTCCTTCTGCTATTTACTATTCCTCCTGTCCATGTGTCACCCTCAAATTTATGGAATGATTTGATATTCATGTTGCAATTGCTAATGAAAGTGTTGAATATCATCAAGTGTAGGTCTCATCCATATGGGAGTCACCTAACCTGTATGGGAGATCACTAAAACACCCTCTTTATTGATGCTTTGTCATTGAGAAAAGAGATCTGTTTTGTTTGATAGTTCTTAGTCCATGTATATGTGATTGGTTAATATTTTATACTGCTATTATTAACCAGAATGTCATGTAATACTAAATCAATCACCTCACAATATCCAGGTATATTGAATAAAACTTGTAATTTTCTCAACAAAATAAAACCAGTTAAGTTAAAGAAAACCTATCTTCCATAAAACCTTATCTGTCATTAATTACATTTCTATCCTTTTGTTCTTTATTAGTTAAATCCCTTAGGAGGTTGTCTTTTTTTCTTTTTTTATTACCTAACACTGATGTTATTCCACTTTTCTCCCCCCTCTCTCCTTAATAAAAACCTTAATATTCTTATTGGTTTCTAATGAAGTAGAAAATACTTCCATATCTTCATGTGTTGCAAGCTATTCATGTTGATTTTTTTCAAATACTGAATAGAAATATTTGTCAATTCTTTTGACTTTTCTGTGTCATTATTAATAGTTTATCATCACTACCTAAATATAGGCCTAAAGCACTTCTACAATTCTTTTCATTCCAGATATATTTGAAATACATCTCATCTCTCCTGAATTTTTTTGGACAAGGATATTGTTATGGTACTTTTAGTTTCCTTTACTTTTTTTTTTCTGTTTAATTCCCTGGTCTTTTCCCCATTTATTGCATGTATGTTGATTTCCAATTTTAAGCTAATTTTTTAAAATGAAAGTAAGGCAGGCTCAGAACTGTGGATGAGTTACAGAAGGAAGCTCTCTCTGAAAATTCCTACCTGAAACTGGAGAATGTTCCATATAATAGGATATAGATGATTGTAAGGCCATCTATATCCTAATTACCTCCATTTAAAAAAAAACCTCTCTCAACCTTCTCAGTGCTAAATGCAGAGGCAATGCATAAGGTGATTTAAGTCAGACTAAACTAAACCAACTGACACCCTTTTTATGGTCATTTGAACTAACCCATTCCTTTCTACCAATTTTAAGGGAATTTTAAATGGGTGATCATGGTTAATTTTATATACACCTTCTAAATTATTAACATAGAGTTTATGCTAACTAAAACATCATCCTAGTAGGCGGAATAGGTCTAATAAGTATCTAAGGGGAAGGGAGTAATAATGGTGAACAAGGGTCTAATTTTCAAAATTTCTTCTTATATTTGACCTTTAACCTTTCCTGAACTGAGAAAGAGCCTCAAGTGAGAATTTCTCTTGTCAATATTTTTTACACATTCAAATAAAAAGAAGAACAGCAGAGGAGACATCTCAAGAGGAAAGATCATATTCAATAGCTACAATATGACTTTACAAGGTGAAATGCAATCACATAGAGCTAGGTTGAAGCTTGGCTGCATAGATGTACAAATGGGTAACAGGGGAAAGGTACAAGAAGATTTATAATGTACCTCAAAGCACCCAGCTTTGGTGGAGTGAAAAAAAGGAAAGGAAACTTCCAGGTTCAAGTCCACAGATGGCACCTTTTTTCAAGTACCCTAGGCATAATAATAAAAGAAAGAGCTCATTGAAAAAAAAATCCTTACTACTTCATGATTCCCTTAAGAGATTTATTCTATTTTCATGTTTTGAAGCCAAATGCTTAGAACATCCAAAATATCTAATACTAAGGAATAGCAGAAGAATGTGCACAGAAGCCACACTTCATAGCATTTTCATTAGCTGATTGTGGATTCAGTGCTACTGAAATATTACAATTCATGAACCAACCCATATTATGCCATTAAAATGCTCTATTAATGTATTTGAAATTGTTGCATTGGCTTGTGCGCATCTATTGATATTTAAGCTATTACAATATCAATTGCAGTGTTTTACATGTATCTATGCTATACTACAGTAATTGTAATAGAGGTAGAGTCTGACTTACATGGAATGTGTTATTTTCACTCTGTAGTTTACATATCTGTGTCAATGACATATTACATTCTATTTTTTCTTCACTATTTGGTTGTGGTTTTGTTACTTTTAAGTACCTGTAAAAACCTTCAAATATTTCTATTTGTATTATATTATGAAAAATGTTACATTACAAAAAATATATTTTCATATGACATTACTTAAGAGAATCTTCTCCTATACATTCTTAATTCACTTGATTAAGGAAAATGAAATATTTGCTTATTCACCTATTATTCTAACCTGCATACCAGAAAAACAAGGATTCAATTGTTCTCTGTGTCCACAGAGGCCCAGAACAAGAAGTAATGGCCTTAAATTTCAACAAAGGAGATTTTGGTTAGATAACAGAAAGAACTTTCTATCTTCAAGGTTGCTTAAACCTTAAACAGACCAGCTAGAAAAGCTGTGGAATTTCAATTAGTAGAAAGTTTTAAGTTCAGGTTAGACAAATATTTGTCTAAGAGAATTTAGACAGGTCTAAGAGAATTTAGTAGGGTCAGATCCAGCTTAGTTTTATTTTTGTTCTATGATTTCTATAGCCGCATCTAGCCTTGCATAGCTGTGAGGTAAGGAAAGAACACAATGCTCTCTCTCACCCCAACATTGGGGGTGCCAAATGAACTCCAGGTTTTAAAAAGCTATTCAGTATATTATTTAAAAATTTCACAGCCCATCTTGTATTATTCATGTTGTCAGGAAAGGCTTGCCAGTAAAAAAATTAAAGAGGAGTTGAAATGAAATAACAGAAATGTTACAATCTACTTACAAAGCATATAGAATAGAATATCATCACCCATAGCTTTTTTCATACCAAAATCTGTGGCTTACTTTTGATAAAACATTTTTAGAATGTTTCCACTGACTGTCGCCATAGAAGTTTAGCATTTTACATAAAGCATAAAACATGTACAGAAGTTTCAGTGAGGGAAAGAAAAAGTTAGCGTACCAGTGAAAAAAAATCATATAAATCACAAGTATCAATTCTAAAAACAAACTTTCAAAAAATATTCTCCTTATAGATATATCCTCCGTATTCCGTGAACATTACTCGAGTTGAAGTTTTACTATATTTCAGTTTATTTCATTAAACTGTGTCCTTGAATAGAAATCTAAATATGGACAGCCTTCAAATATTAGGAAACAAATTTTCCTTATCTCTCTTTGGTGGTTCTGTTGCAAGATTACAAGATTGTAGAATGCAGCCTTTACATTTCATCTCTTGAGAAATGTCTGCAATGTATACAATTTTAGGAACATCATTTCAAAATTATGGCTTCAATTCCATGAACTTAGCTGAGAATGATTCCTGTACTTCCCCTTTTGCGTAGCTAGACATCATTGCAGAGTATATATGTATTTACTATAAAAGTGCTGTTAAGAAGTATTTAATATCAGTATTCTTAAAGAGTAATTTAAACTTTAGACCCAGGAATGTGAGTCTGAGAGAACTGTTAAATTAAAATATGCATTGACTGCTGTCTTAGTTGTTTTCCTCCAGGAAATGCACAAATTAATTTAGATTGCACTATTTACCATTAAAAAAATTGTATGTCTTCTAGTTTAGAGTAATGACAACTTCAAATAACATTATATATAAGTTTATGTTAGGACTAGAACAACCTTGGACAGGTTAGGAAACTAAGAGTCAGCAAAACTTCCTGGCTCTTCCACTAATTGATTTCATAGATGAAATGATCTTTAGTATTGCCATTGAGTTCTGCAAACCCCTTGTCTGTTTCATTTAGTTTCTCTGAGAAAAGTTTATAAATAATAATTCCTAACTTGATAAAACTGCAGTGAGCTTTAATAAAATAATGTTTAATGGCTGAGATGAGCTGTACATAAATGGTAATGAACAAGTTCAAAATGTTATTAATTATGGCTGAGCTGATAAAACAAAAACTGACCCAAACTTTTGCTTATGTTCTCAATCCAAATATAATCTTTTATGATATTCATGGAAAGCAGTCTTTTATTTTCTATTACTATTCATCTTCATTGTCAGCCATGAAGGTAAAAGGACAACAGGAAGGCGAGTTGAAATACTATGGGACAGACTGTATTTACGAAAGGAGTGTATGTGTGTGAGTGCATACACACCTCTTTTACAAATACAAATATTATATGTTTATAATATTTAATAACAAGATTGAAAGACCTGGGAAGATGATGGACTCCAGATATCTATTTAAACTTTCAGATGAGAATATGGAATACATTTTTAAATCTTCCCATATTTACCTACCAAAAGTTTATTTAAAAGCTGAAAATGAAATATTAATTACCATCAAGTACTGGCGCTGGAGGTAATAATTTGTCTGTAAACAAACTTGGTTAATAAGGTTATTTATTCAACTAATTTACTACCTGCATATGTGGAAACCAATTTAAGCATGAAAAACAAATTCCTTTATTCCACTTACTTTTCTGACAACAGTTACAAAGTAATTTATATCTCCCAGATAGAGAATTAAGACTATTTTTCCTACCAAAATGGCTACTTTCTGGTAGATCTATGAAACTGAGGACAGTTAATCAATTTTTTATTAATTTGATAAATATAATCAAATTAAGCATACAAATGCCCTAAATGTATCAATTTAAGTGCAAAGCCTTAAAAGCTCATTTAGATTGGGCATCCTGCCCACAACTGATCTGTTGAAAAAGGAATTAATTCCATGTATGTTTAAGAATTTTCTTTCCTTCTTGAAATCTTGATAATGGGAGATCACTGTGATGTAAGGTGCCTTAAGTGAGGTTCCCTGAGTGATGTACTACCCACTGAGTGTGGAGCCCTTCCCCTCAACTCACCTCCCACGACTTGATGTTATTATATAAAGAGAGGGGGTTCAATGGAGATCTTCCTGGAGGGGCTCCCCAGGGGACAGAAGTACTCACGGTGTGATGTTTCATGGGGCTCCACCTCCCCTACACCCCGCCTGCTTGCCAATTGGATGGGCATCAGCAAATGGTGATTCAGTTGTGCTGACTCAACCACAGCTTCCCTCAAGGGAGACCTCACATCCAGTTGGACTCTGTTGGTGCTTGTCCAGCTGCTCCTTTTTGCTTTGACAAGTAGCCTTCACTGCCTAATGACTGTAAAGCTATATGCGCTTAAGCTGGTGCCTACTCCAGTGGCTCTGAGTATGGCACTTTGCTCTTATGCCCCTTCTTTCTCTTTCTCTTTTTTTATTTCCTCAAAAGAAATAGACCCCTGGAGATGAGAGGAGTGTGAAGTTGCCTCCTACAGGGGGCTCAAATGCATCTCCTGTGCTGCCTGTCAGCATTGAACTGGCTGCGCTGCTCCTCCCTGTTGCAGGAGCCTCAGTGCATCTGGCGTGCTCTCCACCAGCACGCTCCCTCTCTGCCTCCCCCTCCCGGGTTCCAGTGGGGCTTTTAAACTTTCCTGCGGTGGCTGGAACAGCTGCTGCAATTGGCTCAGCTGTTCCCTGCTCTGGCTGCCCAGCAGGAGGTAAGTCTCCCCCACAAGGGAGCTTTTTGTTGGCTTTGGGGCCCGCAGGGACTACCCTCTCCCCTGCAGGAGCCAGTGGGGGCATCTCACCACCACAATCACATATGATGAGTCTCATTCAACCAGATCCATTGGCCTCAATCCATTGGCCTCTAGTGAGAACTTGTGGGAGTACACATAACTTACAACTCATAATTAGCAATCCTGAAGACCAATCTATCATCATCTTCTCATGCTGCTCAACAAAAAAACAAAGAACCCCACAAACACAAGTTCCTAATGATCAAAAAAATCTCATGGAACTGAATGTTTGATGTAAAAATCTAACTTGGATATATTCTCTCTCACCAAAATACTGGTACATTTTCAAATGGATGTAGTGGTTTTCATTGTTTCTTTTTCTGTGGTGTAGAATCAACTTGTTGTGCATTTGCCCCCAAAAGAAGGGTGAAATGGCACTTATAGCTGCCAAATTAAAAATGAATAAATAAATGGGTCATTACGAAACAAACGTACTACAACTCCATCAAAAACTGACAAAGTTTATAAACAAAATGTCTGCTGAAATGAATTTTCAATGAATATGGAAATGTTTTTACTGTCATTACTATCTGCCCAAAAGGCTCTGTTTTGTTAAGCATTATATATGCATACAGTATTCTAGTCCCTGCCCAAAATAACTTACAGTTTAAATAGACAAAACAAGCAACGGGTATTCATGCAAACAGGGTAAGTAATGTTATGGTTTAAAGTACCGTAAGAGTCACTTGATTCCTTTTTGTTTACATTTTGGGGAGTGGTATTGAAAAGTGTTAATGAGCAAAAAACAAAAAAAAGGAAAAATGGAAGAAGAACAATAAGGGAAGCAACATAAGACAGGTAAAAGTAAAATACATAATAATTTTAAAAGATGGCTTTTTGGGGGCACTGGAACAAACTGTAAATTCTAAACTTCTTTGATTTCACACAACTCTAGTAAAAATTTCAATTAGTAGCTGATATAGAAAGTGAGGATGGCAAGTAACTAGATAGTTCAAGTCACAATTTTAAAGGTGAAAGTGAAGAGACATGACCTTGTAATATAAGACTTATTCAGTGATTACTAGTAAAAGTTATCAGTTAGAAATGGTTACTAGGTACTAAGATTATCTATACATTACAAAGTACATTATTTTGATAGCTACAATAGTGTGTTGGTAATGCTCATGCTTTGACATAGGCTAGGTACAGACATTCAAAAAGCACAAGGAGGAATTGATATGCTACACAGTTTTCTGTAAGCAGTGTAGTTTAGAACCATACTGAACAGAACACACATTCGCGCTTGGTTGGTGGGGAGTGGAGGGGGGCAGATCTTAGACCAGGTTCCATACTTTTTAAACAGCTCTGGGTGTTCTGAACTTCTGTTCTGTTATGGGGAAAGACTGACTTTTGATTCCTTGTACTGGTAAAAATGTATTATCTGGCCATAGACACTTAGATACCCATGGTAAAATGGCCATTGTAGTGGTACCTTACCATCGATGAAAAAAACATTTTTCAAAAAAAGTAATTGAATTAGCGTATCAAAGCTACATTAAAATTCTCTGAGAAAGGATAGCTACATACATAGATATGAGATAGAATGTTGCTCAACATAATCTTTGACCAATCTATTTATTACTGAAGTTATTAAGAATGGGCTGTTTCACTTTTCATTGAATATCATACAATGTATTGCAAGTGCATCTCAACTGCTGTGAGCAAAGTTGCTGAATCAAGAAACCAACAAAATAAGATATTCATGGCTCATTCCTTAATTACAAGAGAATTGTCTGGTTGACAGGCAGTTTTGACACACCACAGTCTTTTGTTCTCTGTCTATACAGAACCTAAAATATTGAGATGTTAGTCAATGACTGGAGCTTCTACACTCTGTCCCGATGCAAATAATATATTGTCTTTGATGTCTCTATTATTAGGTAATGTAGGCTTTGCAAAGGCTGTACTTATGTTTGTCTAAGCTGATCGGAGGTGTACTAACTCTTCCAGATAAATTCGCAGACTCCTTGGTGCACAGACCTACTAGGGGGAATGCCATGGTGGCCCTGGCCCTGGCCACAGGTGATGACCTGGTGAGGGGACTACAGGTCCTCGACCACATGGGCGATAGCAATCATCACTTGCTGCAATTTACCATCCAGAGCAGGGTGTCAAGGGCCTGCAGCAAGGCAGTAGCCTTAGACTTTAAAAGGGCCAACTTCAATGAACTGAGGTGATTAGTGGGAGAGGCACTAGGGTCCTGGAGAGTAGAGGAACTGGGTGCCAAAGATGACTGGTCATTCCTTAAGGAGACTATACTCAGAGCCCAAGGGGTGACAATCCCACCAAGAAGCAAAGGGGGCAAGAGTGCCCAAAAGTATCCCTGGCTCACCAAGGGCATTCGTGAATGCCTGATGGCCAAAAAGGAGGCATACACCCAGTGGGAAGGAGGGTCTATCACCAAACAGGAGTATACCTCCACCACTTGGGTCTGTAGGGGGGCTGTTAGGAAAGCTGAGGCAGATATGGAACTAGGGCTCACATCAGGGATCAAGGACTTAAAAAAGTCCTTTTTTAAATACATAGGGAGAATGAAGAAGGCCCTGGGTAATGTGGGACCCCTGCAGGATATACTTGGCAATCTGGTGGTCACACCAAAGGAGAAAGCAGACCTCTTTAACAATTTGTTTGCCTCTATTTTCTTATGCAGGGACTGGGACTCCCCTACCAAGATTCAGGACGGACTCAGGAGAAACTCTGCCAAGCCTAGGGTCAGGGAGGACCAGGTTAGAGAACTTCTGGAAGGGCTGGACGTGTTCAAATCAGCAGGTCCAGATGCTCTCCACCTGGTGTTAAGGGAATTGGCAGGAGTTATCACGGGGCACCTGGCATGGCTTTACGAGTACTTGTGGTGCTCTGGCCTGATGACTGGAAGAGGGCCAATGTGGTCCCCATCTTTAAAAAAGGGAAGAGGGATTATCCAGGCAACTATAGGTCCATTTGTTTTACTTCAATCCTGGGGAAGCTCTTTGAGAAGATTATCATGGAGCACATCTGTGATAGGGCAGCAGCGGGGATGATGTTCAAGGGCAACCAGCATGGTTTCATTAGGTTTCATCAGCATGGTTGGTCCTGTCAGACCAACCTGATTGCCTTCTACAATCAGGTTACAAAATCACTAGATGCAGCTGTCGTGGTAGATGTAGTCTTTCTGGATGTCAGGAAGGCCTCTGACAATGTCTCCCACCCCATTCTCATTAAAAAACTAGGTGACTGTGGAACTGATGCCTACACAGTGAGATGGATTGCAAATTGGCTGAGGGGTCGTACTCAGAGAGTGGTGGTGGACGGGTCATTTTCGACCTGGAGGGAAGTGGGCAGTGGGGTCCCCCAGGGCTTGGTCCTTGGGCACACACTGTTCAATTTCTTTTTAGCAACTTGGACAATGGGGTGAAGAGAAGCCTGTTTAAATTTTCAGACTACACCAAGATTTGGGGTGAGGTGGGCATGCTAGAAGGGAAGTACAGATTACAGCAGGACCTGGACAGGTTACAGGGGTGGGCAAATGAAAATACTGAAAAGTGCAGGGTGCTGCACTTGAGCAGTAGGAACCAGCAGCATACCTATAGGCTGAGGAACTCCCTTCTTGAAAGCACAGTGGCAGAAAGAGATCTTGCAGTCATTATTAACTCCAAGATGAACATGGCCGACAATGCAAGAACATGGTTAGTAGAGCTAACCGTACCTTGTCCTGCATCCACAGATGCATCAGAAGCAGGGCCAAAGATGTGATCCTCCCTCTCTATGTGACACTGGTCTGGCCACAGTTGGAGTACTGCATCCAGTTCTGGGCACCGTACTTCAGGAGGGATGTGGACAGCGCTGAGAGGATCCAAAGGAGGGCCATCCACATGATCCAGGGACAGCAGGGCAGACCCTATGAGAAGAGGCTATGGGACCTTAACCTGTTTAGCCTTTGCAAGAGAAGGCTGAGGGGGGATCTGGTGGCTGTTTATAAACTTAATAGGGGGGACCAGCGGGGTTTGGGAGAGACCTCGTTCCCCGAGTGCCTCCCAGAGTAACAAAGAATAACAGCCATAAGCTCCTAGAAAGTAGGTTTAGACTACACATTAGAAGGCACTACTTCACAGTCAGGGCGGCTAGGATCTGGAACCAACTTCCAAGGGAAGTGGTGATGGCTTCTACCCTGGGGGTCTTTAAGAGGGGGCTCGATGTTTACCTGGCTGGGGTCATTTGAGCCCAGTTTTCTTTCCTGCCCACAGCAAGGGGCAGACTCCAAGATCTACAAGGTCCCTTCCAACCCTACATCTATAAATCTATGAATCCATCTGTATACTAAAAGAGAGAGGGATCAATACTGGAGGGCTGTTGTCTTAACTGTTATCTGTAGGGATACTGTTCATCCGGGTTTTCCCAGACATGTTCTCTTTTTGGATCCTCTGATCTCCATCTGAGTAGGGTTTTTTAAAATATGGTCAAATGTGTAGAATTTTGGTCAGCTTAGCTTCAGAGTTTTCCTAGCACTTTCTGACTTGCCCTAGCAAGGAGCTGCTTGAGTCTGGGGCTAGCAGGGAGAGGGTGATTGCAGGCAGAGTGTGCATGCATGTGCCTGGTATGCAGCCAGGCATGGTGGTGGGAGCAGCCCCAGCAGCTGGATGCAGGTAAGGGGGATGAGGGCCAAGGCTGTGGGGACTATTCAGAGGGCTATGTGGGGGGAGGAACATATGCATGTGTGCGTGTGTATGCATGTGTGTGGCAGCGGTGTGTGAGAGGATGGGTGTTTGAAGGGGGAGGGTGCCTGCTGGCACTGGGGGAACTGTCCAGGCACTGGGGCTGCAGCAGGGCAGGGGGAAGGTGTCTTCCCCTCCAGTGGGGGAGAGGGTGGGGGGATCCTTCATAGGCAGCAGGAAGATATGTCTCCAGACCAGAAGCACTGGGGCTTGTGCCTGTGTTCACAGGGGCAGGGCAGCCAAGAGACACTGCAGGGCTGGGGCGGAGCAGGGGGCTGTGGTTTGGCAGTGAGGAGACCAGCAGGGCTGGGGGGGGTGTAATTTGGGAGTGAGGGGCACCAGGGGGGCAGGGTATTGTGGTTTGTGAGGGGCATTGGCAGGACTGGGGTCTGTGGGTCAGGAGTTAGGGACAGCAGCAGGGCTTAGGGGGCTGTGGCTTGGGAGTAAGGGGCACTGGGGTGGGTACTGTGGCTTGGGAGTGAGTGGCAGCAGAATGGGCAGAGGCAGATTGTAGTGTGGCATATCACTGCTCCCCTCACAATCATATGCTTCAACCTTCACCCAACAGGCATCTTCTTTTTTGGAACTAGAAATATGGTAACCCTAGTTATCTGTTATAATTAATTCTTACTTAATAGCATTATTCTGAAATTAAAAGCTGCCTTCAGTCAGTATGAGAAAGAACTGATAAAGGAAGAAAGAATTGAAGCAGAGAGGCAAACTACCTCTGGTCCTTTAGCAGAAGTTGACTCAACTGATCTGTCCCAAAGCAATGGAAGAAGGCTAAATGTAACACAAAGAATGAAGTAAATCTAATTGTCTGTCTGTCAGAAGTACGACACAACTTTAGTCAAAGCAGCCTTGGGGAAATCAACTTTTTGTCAATCAATATCAGGCCATTTGGGAACTTCATTTGATCATCATGTGGCTAGAGAGAGGAGATAAAATCATCATCTATACTTTAAGCTGTCAGAGAAGCTGAGTTAATCATCTGTTTACTGCTATCAAGGGTCCATGCCTACTCAACCAATGGATTTAGCAGGATAGAAATGTCAGCCCGGTGGAAAGCACTGGAGAAGGAAACCATCTTCATAACTGACTCTCCAGGTCCTGTGCAAGATGAAAAATTGTTTCATAAAATAAAATGAGAAACTCATGAGAGACTGGCATTCTGCTTTTGGTTTTGAGATGCTGACTTTGGAGAGACATTAAATGAATAGCATTGTTTATTTTCTTTAATAAAATGACAATTGAGGTTTTACCTTCTAAGCACCCTGTATCAACACTATATTGAATAAGGCAGTTTCCAGGAAAATTACAGTATTTCATTGACTGCATTTTACTTTACATTTAAGTCAGACCTATGCAGCTGTGTAACTTTCAATTTGGTAAGCTTAGGCAGAAAGCAAGGAGAGCACTGTGGTAATTTATAAACTAACACATCCAGAAAGTCATGAGCTTAACTCTCAGAATGGGTTAGTGTCTAAGGTGACATACTGCCCTGCCTTCTGCCTACCTTCAGACTAACATGTGTAACTGAATTTCTGTACCCTTGCCAACCTTAGACATGTATATTTTGTAGGTGGATCCCATGCATTTTTTATATGAATCGTTTATGATATGCATGCAAGACGAGAAAAAAACGAATAGAACAGAAACAATGGGTCTTCACCACCTTATAATAGTGCACAATATAAAATATAAGTTATTTAAAACATATTTAAACTAAGGAAATATCAAGTTAACGCATTTCTCTTTAGTTTGCCTTCTGAATCCGTGTGTGTGTGTGTGTGTGTGTGTGTGTGTGTGTGTGTTTATATATATGGGTATACACACATGCACACACATTTTTGGGAGGTGGAGAAGGCATACGCCATCACTTACAGTGGAGCTCATATTCATATTTGATCATATGATTTTTATTATGACTTCTTTGTAGTGAAAACTCCAAGTCACTGCTATTTGACTAACCATTCAGTCTGAAGAGTAAATTTCAATGGGATTGATGCTGTATGGTTTCTCCTTCAATGACAGGCAAAAAAAAAAACTACTTTAGATATGGCTTTGGTTAATAGCAATGATCATGTAGAAGAACTGGTTGTGAAAAATAATCTGGGATCAAGCAATGATGAACTGATTCTGTTTCAATTAGATTACAGGAATACAGACAAGAGTATGTCTATAAACAAGTGTCCTGGATTTTAGAATCATAACACTGAGAAACTAAAGAATTAGCCAAAAAGGGTGACTTGATTCAAGAGAAAGAGATGTGGATGTGGAAGCATCATGAAAGTATTTTAAAGCAAAAGTATAAATACCATCAAGAGCTTGTATACCAAGCAAGAGTTAAAAAATGGTAAGGATGAGCAAGCACATCAAAGAGGCCATTAAGAATAGATATAGGATCTACAAGCAATGGAAAATGAGACTGGGCAGTAATAATCCATCTCCTTGTGTTCTAGGAATGCAGGGATAAAATCAGAAAGGTTAACAGCTTGGTTGAGCTCTATCTTGCAAAGAATGTTATAATGAATGCCAAAAGTATCTTTGGTTATATACAATAAGTGAAAAGAGAACTAGGAGAAAAGTGAGGCCCTTATATACTGAAAATAGGTTGGAGATAAAAAATAACCTAGTCATGTCCCAAGAATCAAATATATGTAAATACTTTATTTCACAGTCAAAAAGGATGAAGATATAACTGAGTACATTTACATGGTAACACATGGTAATGAGAACATAGTTAAAGAAATAACTGAGGTGGAGATAAAACTTTAGTTGCTTACCTTGACAAAATCAGAGACCTGAACAATGTCCATTCTAGATTATTGAAGGATGATACACAAATTAGAAACTGCTCTAGAAAAGACCTTCATTGGATCTGTTACCTTGGGGATGGTACTTTACGACTGAAAAATAGCAAATGCCATGCTACTTTTTCCCCAAAAAGAAAGGGTGGGAGAAGGGAGAAAGAATGTCCAAGGCAGTTACAAGCTTGGAATGTTGGCTTTAGGGAAGATGGTGTCAGACTAATTTGATATTATTCTCGATAAAAGAAGAGATTTTTTGGCTAGGATAATAAAGCAGATCTAATTAATTACTCTCTCATTTGCAAAGCTCTGATGGGTATCACTTCTACATACTTCAGCATCCTGCACTGCAGATATTACATTTTTGACATCTAGTCATTTTCCATTTTCTGTGTGTGCTTGACTCAAATTTCATGAGCTATAGGCTTATCTTTGATTCTTCAAGGAAAGCTAAAATAAAAATATAAGAACAACAAAGATAGTTGTTTCCTTTTGTTATAAAACTGTTTGGATTTGACTTGTTTACTGCAGAAAATAAAAGAATTGTGCAATGTTTGGTTATAATTTCTGGGATTTCATTTTCTTTGTACATGACAACTTTCAATATTTATACTTTGAAATACAACACACGAAATAATTCAGCCCTGTTTCATATCTTGCTTTTTCTTTAGTACTTACTTTTCTTTTCCTTTATTTTCAGATATAGGTTGAATGAAATGTAAGTGTCCTTTGGGTATCTTTGGTTTGTCATGTCAGATACCGAAACAAGAAAAAAGCAAGGTGATTTCTATTATAGTAGGGTCATAGCTATTGTCTGCAACCACACAGCCATTATACATATGTGCAAAATGCTATGTAAAATGTCAGAAATATTCAGCGAACCTGAGGATTTAGAGATAAAACACAATAGTAATTTAATCTTCTAGGTTTTAACTTTTTCCATGTTATTGTCTTAAAATCCAAACCTCAGCCTCTCTTCACCTCCCCCCCCCATCACCACCACCACCTCCTCCAGCAATTTTTTTTTTAGTTGGAATTCTCTTTATCTTTACCAAAGGGAAAACAATGAGTGACTGTGACCTCCTGTAAAAGAATTCATGATCTTGTTCATCTCCCTGTCAAGCCAAGATAATTTCTTATTGTAAACTAAGCATCTTCTCAAGTCTAATTTAAGGCTAAGTACAAATATTCAAAAAGCCCAAGGCAGAAGCATTCTAAGTATTGTGCTTTAGTCAAAGCACTGTAGATTAGGTTGGGACTGAACAAAATACACATGCACTTTTCAGTTGTGGGGGTAGGACATGGAGCCTGTCTGCATTGGTTGAGGTCATAGGCCCTCCAGGTTGCCAGAGACTCCTAAGCACAGCTGAATGGGCAAGCCATCTCTGCTTGGCTGCCTGGTACAGTGGAGCATTCCCCCACCACAGCCACCCACCTGCAACAGGAATCAGAGAATCACAAATAAGTAGGGCTGAAAGAAACCTCCATGATGGACTGGAGGTCCTGGGGGCCAGGATTCAGTTGGGGGAGCCCATCTGCTGAGTGCCAGTGGGAACTGGCTGCTCACTGGCATTTCTCCACAGCCATAATGGGGTGCCTATCCCACCTCTATCTGCCATGGATCAGGAGTGGGGAGGGGTGCAGGGAAGGATCACTAAGGGTCAGGCTGGACATGCACATACATGTACATGGATCTCGCTGTCACACACTCACTCACACACAAGCACACATGCACATTTCTACCCCAAACTCTATTCCCCTTAGAGAGCCAATGGCAGCAGCATCAGTGGCATCAGTTCCTCCCTCACCACCTCCCCATGACTGTTTGGGGCCACACACACACACACCAAGCTCTGCTACTGCTGGTCACATGGAGGATGTGGGGCTGGGAACAGAGGCTGTCACTGACTCAGGTCAGTGACAGCCCAAGGGGCAGGGTGAAGCCCTGTGCAAAGCTGCCTGGGATGTGAGTGGAAGGTGACCTACTTTAATGTGTGATGAGATGTGCTACAGATGTTTTAAAAAAGCACTTTAACCTAAAGCACTTTAGCCTGATATCACATTCATCGAGGCTTAACTTAGAGTACAATCCATCATTTTTAAAGTACTCTCTGAGCCATGATCTTCTGTTCAGTTATAACTTTAGAAAATTTCCTGCTTGCTTAGTGTGCAATAATTATAACTTCTGTACTGGACATCAGTGTCCAAGGTGATGGAGTTCCTATTACATTCCTTTAGGGAGCATTTCATGTACTAATCCATCTTGCAATGAGAAAGATTTTTTTTTGTTTGCTTTTTCCCCTCCCTTTCTTAATTTCATCATATTACTTTTAGTTAGATTAAGAGCCCTTGTACTTTGTGGATCATTAAACTTAAATGTTGTAGCAGTACCCCTGAATTTCTGTGGTAGGAATGTAAAAATGTTTACATACTAAAGCTTTAATGAGTTAATTCTAAAATTACATTAATCAGTGCCCTTTAAGTTAATAGTATGACTTTAGCAGTGAAAATAATATGGTGGACAATTTCAAATGTGAGTGTATACTTTTCAAACAAATCAATCAAAAGCTGGCCAGGAATGTTTTTATTTATTTTGCTGTCAATTATATTTTTTTAAACTAGCAAATGCATTTATTATCCAAAATGTATTGGTTTTGACTAGTGTGTGATAGAATTTCTGGTCAAAATGAAAGAGAAGGGGAGACAGACAGACAGACAGACAGACAACTGCAGTCACCTGCACCCCAACTCCAGAATAGCCTGGTTCTTAGGGTAATTATATGAGATGTTCAAAAGTCCTCACACTGGCAATTCCAAAACAGAACTGGAAAATTATTCTTAACATAATTAATATGAGGGGGCCAATGATTTTTCAAAAAAACAAAAATCCACATTCCAGCTTTATTACTGACCAACTTCTTCACCCATACTCTATGTATACCTAATGCCTGCACCATGTATATTAATGTAAACTGCCTGCACCACATATACTATGTATACTTAATGCCTTCAACCATACTCTATGTATACCTAATGCCTGCCCCTTCCCCTTGCCCCTCCAGCCCCATGGCTTCTATTTTAAAATAGATTTTGAACACAGGAATCTTGTCTTTCTGCTACTTTGACAGTAATTATAAACCCAAAACAATATTGTTGAACAGGAACCCAATGAGCAAGACAATAAAAAGAACTCTGTTTTCAGTCGTGTGTCTATAGACTACTCCTTTAAAGACTATTTTTGAGAAATTAGGAAGTGTCAGGTATATTCATTCAAAGTTCATGTAGTTTCAATTACAGTATTTGAAATTATATTGACACTTTAACGTAGGGAAACATTTTGGCAACGTGCAAACATGTTTATACTTTACTCACCACAATAGCTTTACATCCCGCTATTCAGGTTATAGTAATTTTTCATCTGCCAGCCACTAATGCCACCATAATCACCTTCTATATTTGAGAATTTCCCCTAAGAATGATATAGTTGATGTTATTAGCATTCCTGTACAGCACTGTAATAATTGTTTAGGTTTTTTTAATTTCCTACTAGACAGGAGGCATTTGAATGTGTAAAATTTTACAATAAATTCTAGGATTTGGAAGTTTAGCATTACAAGACTTTAACATGTCAAGGATCTGAAAGCATTAAATAAGAATGATTTGCTTAGTCACCAGCATGCCTGTATTTTTGTTCGTTCTGTTTAGAACAGCAACTGAGAGGTGGCAAAGAGCACAAGCTGCCTTTTATAAATCTACTAGAGTTAGACACCTATGAGAAGTCTGTAGCTGTGACACATGCTTTGAATGATGTGTAAGACAAAGAAACAAGAGGTGAAAGAAATGTAGGAATAAAGCATAGGAAAGACCTATTTCTAAATCCTTTACTAATTGACAAGACGTTATTCTGGAAATTGAGACAGATCCTCAGTTATAGACAGGAATCATTCAGTGTAACTGAGGCAAGATGTTGTGCTTCACTGCTTCTGGGGCTCTTCTCATTACTCCAAGTAGGAATGACTGTGACACAGGTGTTCCCTGCCACAGGTGTTCCTCCAGCTATATCATCTGAACCATGTGGAGCAATAAAAATGGCATAAGTGGCGACAGTGTCATAGAAGCCTTACATGAATTGGGAGAAAGTTAGGCAGCTCTGCACTGGCAGAACAGCACAGAGCTGCGTTACACTGAGGAAGATCTGGCCTTCTCAATTTCGAAATAACTCCTGAAGTTTAACACAACCATTTTTGCAGTACTGTTTGCACTTGAATATGTTCCCTCTTTGTTTCCTGAAAAAGGTATTTGGTCAAATTTCTCTCTGATGGAAGGCTAACTTACCCAATTGGTTTCCAATTCAGTTGCTTTGTGTTGTATTTCATATTTTTAAACTCTAAAAGGCACGGGCTTTTTTTTTCTGTAAATGGGTGAGAAATAGAATATTTCCCCCTTTTTATTTATTCTGCATTTTGCCAGTGTTCCCAGTATATTACCAATGTCAGTGCTATTTCCTATTCCATCCATCAGAGGCGTGGAATCTTCCAAAACTAATCAAACTTTTTCACAAGCCCCACTAAAATTCAGCAGTTACTCAAGTTGTATTACATCCAAAGTATCCATTTAATGGAATTTGACATGAAAAAATGACTTGATTGTGTGTGATGTTGTATTTTAATGTTTATTTCATCCAGTATTTTGACAATATTATGATATTTTGAGTTTCAAATGCATGAAGAAAATATAAAGATCTACATATTTTTATACAAAGCATATTGCAATACATGGCAATAGATCAAATTGTGTTTGAAAATGTATACAATTTAGCCAACTTTTTCAGTGTCCCTCCCCCCCTTTTTTTTAGAAAAGTGGAAAAGAAGATAAAAAAACCCACCTACTAACCTATGTTATTCTCATGTTTTACTGCAAGGATTTCTGAAAAATGTCTAGTGCAGCCTAATTTTTAAGGATTTCCAGCATAACATCATAACATATTGGGTTATTTATCTTACAGAAATGTTCCTGTAGGGGATTGTTGCAGTTGAAATCACTCCTCTAGAAAACTGCTTTAATCTGTCTTCCTCCATTCCAAACAATACTTAGAAACATTTCTTTCTGTGGACTGTTCATGTCAGGTTACATGTAGAACTCACGCTTTCCATCTCTTCTAAACTACTAACTCAGTTTGGATTTCAGTATATATAGTCTTTGTCCTGCTGCTTCACCTAACTCTATTTCCTCACTGACAGCTTGATTCTAAACCCATTAAAATAAATGGGATTTTTTCTTTTGACTTCATTGGAGGCTTTCCCTAAAACTCATTGGCCCAACTGGAATAATAATGCATGCAGTAGAACCTGAAAGTATTTGGCCTTTTTTTTTCCTTCTATTTCTATTTTTTAAAGAACTACTATTATTTCTTATTTTTCTGTTATGTGGTCTAAAAAACATGGTGGGAGAGGCACTGTAGAATAATTACTACTATTGATTTTTACCCTGTTTTGGGTCCTGATATAATTTTATCAGAAGTCAAAAATTCTCCTAGACTTCAGTGGACATTAAATCCTGTTCTTATTTTCTTCCTTTCATGGTGCCATGTTATAGACCAGTTCTGTCATCATTTCTTAGATATACTGGAAAATCTAACGATTCCAAAATCTCTTTGATTAAAGAGAGCTTTTACTTGAAATGGTCTTCTTCATTTATGACTACTTCATACACTTTTAAGTGCTATTTAAATATTTTCTTTTATTATTTATTTTTTTATTAGTGATTCATAATAATAAATAAGTATGAATACTGTAAACTTGGAGGTCTTCTATGCCTAGTGTGAAATTAAAGGAGCTTCTTCAAATGAATTTTTGTATTAAGGAAGGGTGAGTATTCCTCTCAAACAAGTGCTAGTATTAAGGATTCACTTTACTATAGTTCCTGAAAGTCATTAGGACATACACTGAATGACACAGTATTTCCAGCATGATCAATGAATGTATTATTGCTTCACCCTATAATTTTGAAATGCCTGAACAACTTAATGCTCCACAATCTAGCTCTTTGGTAGTCCCCTTTTCAGCAAAATATGTAAATATATTTTTCATTAAACTAATAAAGGTAGGGAGCAATGTTTTTAAGATTGCTTGAAAGATTGCCAGAATGCTAGTACCACTGTTGAAACAAAGCCATTTGTCAAATGACATGACACTATGAGGGCCGTTATTAGTCATGATAAATTGACAGAAAGTCCTTTAGTTATTTCCAAAGTCCCAGCAAAGACTGATTATAGAAACACCATATGCCCCTCTCCTTCAAGGCATATTGGGGGCTGGATTGTTTATTCAATATCTTGTTTATTATGAATAGACCTACTTCTGCCAAAGTCAATCCAATTTCAGGATTAAGACCCCCAAAGCCTAGTGTATTTTATTAGTATTAATATTATTTGCACAAATCAGGTTGTTTTCAGGAAATGTTCCAGCATCTCTCCAATTAAAAGTTAATATTTAGTAACAGTTGCCACAGCAATCTCAAGTGCTGGGATTAACTTCCCATACTAAGAATAGGAAATAACTGTGGCATTTAAAATAACACTGTGTCATAACCCTGACTAAATATTGACTTTTTAATGTAAAGCACTTTATATTACATTGTTTTTTGTAGAGAAGAACATGCTTTAGATTTAACATATCTTTTTAAAAAATGATGATGATAATCATATTTACCTCTCAGTCTCAGAGTATTTTACAAAAATGGGTAGCCACCAGTAAACAGATGCAGTAGATACATCCATATTAAAGGTTTTCAACATATGTAAGTAGTACTTGAGCCAAAACTGTATTTGAACCAACAAAAAAAAAAAAAAAATAGAAAAGAAGAGATGAGAAAAGGAAAAAGTTGACATTAAGAAAACAAGCATTACATTTAGATTATCCTAACCAAGGTTAGGTCGATCTAAATGGCTGGTCATGCAGGCATTTAAATGGGTTTAAATCATCCTAAAAATGGTGTTCCCAATCTAAAGTTATTAGGTAAATGTCCAACCCTGACTGGACTATTTTTAGCCACTGACTACTCCCACAGACTGGGCAACTACTGGGCTATTTTTAGCTCTGACACCTCCCACTGATCCACCAACCTCCCCTACATACCAACCAGCCTCTCCTCATGCAGTTAAGACACACTAGGTTGTACAGACAACAATGGAGTGATACACTTCTTCTTTCGTATGGTGTCAGATATCAGCTTCCAAATTTATGAGCCTCTGTCTGGTATTAACACTCAATGTGTGGATTCCATGTACCCCATTTGGACATTTGTAAAGATTGCAGCTTTCGATTAAGTGGTGAACTGTTTGTTGGACACTGCATTCACACAGGGGGCTGTCTAAGATGTCCGTTTTGTGAAGTATTGCTTTGAAGCATCTGTATTCAGATTTCACTCTGTTCAGCTTGACCTATGGTTCTCTGTCACAGTTGTGCCCAATGGGGAATTCATTTGGTGGTGGTATGAAGGACTGTAAGAATAGGTCAGATCATTCCCAATGATCAGCCCACTCTGTTGCTGCCCATAGGTTTGGCTCAGCATCCCCAGTCTCTTTCAAGAGATTGTGGGCTTCATGAACAAATGGTTTACAACTTTTGAGCTTCTAAAACCTCCATTTATTTGGGTCTTCAGTTAACAGTAGATGGAGCAAGTGATTTTTATCATCTCTTGTCTCTATTGCCAGTAATGATGTTGGGTCTGTTTTCTTATATTACTGGTTCTAATCCCCAAGAGTACAGGGAGTACATCTGTATGTGTATAAATTGTGCAGTCAGTTATGAGTCTCTGTGTACTTTAAGTATGGTGTTGAGTTTTTTCAGTATGACAACTTCTAGACCATACAGGACCCCAATATTCTGCTGGATCATATACCATTGCAAGTGTGATAGTCCTGAGCACTTTGAAGTTGGCTTTCCATATGATGCTGGCTAAACAGCTTAAGACAGCTATCCTTGCCGAAAATTTACAGCTGACTTTCTGATTGTGAAGTTTGTAGGTAAGGGAATGGTCTAATAGGACTCTTAGGTAGGTTGGGATATGCTCATGGGGAAGGATGTGGTTGCCTACTCTCATATTCAGCGTGCTTGTGACTCAATGACTATCCAGGTGGAAGACTGAAGATACTGATTTATTGATGCTCAGCTTTAAGTGTCACTTGTGGAGATAATGAGTTCCATGTTAGTATTCATGTTTTTTCCAGTTCAGTCATGTCTATTCCTTGGGCTACTATGGCAACATCATCAGTGTACATGTAACACTTAGAAGTTGTATGCAGGATGTCTGAGGTATATCATTAAAAATATTGGTGCTAGCATTGATCCTTGGGAACTTCATTCTTCAGAGTTCTGTTTTTCTCTCCCTGGCTGGTTGTGAGTTTGAATGATTTGCTGGAGATCCTGTTCATGTTGAAAGTGCATAGCTTGTGGTCAAAGCTCATAGAGTTCAGTTTACATTTGAGGCCTTGATACCATACAGGGTACCTATACAAGACATTTTACTTCAAATTAGATTAATCTACTGCACAGTAAAATGTCACTGTCTACACATGAGGGTCATTTACTTTGCAGTCAGTTAGGCTAATGCACAGTTAGCTAGAAGTTAGCACAGTTAGTAAACACAGGTACTAGATTAACTGTGCAGTAGTTGCTGCACAGTAGTGCTCATGTAGATGTTGACTGGGAAAAAAATCGCTTGCAGTCATCTTAGGCAGCAGGGGGCCACAGGGGATAGGGAGCCCTCTGTCTCCAGTCCTGGTACTTCTCAGTTCCTGGCTCCCCCCAGGAGCAGGAAACTAATCCATGCTGGGACTGTGGCGCTCTCTGCCCCCTGTCCTGGCTCCCAGCATGGAGCTGGCATCTCTGGGGGATAAGCAGCGAGAAACCCAGCCCCCATCCACCCCCTGGAACACCTTTGTGTGACATGGAGCTGGCTGTTACAGGACATGGGGGCAGCTGCCCCAGCAGGCAGGTGGGCTGGGGACACAAGCGGGGTGGCTGTTGGCAAGCCCCTTGCCCCCTCACTCAACAGAAGGCTCACTGACAGCTGCCCCACACCTGAGGCAGCTCTTAGCAAATCCCCTGCAGTGCAGGGACGTCCCACCTGGCAGGGGGCTCACTGGCAACTGTGTGATCTGACGGGCATGGGACCAAGAGAGCTCGTCCCACCGCAGGGGCAAATGTATTCTGGCCTAGTGCATATCAGGTCCCCTTCCAATGTGCATGGGGCCAGAAGACAGCTGCTGCTGCAGCCATCAGAACTCTCCTGGCCCCATGTATATTGGGAACAGCCCCTGGGCTAGCACACAAGGGAGCCTGAAGCTCCCCCTGGCTGCTGCAGAGGAGCAGAGCAGGGCAGGAGCAGCCCTGTACTAGGCTGCTCCTGTTGGGATCTAGATCCGTGGATCCTGATGGCTACAGAGTCTGAAAAGCTGTAGCCTGAGAGCTTCATCTTCTGCACCTGGTCTATATGTGTTTCTTGCAGAAGGACGGCATTTGGTTTCATTTCCTTGGTGATGCATCCCAGTGCTGATGAATTCCAGAACTGAGTGCTTGAGTGAGGTATGACCTTCAACATTAAGTTGAAGAACAGTCAAGCTTTTCCCTTGTGGACAGAAGAGGTTACTCTGGCTCATCCTGCAATTAGTACATCAAAATTGGAAGGTCTAATATATTGCAACTGAAAAATCAAAAGCCCTATTGTCTTGGTAGTGACTTTTAGTTTCACTTTACAGCTATTTATGGGCATGAGAAGGTAGTCACTATTGCCCCCAAGTGATATACTAATATTGTATCATATCTAGTCATCGTATCTGTGACTCCCCAGGCTGATTGATCAGAGACCCATTTACAGCTGACTCAGAAAGAGTCTTCAACATGAATTCAGATCACGTTTCACATGTCTCTGGAGCCACAACAGGATACCTTAACCACTCTGCCCCAGAATCATTTTTTTCTTTTCCAAAATGTGAAAAGGACATTAAGGAAAAGCATACTTTTTCCTTATTACTACTATCCACTTTGTAAAACTTAAATAACATTTACAAGATCCTATATAAATAGCTAATATGATGGCATACTAATATAATGACATTCATAGTCAGTCAATAGCGAAGCTAGAAACAGAATTTAGGAGCAATGATCTTCCACTTCCACAAGTCTTCTCAGTCTTCTTAAAATAGTTGAACCATTCTGGCTGAAAAAACACACAAAAAGGACCTTTCAAGTTTTTGCAGTGTGCAGACTTCACTGTGGAAAATGTCTGGTCTCATTACGTTCCACATACATGCAAAGGAAATTACAGAGATGGTGCAAAACCAATTTAAAGATTATATATTTTTTCTTTCAAATGAAAAATTGTCAGCAATTTTATCCAGATTTATTATATGTAAGCAGATGGCCAAATATTATCTCAAGACAGCTTGTTTGTTATTATCTACAGAGGATTTATTTTTCCAGCATTCATGCAAAACATTTTGTTAGCTACATAACATACTGTATATATAAGGGTGAGTGATTGGGGATGAGGACACAATCCAAGAGGCAGGGGACCTTCTATATATCACAACTGATATAAACACATTCATCAGTATAATACCACAGTACCTATGATCTATTCCCAGCTGCAATTATGCACCTACTTTAAGTTGTGAGCAGTGTTTGGCCCAGATACAAAATCATCATAATAGAGATTAAAGTATCAGCATTGATTGCAATTTTCTTTTCTCTTTTTTCTCTAACTGAGAAAGAGAGAAAACTTTTTTTTGCTATTTATCATTGCATCTTCAAGTAGTGACATTTCCTATGACCAAAAGTGTTAAATTGACTTGTTGTAGTGTCATTTGCTTGAATAATGAAAAATGTTCCTAAGTCAAGATCTGCACCAGTGTGTTTCAGCAGAGATTTAATATAACTTCGCAGTGGCAGTAGATTACAAATGATGGAACTCTTAGAAGCTCTCATCTATTTTTGCTTCATCCTGTAAAAGACCTGTAATCTTCCCTTGCTATGGTGAATAAAATGGAAGAGTTTGAATTAAATCCAATGTAACAAGCTCTAAGAGATAAGCAAGTTTTATCCTACAGTATTTGCCTTTTCTTCCATTAAGTTTTCCAGGAAAGATTACATACTGAGTAACACAGCTAGCTTTCACAGATCACTGTTCAGTGAAATCTTATACTGTAATTAGAAATTCAGATTAGTTAGTGGAATTTCCATTCACAGATACCAATTCATTTGTCAAGTAGCTTTAATAATATTTTTTATTAAAACCTAGTTCTTTATACAAGCAAGCCCAGTGAAATCAGATTTGTGTAAGGGGAGCAGGGTTTACCCATAAGTATTCAAATACTTAATATATGCCCAAGGTCCACAAAAACCATTTGGACTTCTGTGAAGACCTCCACTCCTGACTAGTGGATGAGAGACTGAGATCTGGAGAGGCACTGTTCGTCTACTGATGAAGATGACTTTGTCTTGGAGTCTTTTAAGGGCTAATTACTGCCTCATAAATGGAAGGAGAGATATCACTCCAAGGCAAAAGTCAAGAGTTTGCAACTAACTACAAAGGAAAACCCACCATACCACATTTGTCTGTAAAAAAAAAAGTCTGGATAACAGTGCACAGGTGTTTCTATATCACTGCATATTTTTGACACCTTGAACTTGAGCATCCTTTAAAAAATGGACACCTAATGCCATAACCGCTTTTTAAAAAGACACAAAAAAAAACTAACCCATTAAATTGCAAATGTGTTGAACATCCATTTAATGTGAATTATGTATATTCATGCCAGCAATAAAAGAAAGCATTCACAGAGGTTATACGTTTAAAGCAGATACAGTGGGGAGTTGCTTTGAATCTGTTATGTCTCTGATATCCAGCACAGTAACTTGAAGAGAAAACTTAGCTGGCATAACACTTATTCAGCTTATTTTAATATCTAAGGTAAAATATTCTGATGAAACATTCAGATGAAATATTAATTGTTTCCTGACCAGGAAACATTTTATTATTAGACATGGGCAGACGAGAACCTGATGGTGTTTAACACTGAAAAATGCAAGGTTCTTGACCTTGGGAGGAAAAACCTGCAGCATCCTTATAGGCT
>NW_017728912.1:15421495-15423240 GCF_001723895.1 Crocodylus porosus
GGAAAGTAGGTCAGCAATGATTGACAGCTCCGCAGGTCACCCAGGGGGCAAGGACTGGGTGAGCCTTGGAAATTTCCACTCACAGCTTCAAACTGCGCATGTCAGTTTAACCTCTTCTGTACTGGCAGCACATACTCAAAAAATTTCCATGACAACTTCCTGCCCTTTGGGCAGGGGGCTGGACTCGATCTCCGGAGGTCCCTTCCAGCCCTGATGTCTATGAAATCTATGATGGTAGATCATCCTTTTACAAGGTAGAACTCAGGAAAGGGAGACTTGAAGGGGAAAGATGAGGCGAGGTGGGAGGAAAAAGGTTGTTCTAGTAGATATGAAATGATGGAGACCAATGTTCTATTTCTTGCTCCACCACAGACTTCAGTACTGTAGCAAGGAAATTTGGTGCCCAGGACAAATCCACAGCAGCAACCCGCCTTCGCCCTGAAAACAGGTGAGGGGGGCATGTGCCCCCCCCATGGTTGCCTGGGGATGCATGCAGTGGTGAGAGCCACCCCACCCATCCTCATACCCCCTAAATGAGCCACTTGTAGCTGCGTTCTGTGCCCTGCCCCGGCACCCGGGGCTGTCGCCCCACTCAGCCCTCCCTTGCTATAGTACTGACAGACGTCCTCTGTGACATTGGATACATTACTTGAAATCAGTGGGAGTTAGGTTCCACAGTAATTTTGAAAAACCCATTTAATGCTCATTTGCTTCTTAAAGCAACTAAATACCTTTGAAATTTTGCCTGTAGCCTTTTTATGCCTCGGTTCCACATCTGCAAAATGGGAATTACTAACTCTTCATTTTAAATCTATTAAAGATTTGTGAGGCATGCATATAGTACAATGATGGAGGTCACATATAAATCTAACATTAGGGGCATCACACCACATGATTCTACCCTGAAGGACTTTACAGATTCTGCAGAATAGGGAGCTTAGCTGAAACTTCAATGATTCTTGTGAACTTACAGCCATGTATGTTAATGGTTCATACTTCAGATCTATTGTAGCCATAGTATCAGGCATTGCATCTGCCAATTCTGCTCCAGAATTCTGCAGAAAAGTAATTCAAGTATATGGTAAATTTACCTATCCTCTCCAGCTAATCTCTATACAATCAGAAGGGTATACAATACTTTGTGTTCTCTAATATATTCAGTTCATTCTGTTGGGCAGACACATTTTAAATGGTAGAAAAGAGGATAAATGATGGTGTCATGGTTATAACTAAGCTCCCCTTCCATGCAAAAATGATTTGGCTCAGAATAAGTATCATTAAAGACTATAACTCTAGTTTATACTAGGAGTACAGAAGTTCATAGCATATCTGAAGTACTCTGATCAACCACATATGTAGAATAGCTTTGATCTTTCTATCTATAATTTGATTCTGGTAAATTTCACCTGCTGCCTAAATATAGGCTGAAGGATTTAATGTTTCCAATGTAGTGTTTTTATGGTTATTTGTACTCCATGGATTCTCTCAAATGTTGGTGAAGCTTAGATATGCAAAAGGGTATAATGACCTTCCCGGGGCTTGTCTGAGGCTTCCACCCAGATGGTGACTGCAGGGGGGCTGGCGTCCCCCAACCCCCTGGCCTGCAGGAGCTGCCCAGCAAGGCCTGGGGGGGCAGGGACTGGGGACCCCCACACCTGTCCTGCAGGCGCCCACCTTAGGGCCCTGGAGGCGCAGGTGAGGGAGCTCCAGGAGGAGGTTAGCAGGCTGAGGGGAATCAGGGAGGC
>NW_017728912.1:15423251-15442970 GCF_001723895.1 Crocodylus porosus
CCCCAGTACTCTTTCCTGCCATGGCAGGGGGTCGGACTAGATGATCTGCTCAGGTCCCTTCCGACCCTACAAACTATGAAACTATGAAACTATGACAGTCACTGGAACTACTGATACTGTTCTAAATTCTTGCAGCTGGATAGCCCTATGCTGTGATACTGTGACATTAATCAACTATAAGGCAAGGTGTTGCCATCATGTTAAAAAGAGAAAATCTCTATTGGAAACCTGTGAGATCTGTTTCCATCCAACACTTTTCTGGCCTTGGAACCTGGGCAGAGAGTTGATAGCTGGAACTAATTCATTAAGCAAGATGCACCTGTAAGAAATCCTAAATCTCTGCACAGTAGCACATATCCCTTTAGGCTTAAAGAGACTATCAGGTATTGAGAGTGAATTAACAATGTTTATCATCATCATCATCATTTTCCCCTCAACATGAGGTGCCTGGGCTCATTTTTTCAGGATGCATATTCAGATACAATAAGCTTATGCAGCTGTTATTGTACCACAGAAAGTGTCTTTAAATCAGCATCTTTATTTTGCGTCTCAGGATTAACAAAGGAATGTTTGTCTGTATAGGCTATGATTAGAGACTCTTCAAATATGCCCCAAATATTTTTTCTTGGTAGATTACAGCTGGTAGATATGCTCCTTTTGGACTTTTTCATTACTTATTCTATCAGTCCACTTCACTTTGAATATTCATGCTTTTATTACCTTGATTTCAACGCGATTGCCAAGGAAGTGTAGCGGTGCCCCCTCCACCCATACGAAGATTCGTCTCTTCAGTGGAGTGAAGGAAGCAAATTATACCACGTAAAGGCTGTTCATTAACCAAAAATGAAATGTCCTTGTTGGGAAGAATCAGTCATAAAAGCCACTGCCATACCAGGCACCTAGTAGCACTATCAGCAAAAAATAAAAATGTTGTATAGAGACTTAGGGTCCATCAAGGGCATGGCTAAGACTCAGTCATTCTACAGCATTGCTACGGTACTATTTTGCATGAGCAGTACATTTATACAAAAATGTCTTTAAAATGTCTATGTATACCTATGAATTGTTGCATTTTTTCACAGTCTGGTGCCTGCTTTCATATACAGCTTGGCTTTTTATTGAAAATTAGTCTGGCATGTGCTCCTGTAATTCTATGATGATATTTTTAAGAAACCGCACATCAGAGACTCCTAGAACTAGTTTCTGAGATCTAGTGTCACAGTAGTATGAACATTACACAGAAAAGTGTGAAACCTCCCTGGACTTGCAGCAACATTAGATTTCATGAAATCCCATATATTAGGAGAAATGGAGATCAGAGGAGAGAACTCACATTGAGTTTTGAATTAAAGCTAAAAAGCTATGATAATAAGTAAAAGTCACACTGACCCTGAGTCCCTAGAGGTGTGAACAGGCATCTGATTCCACTACAAACTCAAAGATCAAATCTGGTAGAAAAAGGCAAATAAAATGATTGACCTGTGAGCATGAGGTGACTTGGTACAGTGGTTATAAAGACAGCTAAACAACTTTTGATCAAAAATACGAAAAAAATAAAAGATATTTGAAAAGGACATTAAAAGGTTTTATGACCTGTTCCATATCAGAAACTAAACTTCCAACTTGATGGCATATAGTGTACAATATATTATCTGGAAAAAGTACTTAACAAAAAATGCAGCTCCCTTTTGTAACAAATGGTACGTTCAGCTGAATAAATTCAGGGTGTCTTTAAAGTTTCAGTCCAATTTGGGGCCTACAAACTATTTGTAGATGATAAATATGCACAGGGTGCCTCCTGAAGAGTGAGCACATGCCTGTTGCAGCATCTCAAATCAGTTTGAGGCACCAAAAGAGGCATGCTGGGGAAGAAAAATGTTCCGTGCCACATATTTGTAGCACAAACTCTAATTTTGATACTGGAAAATCCCTATATATATAAAAGAAGAAAAAAGAGGTGTAATCAGAGGCTGGATCCTCCAGAGACAGGCTGAATCCTCCAGAGAGATGCTCAGTATGCTGGCAGTTGGGCATGCAAAGTGTGAGATTTGTGGAGGAATGAGGAGTTTGTGGGGGACATGAGTGTGGGGGGGTGCGGGTTGAATTAGTAGGTGCGGGGGGTATAGATGGGTATGTAGCTGGGGGGTTGGGGGGTGGTTTGGGAGTGTGGTGTTTGTGGGTGGATTGTAGGGGAGTTTTTGGGTCTGGGGAACTGTGTGGGTGGGAGGACTGCTCAGGAAGTGTGGGTCCCCCACCTTCCCCACACACAGTGCACAGTGCCCCTGCAGCAACAGCAGCAGCAGTGTCCATGATGGCACTCATGCCCACTCCTGGCAGAGACCTCCAATGGTGTGGTGACTCCTCAGACCAGTGGCTGCATATGATGCCAGCCCAGCCCAGTCCAACCTGGATTCCCTTGGGCAGAACTGGGCTGGCTCCTGTGTTACCTGGAGTTTCTGGCACTGTATACAGAAGCCACACACCCTTAGGCCAAGCTAAATCCTGCCTCCACATGTCCCATGCACTGTTGGGCTGGGCTGGCTACATGGAAGCAGGTCCTGGCCTGGCCTGAGGGCAAGCCCTGGGTGACAGCAGGAGATGGCCTTGTTCTGCCCAAGGATGCATGGGATGGGCTGGAGTGGGCCAGTTCCATGCACAGCCACCAGTCTGAGGTTTTGCCATGCTGACAGGGGTCTCTGCCAGGAGCGGACACGAGTGCCCCAATGGCTACTATTGCTTCTGCTGCAGGGGGACTGTGGGCCATGCAGAAGAGGGGTAGGAGGGGTACCCACCTCTCCAGAGGAGTTCCTCCCCACCCACAGTCTCTCCACCCTTGCAATCACCCCCACACACTCCCTCCCTACTCCAGTCTCCCCTAACCCCATGTCCCTACTTACCTGTGACGGCGCCTGGGTCTGATCCATTGCTACAGCCTTGTCCTGCTCCTATGTGGCTCAGTACACTGAGGCAGCCTGCTGAGGTACATGCACAGCCTCCAGTTACTTCTGGTTACACCGCTTTTTTCAGTGTGTTATTTTAAGATACTGGGATTTCCCATTGCAAACAAAAGTTGTGGTAAAGAATTTTATCCTAGATGAAGGTTGGATTGAATATCAATCCCTAAAATCTGCATTGCTGTATCATTTACTAGACTTTCTTGTTGAGGAGAATTACCAGCTGTGTTCTCTGCACTCTGCAATATCATATGAGAATACTAAAATCCTTTCCTCTTTACAATGAAAAGATACTATTAGCAAAGTGCAGAGAAGAAAGGTCTATATATGCCCAAATTATGACCAACATGTGCTAACTGCTGTCTCGTATTATTTGGTACTTTTGAATTTGGTTTCATGGAACTAGACTGATGCACATATACCAAGTACCATGAAATAGAAGGTTAAAAATGAAGTAGCTAAATTAGTTAGAATTACAGCATTTTACACATGCTTAGGGAGTGGGGGGGGGAGGAGGGTTCGTTAATTAGAGCAGACCTGAGAGCTGCTTTAATTAAAGCACCAAGAGAGTCTCGTGTACCAGCATCCCTGTATTGCACAATCACAGTGGGGATGTTTTATCTAGAGATTGTCAAATGAGCTTTAGTTAAAGGGCCCCCGCCACCATTTTGCAGCACGAAGACACTGATACATGAGGTGCAGAGGCTGTCTGGAGCCTGGTAATTACCACGGTACAGCAGACTCAATTAATTGAGTCTCCAACACACTGTAATTACAATGCATTGAAGTTCATGTATAGGCACCCAGAGAAAAGAATGTACGGGAGTTAAATATAAATACTTACCTCAAGCAGGTTCTCCACAGATTGAATGGGAGCTATGCAAGTTTAAACCCACTGACAATGAATGACTAATACTCAAAGTAATCCACAGGTTTAAGAAATGTCCTTTCCTAATGCAGCTGTCATCATACCCAAAGTAAGAATCTAAACAGATTGAGCTAAAATAATTACTGTGTGATAATGCTGTATTTTATTCCATTGACTCCAGTGCCCTGGATATTTTTCTGAGCTCATTCATAGTCACAGTCACCTTCTCTGAACTTCCCTTCTCTTTTCCATTTTTATTTTTCCTCAGACCTCCCATCAGCCCCATGGCACCTAACTGAAACTTTTCATTACATTTTCTCCTAGTCCTGTTTAGCTATTTTGGTCTTACCAATTGTCTCCATTATGCTTAACTTCACCCACCTTAATCCCTATAGGTCAGATCAGTATGTCTGACAGGAAAATATGCTAAAATTTTACCCCAAATAAAAGAGACAACCTGGAAACTGCAGATCACTACAAATGTCATATGAGAAAGTCTCACTGACATCAGCGATGCACTGAGATAATTGCAGGATCAGGCTTTATAATACCATGTAATATAATTTCAATATCTCATTTGCAGTGTGGAACTTACATGATTTGGAGTTTTCCAAAGTAATTAATAAACATTACACTAATTACAGTCTGATCTGGATTGCAGAGTTCAAAATGGGCACAATTTTTTATATTTTAGTGTTGATGTTTATGTTTAATTAATAACTTGTTTTATCTTTTTATTCAATATATTTTATTTTTAATATTTTCTTCTATTTTGCTCTAAATAAAGTAATTCAAGGAAATAAGTTCACATATCAAAATAACTTTATGTCTCTATGAGAGATATAAAACATCAAAATATTCCAGCAAATCCCAATTTTCATATGTCTATATATGTCCCAAATAAAGTCAAAGCAGAAAAAGTAGTATTTTAGCAACTAAATTTGGCATAATGCTAATGCAAAGCCTAGACAACTGAAGTCTGCTGTTCCTGCTGAAGACACTCACAGACAAATTTTATCCTAGTTTGACCTTTATTCTTTATGTAGTTATCAACATAGCTAAATGATGAGTATGAAAAGTAGTACAGGGTTGGTAATGGACACAATAAAAGAATAATAGGCAGCTGGACAGAAAGCAATTATGTGATGTATATAAAAAGGAGACCAATTCCCAGTGGGATTTTAAAAACAGGCAAGTTGAGATATGGAGAACAGCCCCAAGTGGCTGGCTGGAGTTTTTGGTGCTTTTTGGAACTATTTATCCACAGGAAAAGGCTCCAGCACGAGAGAAGTTTGTAAAAGTTTACTGTTAAATAGACACATCTCATGTTAGGTGCATATTATGCAAATAACTATTGTCTTATGGAAAACAAATATTTATGGAAATAAGGATTTATAATTATTCAGTGTTATTGACTAAAGAATTAAAGAGTGTTGGTATTTTCTAATTAGGAACTAAAAAGAATTCCTCTCTAAGCACAAAATGAGAGGTAGAAAGTTAGATTGACCTCTCTTGTTCAATCGTGGGAGTTTTTCACTTAGACCGCAAGCAGAGAAAAGGGTGGGGGGAGAGGACAGAAAGGTTCCTGACCTTTGCTTACTCAGTCCTAAATTGATGGAATAATTAATCAGTAGGCTGATTATTTAAACTGTTCATACAGGCAGAATATTTTTTAATCAGTTGATGTTTTCTTCCCTTAAAGAGTTTTCTGCTGTTGTGGCTGTTGCTGTTTTTAGATCTCAATGATCTTCAGCTGTCAGTAATTATTCTTTTCTTTTGTTTGTTCTTCTCCATTTCTGTGGTGGTGGGGGGGGAGGCAGGAAGAGCTGCGAAAAGGTCGATACTTCTTTTTTAGCAGAATTTGTATTGTAAACTGATTGGCAGGTACTCATCTTGTTGCTGTATTTGCTTTTTGAATAGTATATTTTTCTAGGCAGGAACTCACTTTTGTACTGTATATATGGGTATGAACAAAAGAAGATTTGAAGTAATTTCAAAAGGGTAACTGCTGGTAGGAAGCATGTAGCAGATGTTACATTCAAAGGATTTCATGCTTTCATAGATGTTAGGGTCTGGAAGGAACTTTACAGATCATTGGGTCCAGCCCCCCTGCACTTGGGCAGGAAAGACTGCTAGTTGCAGATGCACAAGCCAAGAGCAATACAAGTGTAGCAAAACTATGCCTACACTGGCCCTAGATAAAGTCGGGTTAAAGTTGGAACTGTTTTGACACATTTGTATGAGGCCTGTGTGAAGTGGCTAGTATTTGCTTCAGATTTGGATTCGGCTGATTTGGGGGACACTGATTTGATTTGGTGATTTGAATCACTGTCCCAAATTGAAATCGACTGAATCTGATTTTGAGATTCAGCCGTGGCCATATCGGCTGAATCGGACACGCCCCATCCCTAGCCTGCTTTTCCGAATTTATTCACAGAGCTTTGAATCAATTCAGACCTTTTTATTGGTCTCCTGATTTGATTCAGATTTGGAGATTCAGCCACCAAATCAGGCCGAATCTCCTCCAAATCAAATCAGCACCTGAAGCTTTGCACAACCCTAAGTAGTATCATGACCATCTTGCAACAAATGACTATTAGAATATAACAATTCAGAGCAAGAGTTCTCCCCCCAAGCCTTTGACAGTGGCTCTGAATGTACATTTGTCCCTACCTATATCCAGGGGTAGATGCAGTGGTCTAGATACACCCTCTTCTTAGTCAACTATGAGGGAGTGGTAGCTGGGGACTTTCTTTAAGTCCCCAAATATGGTAGGAATTCTCCATCTCCCTTCCCCTGTGCTCAGTAGCACCTCCCCTCTTCTCCCACTGTTGCCATTATGTCCAGCTGTCCCAGGGACAAAGCCACTCCTGCCCACTCCAGCCAGGCTTTGTAGGGAGCCAGGCTCAGCCAAGGACAGCATCAGCTGAGTTCCCCTGGGTGTTCGCTGCTAGCCCTGCTGCTGCTCCTGCCACTGCTCCTGTTGTCACTACCATCACTTTCACTGTCTCTCACCAAGTCTGGATCCATATGCAGCCTGGCAGGAGTGGGGCAGAAGCAGCTCTGGAGCCTTTCACATCACCAGGCCAGCTGGGGACAGTGGCAGCAGCAAGCAGGGGAGGAGACAAATGGGAGGGAAGGCAAGGGATGGGAAGAGGAGAGGAGGGGAGGGGAGGAAGCATGTTACTATGCATATAGGGTAAGGGAAGGTGGAAAGAAGACTGTTATCTAATTGAACAAGTTTGAAAAAGTCCCTTTCTGCTGTTCCCATGATACAGTCTGCCTGTCAGGCAGATGGAGAGGCTGGAGTGTGGGAGTCTAGCCACTCCTGCAATACCTATCGCTGCTCCTGAATTCTGCTTTATAAAATCCTGGATCTGTCCCTGCCTGTATATACTTGGCTAAATATACCACAGGGCAACTTGTACTGACCACTCAGGATATGCCAGAAAAAGAAAGATTTGATTTCATGAGCCTTCAGGGCCAATCTTGGATATATGAGAGCAGATTCTATTCCACCTGTTACACGTGTAAATGGATATAGGTGCCTAAGTGTGATTCTATTTTATTCTGCCCATCCATTAAATGCTCTTAATATAAAAAGCAGGCTGATCCTTTTCCTCACTTTTTTTGTACCTCAGGTTTAAGGATCAGATGATGGCATGTTACAAAAGTAGAAGCAATATGGATTTTCAAGTGAAATAGCATAGAACAGAATTTTGTTTAGGCACCTAAGTCAACTTAATGGGTGAAATAGAATCTGACCCTTGGTGTGGCAGGTCTTATGACTTGTAGTTATGTGTGAGGGATTGACAGTGATTTGGAAGATTCATTGGGTAAATGATTGCCTACCATTGTAAGGCACTTTCCAGTCCCAAGTTCTTATCTGTAGTAACTGAAGTTGTTTATCATTCTCTTGAACCAATCAAGTTACCACACATGCAAAGAGGTGGCATGCAGTATTGATAAAGATTCTCTACTAACAGATAATATGTTGAGGAAGAATGAATGCAACTTGCTGTTGTCTGGTCCCCATGCTTCAAGTATGATTTTTCCTAGCTGTTGATTGTTATGGAAATTAATATATTGTCTCATTTTCTCTACCAGGGACCTCTGAAAAGGGAAGTTAACATATTTTGGCACAAGCAGCATGTAATGCTTTCCTTTTTCCAGGCTTTTTGGAGGCAGAGTGAAGATTTCTTGGAAGTATCTGCTTTCTCATTTTACTAAGCAGTGAAAGCACAGGGGTGGAGTTCCTCAGGAGTGTATATATAAGAAGGGGCTGATTTGCTAAAAAAGAATAAGGTCTTATTTTGTGTGCATTTGAATATATATAAGCAAAATATGGCAGCATGGGACAGACATGTAGAAGTAGCTAGAGTTAGAAGTGGGGGAATAAGAACAGGTGAAAATGGAGTAGTCAGAAGAGTAAGAGTAGTTGATGAGTGAGTGCTGTGTTAAGAAGGACTGATATTATATATGCGGGAAAAATGACCTTCCCAGGTAAATCTTGCAGACACTACAAATATTTGTAAGACCATCTTTGGTAGGCTAATGAAATTAGCTAATAATAAGATCAATTATTCTTTGCCTGAAAATAAGAAGGGGGGGGGAAAAATCCCTGTTACTCCCCTGAGAATGGATCAAGGCCAAGGTCAGACTTCTCAATATGCTGTCAAAATGAAAAATTAAAAAGAGAACAGCAAAAGGTATTGAAATGACACAGTGTCATGTTCAGTCATTCACGTGAATGACTGAACTCTGTACTGCACTCCTTGACTTAAAGCAGGGTAATGAAGAAATGCATACTGGGCAGTCGGATATGCTAGGCTGTTTGAGCTTTTCATTTCACAATATGAAAATAGGTGATTGCAGTACCTACTTATCCAGGCCCTAATAAACAAAACATTCAATTTCAGAAAATATTTCCTGCATTCCTTTTTGAGCTAGGCTTGAGGGATTTGCCAGTCTGAATGTTGCAATGCAATCTAGTATCTTGCCCAAAAAACAATGAGCTGTTTTTATTTTAAACTGTGACAAGTGTCATTGAAACAGAGGTGCCAGAATAGATACGTCAGCCTTTTCCACCTTGGAAAGTTGACGGACCGCCACTTCAAATAGGTTCAATTTATCTGTCAGAACATGATATATATTTGTAACATTATTTCTGAAATTGTAACTTGATATTTTATCACCTCTACCAGCTGGATGACTCTGTCACAACTTCATCCTATGTGTTGGGATGACAGAAGAGGAAACCACTAAAACAGATTAAGAAAATTAACTGTGGTTCCCCACCCCACTGCATTTTACTCATGGATTTATAATGGGCAAGTGGCAAAAATACATATTCTATTTTTAAAAAAGCAATAAAATTTTCATTGAATATTTTCTAAAGACAGTGTTTTAAAAACCTGTATAAAGGAATTATGCTGTTTGTTGATACAACTCAAAGTATATATCCTTGCATATTCTTGCAACCTCTATATACACATTCTCTTCACGTTTTTGTATAAACCAGAAAATATTAGTTAAAGCTAGTGCTAATAGCAGAGTCATTTTGAAGAATGCATAGTAAATGATTATCTGTATCTGCATACAACAGCACTTTTTAGCCAAAAAATTCAATATTCTTTGAAATGGGTAGGCATTACTGGCCCCATTTACCAGATGCACAAACTGCATGACTGCTTTTTGCTCATGGCAATTACAGTACCTATTTAGGATCCTAAAAATGGTTTCAGATATCTAATTTAATCCTCTAAATTTGACCTAGATGATTTGCCCAAGGTCAAACATCAAGTGAATAGCCAAAATGTTAATCTAATTCAGGTATTTCCCATGTGCCCACCAGTGGTATCCAATTGCTTTTGGACCACAGTGAACAAGACCTACAAATAAAAAAAAAAAAAAATGAAAATTAGCTTCCAGACAGGGGCTGGCCAAGACAGATTCTTAAATAAGTACTTCTAATTTAGCATCCATGGACATGTGTAGATAAAATGGGGGCCCTAAATTGATGTGGTGGCTTTTAAAAAACACTGCTTGAATTTAGGGCTGATTAAACCCCCCTGTGTTGTGTACACATCCCATTGACTTACCTGGGGGGAAGACCAGGCTTGCTGCTTTTCTTAGGCAGAGCCTGCCTTCCCAGGCTGCTGCTAGGCTGTCTGCATGAGCTTCCTGCAGAGCTGTGGAGCTGCACAGAACTCCTTCAAGGAATTTTAGTTTGCTGCACCTCAAGTCATTTAAGGTTGAATTTTCTACAGCAGCTGGGATTAACGCGCAATACACCACCAAGGTGTGCAAACACCAACACCATTAAAGCAGTGCAAAAACATTTACCCCGCTTTAAAGTGTTGTGCACACATGCCTCTTGTTTTATCTACACACATCCCATGTTCAGTTCCTACATAAATAGCACAGTTTTCAATGTACCCACTACCTAGTAATCACTTAAATAATTATAGATTCTGAATTAAACTAGAAATCTAATTAGAAGTTATAGTAGTTTAAAGGTTGCGCTGAAAAAAATTGTGAAAGGATATTCGGGATTCAACAAAACTATAGGATGTACTGTAGAAACTCCACTGCAGTCAGTGAAAGGAAGGAGGCATATTTTTTATTTTAACTGAATAAGGAAACCAGGTGTTCATGATGAAGTATTAGAAATGTATGTTTACGTATTTTTTCTTGCAAGTGCAGTTCTACCAAGGAATTATATTAGTGATTTGCTGAGTGTACTCATGAAGTAGGTGTACCCGTTACTATACAACTGAATAAAGTAGAGGCTCAAGATTCTCCCACCACCTATTTATAGAAATACTAAAAGATACCAGGAGATAGGTTTTTATAATCATCTTGTTTTTGAAAGAAATCATAAGAAAACTTTTTAGGATATTCAAAAGAGACATTTGGAAAAGGGAGAGCCCAGTTAATGGAAGCAAAGGAGAGAAGAGAGGGATTTGTAAGGGATACTATAGCACATAACTATATAGAGATAACAGCATAAGCCCAAATAAGGGGAGAAATAGTGCCAGCCTATAAAACACTTCATGTATACTAGGGGAAGAGAAAAAAAAAAATTCTTGGTTTGGTGTGTGGCTGTCAGTGGAATCATCAAAATGCAGAGAGCTCTATAATCTGTAATAAGATGGGCCATTTTTTTTTATGGTTTTCCTCACAGGTATCGCAGACCCAAATCCTTTACTCTCCCTCTACAACAAATAGAAATGAATTACAGATGTGCACCCCTGTTCTCCATTCTTTTACTTTCTCTCACTGGGTTTTCTGACCCTTCCCTTCCTACACACTCTTGCTCTTGTTGCTGCTGCAGCTGCCACGATTAAAAACTAAACACTTGCCTAAAGCAGCATCTGTTCAACTGCCCCCCAAAAATGAAGATGGTTAAAAATAATTTTCTTTTCAGTCAGACAGCTTTTGCTACTGCATGCTGTCTCTGTCCTATTAGTTTCAATGGGCATGAGTGGCAGCTGGAATCTACTCCGCTGTGTATCCTAGCAACAAGCTAGCTGATCCGTCAGACATGGTGGCTCAGTTTAGCAGGCACATTAGTCAAGATAGAAGCTGAGAAGTCTTCTGACTTCGCAATTCACATCTTTCTTCCCTTGCTTATCGTCAGTTAATGATATACCTGACATACAAAAAAATCCCCCAAGGCCCTACTATTCCCCGCCTCCTCCCCCCTGCCTTTTTTTTTTTTTTTGCAGTTGAAGTAGAAGGTCTCCATTGCCAGGGGCATCCATGTGTTCATAAATGCATTTCTCTTTCAGTTACGGACTGATCAGTCACATCCTGGATTGAACTGAATCAAGTATTTCACTTCAGTCTGTCCTTGTGGATTTCATGCCTTATTATAATAGTGATAAGAATTTCCTTCCTAACTTCCAAGGAAGAATGGAGTGTATGGCAGGTTGCTAGTACGAAAATTTAAAGCTTGCTAGACAACACCGCAGGCAATTCTTTTAACAAGTTTTGCAGGCTAAGCAAGAGAGGACAAGTATGAAAGACTACTAAGGAAATCCAAGATACTACAGGAAGTACCTGTGAAGATCTGATATATGACACCTCTCAGTACTGAGCATCCATAATACTAGGATACACTCTGACTTATAACAATGGTTTGAATGAGATACAAAATCTATATAGTCCCTTTGACTTGGATTCTCAGCGTGAATAAATGATTCTTTGGTCCATCCATTGTCTCCCCCATTTGGGGGAAATACAAAATATGGCCAATATAGAATAATTTTTTTCTTATTAAAATGAAAATAAATGGTCTGGGTCAAATAAATTGTTTAATATGTTTTTAAAAAAAATATGTATCTGTATTTTTAACATAAGCCAGACTAAGAAAATGAATGCAAGACTTAGACTGCATTCATAAAGCCTGCATTTTACCCAATACTGCATTGTTTAGGGCACTAACTTGATGAGAGATGTTTCTTGCTTAGGGAACTGAAACTCTTACCTCTCAACAGACTGCACTGAATAACCAATCATACATAGGGTGCATTCTGTGCAAAGTTGCTTTCAGTTTTTCCTAATGGCATTTTTCACTTTTCAAAATGCACTTAAATATTTATTGAGGAAGAGAGTGAGCAAATGAAAATAACTGCATAATGTGTTGATTAAGGTAGTTACTAGAGATGGAGGAGACCTGTTTTAGGCAAGGAAACCTTTAAATTCATTGGCTTTACTTTCTGTCACACGTTGATCTATGAAGAACTGTACTAATAAAACTCTCATCTTTTCTACCAAGCTGATATTAAAAGTCTTGTTTGATGTTAGGACTTTCTAATTCATTTCATTATCTATTTAAAAACAGGACAACTAGTTGGAAGATATTTTTATCTTATTAAATCATCAGAAAACTCTTGAGATGGTTGAAAACTAAATCTGTAAGTGCTTCTGGAAAGTTACAGTCTAAAAGATCAGGAGACACACTTTGTTTACCCACAAAACAGGAACTGCTGTTCCTATACAATACTGGGTAACATCTTCAAAAATGGCTGCAAAGCCAAGACCTACTGATTGTCAATGGAACTTTGGCTAGGAACAGAAGTTAAATGGGTGCATCTACATGAGACGCTACTGCACAGTGTTTACTGCATGTTTATTTAACACTTGTATAAGCAAGTACTAAATAAATGTGCAGTAACCAGAGTTACAAAGCAGGAGCATCAGTGAATGTCTTTTAGGTGACACTACTGCACAGTAGCCAAATAATACTGCACAATAGTATTTTAGCACTGTCCATTATGTGATGCATTACTGCATAGTATTATTCAGCTACTGTGCAGTCATAGTTTCATGTAGATGCACCCAACGTGTCCATTTCTGCTTGTCTGTCTCAGAACCAAACAGTCTTGGGATTGACATGTAGACAGATTGTGCCTCCAATCAGGGTTTAGTGAGTACCTGAATGCATTATAACTTTTCTGCTGTTGATTCAATGAAGCAGTCCCAGGAAAACTGTTCAGGTGTACTCCCTGCAGTGTACTCCCTGATGTTCTAAGACAAACTGTTATCCCTTATCCTATGAAACCTTTTCAGTTTTTTCCCAGAACAATAGATATGGACATCTGAATACCCTAACTTTATCTTGGGATAAAATGGTTTCTCGTGGGAAAAATACCAGGCGTCTGTTTGTAGCCTTTTGGCCTTGTTACACATTAGGCTGTGAGCCACACAAATGGTAATTGGTGTTAGTGCTAGCCTGCAGTTTGGAGCAGTCAAACCCTTAAATCGAGAAATCTTCTCTGACTGTCCCCCACCTGCACAGCTATGACTTGGCACTAGAGGCCTGATGAGCAGAGAAGAACTAGGAGCTGAAGCTCTGGGTTGCCACTACAGGGCTAGTGAGCCAGGACAGGCTTTTATCCCCACTTTACGGGTTGGCGTACAAGAGATCCTGGGATACTGGGGGACTTCAATTTGGGTGGCACATCTGTGGGGAGTGGCCACACCTTAATGGAACAGGAGCTCGGTAGTGCAGATCAGAAATAATCCTGCCCCAGAGTGGCATAACTTTGAACTGCATAACAAGTGCTTAAAACCACTTTAGTTGTTAAATTTGCTGACAATCCAGGAGTTAAGAGCTCCAGCAGCTGCCCAAAATTACCATGCAACAAGGCCCTTTGATTATTTTATGAGTAGGTATACATAGCCAATTATCTTCACACAAATTTAGAATATGTAGCGGTGTTAAGTATTCTATCTAGTCTAATTAAAGTGAGAACAATGCAACTATTATAAGATGTCTAGAAATAAGTGGTGTATAGCACATCATTGATACATTCATTTTAAAAAGAGAATTATGATTTACCAATTGAGGATCTGGATCTATGAATCTGACAACAATTAAATAATTAAATACAAATTGTCTAACAAAACTAAAGGCAGCTAAGGCTCTTTTTTTCCATTGACAACTAGTACTCAAACCATAAAACAAAAAGTTGTAGTAAATCAGGTGCAAAATTCTGGCTGGAATGTCTTAAGGGCAACTGAGTTCCATCTTCACTCCAGATGTGCTATAAGTAATCTAAATTGTCTGTATTTTATTCAATTTTTATAATGGTTTTGATACTGAAGGGCAGATAAATTAAGCTGAAATTCACATTCATGCCCTTATAGGGTGTTTGTGTCATGGGCATTTTGCTTTGCTAAAAGTATCTTGAAACTCAGATATGTATACGTTATGCAAACACCCCAAATTTGAAGACTGGGTTTTTTAACTGAGGAATGAGATATGAACAACATGCACATTCTACAAAGTGGACCAATATAAAAAGCATGTTATTACTAAAAAAAAAACTAAGGAAGAATGACTTGCATTTGAAAGTTTGCCTAACTTTATCCCAAACATGAAACTGATCTAATAAAAAATATCACCAACAAAAATCCTTGCCTCTGATATTATAACAAGATAGCATACTAGAACAGATACTTATAGGAGTATATTCACATCTCAAGAACTACCGAATACTTGACCCAGACAAGCCCAGACTGTTACACTGGATGGTGCTTCTCAGGTGCATTTACTAAAAACAAGGTTGGCTGAGCAACCCTATGAATCATTTTTTTTGTAAAAAATAA
The DNA here is from genome assembly GCF_001723895.1 of Crocodylus porosus. Lineage (NCBI taxonomy): Eukaryota > Metazoa > Chordata > Crocodylia > Crocodylidae > Crocodylus > Crocodylus porosus. The sequence goes on from NW_017728912.1 coordinate 15,438,192, forward strand.
AAACTTACAGATCATCTTTGAAAATGAATACAGTAATAGGAAAATAATTCAAGCTACATATAGACATTAGGGGAAGAGGTTAGAGGGAGGTTAGATTAAGTTAAAAATGGCTACTTGATCTGAGGTAAATTGGGATGGGGGGGATAGCAAGGGAGGTTTGGGAAAGAATGTCTATCTTGGGATTAGGGAGGAGCCTGTAGGGTCTAAAAATAGCTTGATGCTCTGTAATGGGGGTTGGAAAAACCCTGGGGCTACACTGCAAATTGTAAAGAAGTTCAGTTAAAGCAGTCTTGCCAGGCCCAATCTAAGTATGACTGCCTCAGAGGTACAGGTAACTTAGATTGGGTTGGCCATTTTTTGAACAATTAACTATCCTAAACTTCTGTACAGTTCACACTTAAATCCACCTAACTACAGATCTAGGGGTCTTGTTATACAGTAATTTTAGGCAGATCCTGGAGTTCTTAACCTCTGGACTGGCCACACAGTAACAACTTTAAGTGGCTGAAAGCACTTATTATGCAGCTCAAAGTTATGCCACTCCCAGGTAAGATTATCTCTGATGTGCATAACCTTTCTTCTGTTCCATTAAGTTATGACCACTCCCCACATCTATGTCACTTAAGTTGAAGTCCTCCAGTATCCCAGGATGCACTGGCCTCTCCCCCATGTGGTGTTTCTGTGCACAGCTGAAGGTGCTGACAGCTTGAGTCAGGTCAGGGCCAGTAGCAAATGAGTAGAGAGTGAGGCATGGAAAGTCAAAGTCCAAGCAACAGGATGCTGCTGCAGGGTGGACAGATCATGGCCCAGCACAAAAGAAAGAGGAAAGCTACATGAGGCAGCACTGAGGCTGCAGAGGGCACTGCATGGCCCTGGTTCTGGGTCTGCTGCCAGGTCTGGTGAAGTGCTAATGGTTCCATTGCTGTCCATCCTAGGAGCATTGCACTGTGCTGCCTGGCTGGTTTCCTCCCAGAGCCACACCCCATGCTGGTGGGAGCATTTAGGAGCCCCAGTAATGGTGGGATAGGGGGAAGGAAAAGGAGGAGAGAAAGACACAGACTTGCCATGGTGAGCCACCTGCATTCAGTTCATGCCCGCTCCAGGATCTGGGGTAGGGAGTGATATTGACAGTTACATGTTCCTATCCCCATCCCCCAACCCATCTCTCATACCCCCCGCCTGTACATCAGAGGTAGAAACTTGTCCTGGCTCACCAGTCCTGCATACCACGGCTCTAGTGGCAAGTCACAGCTGTGCAGGTGGGAGACAATCAGATAAGGTTTTTAGACTTGAGGTGTGACTACTCCAAACCCCAAGCACTAAGCTGACCGACATTTGTGCGGCTTACAGCATAAGGTATAAGAAGGCCCTAAGTGTAAGGTCCACACCTGGGCAAACTAAATTAGATGGGATGGCCATTTTTAATATGATCTAACCTCCCCCTAACCTCCCTGGATGACTGCATGTACTGTCAGTGAAGTTATTTAATTTAAAGTTTCAAATGACAATTTGCAGACTATTTTGCCCTGTTCAATTTTCTTAGCTATGTTGACTGCTCATAATAAAAGCATATGTCCATCAGTTCAGCTGGAAGTTATATCAATGAATACACTTATGGAATATATCTACTGAATAACAATTTGTCATTTTGCATAGTGGTTTATCAGAGTGCAATAATACTTTAAGAACTGCAGGCGATCAAAAAAAAACATTGTTTAAATCATTGTTTAATGGAATTTTCATAGAGCTATCCAAATGAAGAGCTTAGGAGGTTTATTTTGAAGGGTATGTTAATTCTAACAGCAATACAAGAATAATTCCTGTCTCAAACTTGTACTATGGATAATGAAGCCCTAGTGCCCCTTTGTCCTTCCATCAGATATTTTGTAGTGATCAGATATCTACAAAACAATTGTTTCTGAATCATGTGACTTGTGTTTTGTTATTCACATAATGTACTATTGAAAAAATGCTATTTATTGAAACACTGGGTGATAGTGGATTAGCTATTATAATTATATAAGAAAATAAATAACATAAAATACAATGAAAGAAAACCTATTACAGGAAGGATGCCAATGGCTGCTATGTATTGCACAAAGGCATGATAGAATACAAGCAGAAAAAAGGAGAATAGCAAAATAGGCAGTAAACAAAATAACTGAAAAAAAGGAAAGAATAGACCATTACATAGTGCAATAGATGCTGAATCCAACTTACATTTGTAGCAGACTTATTCAATTATCAAACTGCTCAAAGTGAGCTAAGAATAGCTGTAGGAAGATAATTACATGCTCATGGTTTAGTACCATCATTTGATTATTTGAAATGTCCTTTAGACTTTCAAAACTGTTGCAATATAAGAACAAAAAAACACTTATCTAGTGTTCAAGTCTAAAGCACTTTTCAAATATTACATGCTGTATAGTTTAGAATTTATGTAACAGTTAGAGATCTTATTGAGCTGGAAAATAGAAAGACTTTTCTTTTCCAGTTTGTTCTTCAGTTATTTTCCAGTCTGGTAACATAATCTTGCTTTGAGACTGAAAGTCAGTAAAAAGCAGTTGACTGTTCATGAGTTTCTAACAGTACAAATTGATAGGAATGGTTGGTAAAATGTATGGAGATCTGAAAGGAAGCTAGTTGAGTGATTTTTACAATATTTTTTCTTTAAAATATTGTATAAATTTATATAAAATTGAATATTTTTTTCAGACAGTATTATTAATCTATCTGCATATTATCAAATAAAATGTACACACATTAGAAAAAGTGCCTGCACTTTCATTTACATGCAAATGAATAAAATTTAAAATTATTGAATGGCATTTTTTAAAAGGAAAGAGAAAGAAAACACCAAATTAAGATCCTCCAGGCTACTATATCAAGAAAAATATTTTATATTTAAATATAAGAATGTATTACATATTTATACCACCCGCATGGATATGGCCTCTATATGGCAAAGTGCCATTTATATATCCAGCCATGTAATGACATCCTCACCTGAACTGTGATCATTATGTTGGGGGGCAACATTTTTGATTAAATCCATTTTTGTCAAAGGCAAACATTTCACAATGATGAACACCTTTTGAAAAGGTTTTCAACAGGATGGCAGAGCCTCATCTCTTTTCACCAGCAAGAAGGACATTGAAACCAAAAAAAACAGAACTTTTCAATCTGGCAACAAATGCTTAAACATAATGCCATTTCAGAAAAAAATGTATATATGTATTTTTCCATTCCCATGTAAAATAAAAAGAAATTTCAAATCTTCAAAAATTGTGCAACAGATTTTTTGCTTTCTGGCTGGGTACATTCTAATACCATTTAAGTAAGAGTACTTTTTTAGATCCAAACCACAATGCAGTTTCATATAGGCATCATTAAAATAAATAAATTAAAAGAAACACTTGCAACTTGCAAACTGTCTGAAAATATCTGCCTTTTCCTATTCAACATTCTCCAAAAAAGGATTATCCCTAAAAAAATTGAATCAACCTAAGAAGTACATTCTGAGGAAATGTCTTTTCCCACTTTCAGCTAACCAGGGAATCCTCCTTTATAATTTTCTTTGGATCTCTAAAAATGCTAACATTCTTTACTTTTAGTTGGAGGATGAACCATTTTGATGTATGCTGTAGTCTTACCTTGAAGTGACAAATGCAGCTTTTTGTACTTGAGACTATGAGAGTTATTAGAAACTTCAAGTTCATAAAACATGTTTCATCCTAATATTGGGAATATATTAAACAAGTATAATTATTTGGGAATATATTATACACGTATAATTATTTCTGGAAATAATGCATGAGCCAAAACCAGATAATTAACAATATTAATATAAAGAAAAATTATGAAGGCCGATGACCCATGATAAGAAAGAGCAGATCAGAGTTCTTTTAACACATTTGAATTAATTTAGGTGTATAGAGCCTGACAAAATTTATTTCAGTGTTGGAAAAAACCTCAGAGCTTCTAACAGTAATAATTATAAAGTTGGAGACTACAGGTTGATTAAAATCTAAGAAAATACTTCCTAACTATAAGAACTACATGACAGTGGAGCAAGCAAGAATAAGAAAGTTGTGGAATCTCTTGTCACTGGAGAGTTGAAGAAGAGTCTGGATAGGCAACTCTTTGGGATGATTTAAGAGACAGCCCATCTATGCACAGGTTTTGACTAGATGACCCTTAAGGTCCCTTCAAATTTAAGATTCAATAATTCTGCAGCCAGGATTGGAAAGCTTACAAGGATCAGCCTTATAGGGGGCATAGTTACCCTGAGAATAAGAAAGCAGAGCTGTGTCCTTGGAAAGTATGGATTCAAGGTGCAATTCTGGCCCAGTGATTGCTGTTAAATCTTTAAGGATGCAGAAAATAGAAAACAGAAAAGCATCACACTACCAGGTCCATATCTTAGCCTTACTACAATATTGAAGAGATGTCTACATTGTAATTAATCTTTAAAAAAAAGACCCCCTTATAGGATCTTTCTATTCATAAGAGTAAACAAGTTACCATAAAGAAATTGGTATTTATTGCTAACTTTATTAAAAGTTATCAGAGAGTTAACAGTGCATTAGCTTTCAAGACTAAAAAAACCAAAACATATTTAGTCTACAGGCTGTTTCTAACTATGAAACAAGTGAACAACATCTTGTACATCATTTGAAACAATCTACATATTCAGAGACAAACTATACAAGTATATTATTTTAGTTAGGATTTGAGTAAAGAATTATATAATCAATGGAGAAAATGAAGTGCAGAACA
>NW_017728912.1:15443145-15448750 GCF_001723895.1 Crocodylus porosus
TTTTTTTTTTTTTTTTGATAAAGATAAAATCGTGTCAAGTCTTTGTTATCATGTTACCTTTTATTAAGCTGATGCATTTCTTACCTGTTAAACAAATCCATTAGGAACACTCTCATGCACAGACAAAGAATTCAGAGTTCAACCAGTACTATGGTTCACTAAGGGGTTTGTGATTTTTTTTTGATGGGTCAGAGTTTTGGAAGAAGCAGATGTTTCAACAAATGGACAAAATGCCATGTGTGTGAGGTTACGCTTCTCATGTGCAGTCTTCTTTTGATCCAAGGTAAAGCAACTATTTCTTTTTGCCAATGGAAAACTCTACTGATCTCCAACTAAAATAAGCAAATTAAAGAATAGTTTATTCAGAAAACACTTGGGAAGAGATATTGTGCCTATCAGAGAACAGAGTTAGAAAACATTTATTTAGCAATTCCCTCAATAAAAGTGATAATACTGTCCTGATAAAGCACTGGGTGCCTCTTGAAAGCACTTTTCATTGTTCTACAAATAATTGATATACTTTGGAACTCAGTTTAAACAAACATGAACAATTTTAGATTACCACAGTGAAAGCCTAAGGTGATAAGTCACAGATTGATCATGAACCCATGTACAGGTCTGCAGTTATTGCTTAAATGTCAGTCTATGAATTAGCTAAGACCCATTAACAAACACGTTTTCTGCCTATATGGAACAATTATATATGATACTATTAGCAGCATCAATTAAGGTAGATAAAGTAATAGTCTAATTGAATGCTTGAGGATTCTAATGGCTTTGCTTTTCCTTAAAATGGATTATTCTTTATATTCATGTACTATAAGCCAGACACAGAATCAATACTTTCTTCTACTTAGAAAACCTTCTAGCCTGGAGGATAACCAATATCTAATTTAAGATTCATTGTTCAGGCTTTCTTCACTTCATCAAGGAACAATACATCATGAAATAAAGAGTACATTTTTGAAGGCATAGTTTGCCCATCATTGCATTTTAAGAAAATTTTGAATAACTTTCTAACCTTGAATTTTATGTAGGCAAAGACCAATTTAATGGCTTTAGATACATCCCAACTATTATTGAAATCAATGAGACTTCCCTTTGAATTCACTGCAGGAGTGTCCCATATCTAGAAATTTGTATATCCAGGGTATTTCTAGGGAATGCTGAACACACTAAGCAAACACAGCATGTGCACCTAGAATTAGATCAACGTTAAGAAAAGTGAATTGCTCTTGATTCTCTTAGTGCTCCCCTAATGCAAGTCAAACTAATGTTGGTGGAATAAGTAACGTTCATTTTGCAATACCGGGAAGTAAGATGGTGCTTCAAATCAATTCTTACATCATGCCACCATAACAAAGCACAATGGAAAGACTTCAGATTTCTTTACATTTTTATACACTTGGTAGGAGCAGATTTGTGGAACTGAAAAAAAGAAAGAAAAATGAAATTCAGTGGAGGTTTATGTAGAGTAGGTAACCCATTCTCTTAAAAACACTTTTGCTTCATAGAAAACTGTAAAGTGAATGAGCTTTGCAGGAATCCAAGCATTAACTTAAACATGGTAAAACTCATAAGCCTTACTTCTTATTACTATTCCTTTGTCATCTCAGTAAATGAAAGAGGAAGTAGAGTACTGATAACCTGATGCATAGGGTATAGAGAGAGGCTCAGGTTGGCACATCTGTCTCACTGCTAAAGCAGAAATACATCACACTGTGCATTGACTGTGAAATAAACATGTATTTATCTTGCAATGACACAAAAAAGTAAACAAAAGAAACTCATATTTTCAGAGTACTTGATAAAACAGATCTCCCTGGCTGGGCTATTTGAAGAGGGTCACTTTTTTAGTTCCCTAAAAGTAAAACATTTTTTAGTTTTTAGTTTACATTGAGGGTGTTCACTCAGTTACTCTTGTACTTAAAAATGACCATCCCTTTTTTGTGCAAAGGGATTATTTACCATTTATAATAGGTAAATAATATAAAATAGTGTTAATTTTGTGTAGTATTATTTTCAAAGCAATGCACATATATTGCCTTACAGTCAGAAAAATATTAATTTCCCACTATTTATGAAGAAATCCGAGACAAAGCTTAGGCTCAGATCTACAGAATCTAACTGCAAATGGGGGGTGGGGAGGCGGGATGGGGGAGGTGTTGTAGATAGTATTTAGGTACTTCAGTTCAAGATTGCGACCTTCCCCACTCCAGCTTCTTAGATACCTGAGACTCCATAGGTGCTTATTTTTTCACCAATAAAACTACATAGGCATAAAAAGCTGTTATTGTACATACCTACAATTGTTACCATCTTGGATGAGCTAAGAATCTTGTTGCCCGATCCATTTGGGATCAATTTAACAAAGTGTTCCTGTTAAGTCCCCCAGGGAGCATAAACCTAAAGGAAAACTCATAAAATACTTACTACACTCTGGCAGCATTGAACTTAGCACAGACCACAGCAGCCATGGCAGTGCTATTATAAAACACAAGAATGGGGATGGTACCCATCTTTTGCATACTATAATAAGTGCTTATTAGTCTTCCTTGCCCTATGAATCTTACATTATTTCTTCTACAGTCTAACACACATTCAACAGGAAAGGTTGAGAGTGCTTTTCCCCGACTCCCTTACCCTCCCCTTCCAATCCACCTTTTTAACCCTGAGGTTAGGAGACTCTTCTTAAAATATGGGAGATGTGTGTTCAAACTTCCTCAGGCTGATAAGAGCACAGATCTCATACTTCCTGGCTAAATACTGTCACCAGGCTACTATATAAAAGGTAGCATCACCAGCCCCACCACCATTTCAAAGAGTAAATGAATGGGATGACTGTAATGCCTAATTCCAGCAAGTCAGCAGTACCAAAATTACCATATGTAAACAAGCTATTTAGATGAATACTTGAATTAAAAAGCCATGGACTTGATGCAGTTGCTTATGTTTCTATTGAAATCAATGAACGCAAGTGTAAGAGAAATGTGTGGTATGAGATTCAATGTCTTCCATTAGTATCTTCTATACTATTCTTCTTTGTATAGCAGAGGGCCCTGTCCATCTCTTCTTATGTAAGACAAACTCTCATTGAAGGAAATGACATTTTGACCTGAACAAAAAGATTTTAATAGGATCCCATATGAAAACTAAAGCATTGGGCGTTAGGCTTGTGCAGGCAAGTACAACATGAAACTCATTGGTTATCATATCTTTATGTTGATAAAACATGAGGAATAAGAGAAAAGTAAACAGATTATATAAAGGCACATAAAACAGCGTGGATTAAAAATTGCCTAAATCAATGTTTTCTGTTACCAGTTCATTTTTATGCAACTAAGGACATGCTTGCTTGCACCATCTGAGTGTACATTCACTGCTTCTGATAGATGTTTGTCCAATAATTCTGAATCATCAAGCCTATCAAGTACAGTACATTGCAGCCTGTTACACACAATTAAATCTTGAAGTTGAACCCTGAAAGACAAGATATGGGTCTCCTACAATAATAGCAAAGACACATGAAAATGCTTCAAAAGTGTTCTGGCAAGGTTCTGAGTTTTCATCTTCTTTGACTATATAATGTAATGTTCCTGTAAATCATTCTTACTCTCAGCTGTTTCCTTCTTAATACCTCAGAATACACTTATCTAGCAACATTAAGGGTTTTTCCCATTTTAAGTGTGTCTAGGAAAATCTGCCTCTAGAGCTAATTCTTCATCTTTGTGAATGAAAAATATTTAATTATCTTGAGAAAACTAAGGCAGACTTGGTTATGATTCATGCGTGTCACTTTAAATGCATTTGCTTCAACTTACACATGGCTCTAGAATTCTCCCACTCTGAAGAGTCGAAGTCAGAGAAAACCTGTTTTAAAATAAAAGTGTAAGTGTTACATATGTGCAGCCTTCCTTTCCTTCCAACCATCTTCTTCCTAGTTCTTACTTTGTCCAAGAATGTATTGAACATGCACAAATCCTTTGGACTTATCACTTCCTTCTATATTAATTGCTCATTCTGAGATATGATAAAGTGGCCACGTATAAAAATCAGGCATTTACCTAAAATTAGGCAGGAACTACACATTGTTTAACAAATGTGTACATGTGTTTTTTTATTTATATATATTGCAAATGTGAGATTTGGGGATTTTTCTAAATAAAGCCACTAAATGGAAACACTTAGGCAGAACTTTAAAAAGATATAGTTTTAAAATTGGGCCCTTTTTATAAGAAGATTTTGAGACAAAATTTTGTCCCAGTTTTATCTGAATATTCACTATCATTTAGTAGTATAATTAATGTCACTTTTACACATAACTGAACTCAATGATATGCAAAAATCCTGGAAGTACCATTACATTTTTTGTTGGAAGCAAATGTCAGTAAAGGAATTAGAGACAGATTCTTCTTGAAGACTATGCTGATATGCAATAAGGAAAGACAGGACACCCCCCCTCCCTGGCATAATGCCCATTAACTACCTAATACACAATAGCAAACATACAGAGCTCTAAGAACCCCTGGCCAAGATGAATTTAAGGGAATGTTTTATTTCAATTGGATGACAGCAAAATGGAAGACGAAATGGATGTCTAGAAATAATGGTGACAGAAAGAAAAGTAGCCTTGTTTCTGACAATAACTTGTTCACAAGGACTTGCTTGTTTCTTTATGGAGGAAACTAACCATGAAACTATATTGACAGTTGAGGAGTAGCATACTCCAAGAAAGCATGTAAAAGACAGATTTTGCTTTTTAATCAGAAGCTACAAAAGAAAGACGTAACTTCTGATATATCAGAAGAGCTTGCAACTGATCTGAGACTGAAGTTCTGGGCTAGTGATTTGGATGGGTGCGGGGGGACAGAACAGGACTGACGCCCTGATCAAGTTCAGATAGTGACTCACATCAGAAAAAGCATTACTGCCACCAGCCTCAGGAGTATATCTTAGGGAGAGAGACTCCTGAAGCATCCAGAATTAACCTTTCGGAAGTCAAAAAGAATTTGCTAATGAACAAATGTCCAGAATGAATTTCTCATGATGAGCACTCTGTCACACAGCTGACAGTCAAACTTATTACAGGCTAGGAGTTCTCAGGCAAAAAGACACATGGAGCTCATAGTCTGAGTCAAGTAAACACAAGTTGCTGCACATGCTGTGATAATACAAGAAAATAAAATAGGCATTTTATAGGAAATGTATTGAAAATGCAGGCAACTGATATAGGTAGAAATATTTTATAATATAGTTGATGCCAAATGTTTCACTTTCATATATGTATCAACAGGATCCTGGCAGGTACCCTCAGAAAAAACAGAAAAAACTACTTCTGTACATTCAGTATTCTTCTCTGGGAAACAATGTCACTACAGATTGCTTTGTGGATTGTTGGCCAGGCATGTAATGCAGCTTATATTGCACTTCTAAAATGAGCTGGCACACTGCTACAATGGCCCAAATTCCCTTGATTAACTCAGGGAGAAGCTACCATGTTAGTTAGAATTATTCTGAGAGGGCTTCCTATTTCAGGGAGATGCATTTTCTTCATTATAGGCTCATTATTAAAAAGTTTCAGTGTGGTTGAACATGCATTGAATGC
>NW_017728912.1:15448850-15460767 GCF_001723895.1 Crocodylus porosus
TGAATTTAAGGGAATGTTTTATTTCAATTGGATGACAGCAAAATGGAAGACGAAATGGATGTCTAGAAATAATGGTGACAGAAAGAAAAGTAGCCTTGTTTCTGACAATAACTTGTTCACAAGGACTTGCTTGTTTCTTTATGGAGGAAACTAACCATGAAACTATATTGACAGTTGAGGAGTAGCATACTCCAAGAAAGCATGTAAAAGACAGATTTTGCTTTTTAATCAGAAGCTACAAAAGAAAGACGTAACTTCTGATATATCAGAAGAGCTTGCAACTGATCTGAGACTGAAGTTCTGGGCTAGTGATTTGGATGGGTGCGGGGGGACAGAACAGGACTGACGCCCTGATCAAGTTCAGATAGTGACTCACATCAGAAAAAGCATTACTGCCACCAGCCTCAGGAGTATATCTTAGGGAGAGAGACTCCTGAAGCATCCAGAATTAACCTTTCGGAAGTCAAAAAGAATTTGCTAATGAACAAATGTCCAGAATGAATTTCTCATGATGAGCACTCTGTCACACAGCTGACAGTCAAACTTATTACAGGCTAGGAGTTCTCAGGCAAAAAGACACATGGAGCTCATAGTCTGAGTCAAGTAAACACAAGTTGCTGCACATGCTGTGATAATACAAGAAAATAAAATAGGCATTTTATAGGAAATGTATTGAAAATGCAGGCAACTGATATAGGTAGAAATATTTTATAATATAGTTGATGCCAAATGTTTCACTTTCATATATGTATCAACAGGATCCTGGCAGGTACCCTCAGAAAAAACAGAAAAAACTACTTCTGTACATTCAGTATTCTTCTCTGGGAAACAATGTCACTACAGATTGCTTTGTGGATTGTTGGCCAGGCATGTAATGCAGCTTATATTGCACTTCTAAAATGAGCTGGCACACTGCTACAATGGCCCAAATTCCCTTGATTAACTCAGGGAGAAGCTACCATGTTAGTTAGAATTATTCTGAGAGGGCTTCCTATTTCAGGGAGATGCATTTTCTTCATTATAGGCTCATTATTAAAAAGTTTCAGTGTGGTTGAACATGCATTGAATGCATGTATAAATTATGGGGTATATTGGGTGACTTTAGAGATGGTGACACCCGTAACTAAATGCAATATGAAATTAATTACTTTGTAGCCTGGGCAGTGCAGAAGGGAGGTTTCTTTACCTTTATTCCTCCTCTTATAGAGTTCTTTAAAATATAGTTTTACATTTGTTTTTATATTTCATATATTTACTTTACTTGGTGAAAGTGTGGGGAAATTACTATCCCTGTTCTTAAAGGTTGCATAAATTCCATTTCTGAAGCTAAGATCAATTAAAAAAAATATGAAGTAATACCCTAGAGTACATAGGGAGTATACATTGTTTCATAAAATAAAACAATATTCTCCCCCACTGATATAAAAAGATACAATATGTGCTCTTTGGGGAGTGTCAAAGAAGATACATTACATTGTTTTAGCATGTTTATACCCATGACTGATTTGTACTGAAATACACTGCATCTCCCTTCAGTAACAAAATATATATGGTAATACTTCTTGAGTGGAACTGCTGGTCAGTCTATGCATGGCCACTGCATTTGTTAAGTACTATAATTTAAAAAAATGCAAACTGGTCAAAATATTTCTTTCTACCTTCTTCTCTCCAAGATTTTGGTATAGGATATGAAAAATCTCTGTTCAAGACAGGATCCTCTCATCTCTATGGAGGCTTTAAATAAGTTGTTTATTAAACAAATAATTTGAAGATGATCTAAGAACATGTTTAAAGGCAATTACTATTCTTCCATAATATGCCAACCGTCAGTATTACCGAGAAAAAAATAGGCATATCTATGTGAAGATGAAAACTGGGTGAAATAAGAGCAACAACAACAAAAACCCAAAACAAATTTGTGAGACCATAGCTATTGTATTACTACTACCCAAACTGAGAAGTTGGGGAATCTCAATACAAGAGATATTTTAAATAATATGATTTCTTTACAAAAGAAAGGCTTTCTTGTCTAGTAAAAATTCTCTGTAGCTATAGCCCTATATGATTAAAATAATGAATCCCACAGGAAAACACACAATAGGATCTCACTGTAGCAAGCTTTATGCCAGTGGACTTTTCACTCACATATATCTGTATTAATTTCAGCGAGGCTCTCTACAAGCACAGACCTTACCCATATGAAGCCCACAGTAGGATTAGGCCATAAAAAATGTTAGATGTTGCAATTTAGCAGCCCCTAAGCTATGATCTTTTTTTACTGGAAAGTTATTTAATGTAAGATGGCACAACTCACATTGAAATACAATCTATGCTTTAAATATATCATAAATAATTTCCTCCACTAGATAAAAGAGCATGCTTGTACTGTCTCTCAAAGAGAAATCCCTGAAAGAAAAATACTTCTAAGGAATACACTTTAAAAAGGTCATAGAAGACAATGTGGTCATGCCTGTTACTTATAAATTCTCATTCCTTCTAACACACACACCCACAAAACCCTGTTAACCCTACCCTGGAGACTTTTTATAATTGAAGTCAAGTCTTCCAAATGGCTCACAGGTGTTCTCCTATTGCTCCACCCTAATTAGGCACAAAACATTCCCTTATAAAACTGAACCCAGCTAAGCTCTGCTTCTTAAGCTCATAAGGAATCATTCTGCCCTAGAAAATAAAATATATAGGGCAGCTCTAGGCTTTTTTTTTTTTTTTTTTTTTTTTTTTAAAAGCCGAAATTCTTATCCTGGTTGGATGATTCCATTACAGAAAGATAAGCTAACATTAAGGACTTTTTCAAAGTAAGGGAAAAAAGGAAACTATATGCTATAAAATAAGTCATGACAGAAATGAACTTTCCTTCAGAGGGCTGAATATTGCTAAACTTTGAATAGGAAGTGCTTCAACTAAAGCAATTCCTCTACACAGAAGACTTTAACTATACAACTTATAGTCTTTATGCAGAGTTGGGATAATTGCACTGATGAGCTCCAAATGTGTGTGAGTGCACTTGAAAAGAATCTGGCAAGTAGTTTAGTTTAAAGGACCTTTACTAAAAAGGCAAGCTGAAATTGACCTTGATATTTGGGTGGGGGGGAAACAAGCAAACACAAAATCAATAGGAGCTGCTACTGAAAGACTTCAGTGAGATGATATTTGTAAAACCTGTTGGGAAGTGTCTAGTAAACCCACACAGAATGCTAGGTTATTACTGTTTGCTGATGGAGACAGGAAAAGAAGAATGTGTCAGACTTGTTAAGCATAGAAACCTTCCCTGCATAGAAGCCTTTCACTTTTTTTGTAAGTGTAGGAGCCTTGTACCATTAAGCATGCCTGAAAAACTCAAACCAAAAATATTGGACCTTACTATAATCTCATAATTTAATGAGACTTCAAGCCAGTTCTGAACCAGGAAAATTTTCTTGATCTGCCATACATTAATTATAATCTATTATGGATGTGGGTATAGCTTGTTCAGGAAGCATAGGCAAGAGGAAGAAGGAGGAGTAGATGTTTGCCTTGCATATTAAGGTACATGTGTTCTGAGGTGCATTAAGTGTAAATTATGCCATTGAAAGCCTTTGGGTAAAGGTCAGCAGACACTTATTATGGGTGATCCCCATAGGCAACCAAACCAGAGGAAAGTGAAGGATGAGGCCTTCTTTAAACAACTGATGGAAGCTTCCAAATCATAAGACCCAGGTTCTCACGGGAGACTCCAATTATCAGGACATCTGTAGTACACAAACAGTCCAGCAATTTTTGAAGTAAGTTAGAGACAGCCTTATTACCACCTGTATTGAGAACTTAACTAGGGGGAAAAGCTGTTCTGAACTGCAAGATGGGGAGAAATTGGTTGAGGATGGGTAGGGGGAAAGTAACTTCTACCTTTCACAATAGCAAACACAAAATGATAGAGTTCAAGATCATATGGTGAAGAAGAAAGGAGAGCAGCAAAAACAAATTTCAATAAACTCTAGTAACTGGTAGGCAGGAATGCTTGGGAAGCAAGTCTGAAGGGAAAACAAGAGTGCAAGAGCAAGCTATCCTGGTGCAGTGAAAGAACTTGGTAGTGAAACAGGAGGTCAGCTCTTCAATGAGTCAGCTCCCAGGAATTCTACAAAAATAGAAACTCAGTCATTTTACTAGGGAAGACTATAAAAGTTTTGCACAACCGTGCAGGGAGAAAATTAAGAAGAACAAGCAGGATTTGAGATGCAACAAGGGACATAAAGGGTAATAAAAAGGGATTTTACAAGTATGTCAGAAGCAAGAGGAAGACCAAAGAAACTGTAGGTCCCTTTGAGAATGAAGAAGGAAATCTAGTTATGGATAATGCAGAGAAGGTTGAAGTATTTAATCCTTAATGACTGGAAAAAGGCAAATATAGTGCCCATTTTTTAAGAAAGGCAAGAAGGAGGATCCAGAGAATTATAGACCAGTCAGCCTGACTTTAATATTTAAAAAGATTTATGGAGTAGGCCCTCAATGAATCCACTGTGAGATTCTACTAAAGGAGATTTAGTAAGAGAGAGAGCATGGATTCACCAAAGAGCATGCTGTGCCTGATGAACCTGACTTTCTTCTATAAGGGTGCAGGTTCTGTGGATTTGGGCAGAGCAATGGATGTGATAAACCTTGCTAAAGTATTTTGAAAGTGTCTCCCACAACATTCTCATAACAAGCTAAGGAAATGCAGGCTAGGTGAAAGTACTGTAAGGTGCATGCATAACTGGTTGCATCCTTATGCTTAATAATTAGTCATCAATGGCTTGTATCTAGTTGGGAGGCAGTATCAAGGTGTTCCCCAGGGGTCTGTCCTAGGTTCCAGTACTATTCAATATAAATAGGGCTGAGATCCGGAATGACCTGGATCACTTAGAAAAATGGTCCACAATCAACCAGATGAAACTCAAAAGGGACAAGTGGAAAAGTCCTGCAATTCAGATAAAATAAGTGAATACACAGATACAGACTGCAGAGTGCCTGGCTAGGCTGCAGTACTGGAAAGAAAGGCCTGAGGGTTATAGTAGACCATAAACTGAATATAAGCCAACAGTGAGCTCTTGCTACAAAAAGAGGCCAATAACATGCATACTGGGTCATGTTAACAGTAGTATCACTTGCAAATCAAGGAAAGTGATTCTTTTATTCTGTTCAGTGCTGGTGACTCCGCACTTGGAGCAGGGTATCCAGTTTTGGGCCCTATACTTCAAGAAGGATGTGAACAGATTGGGAAGAGTCCAGTGCAGAGCAACCAAAATGACTAAAAGAATTAGAGTTATTACCTCTGAAGAAAACTGATGGGGGATTTGATAACAGCCGTCAGTTCCTGAAGAGAGAGCCGTGTGATACAGTACTAGAAGCAATGGGCTCAAGCTGCAGCAGAGAAAATTTAGGCTGGAGAGTAGAAAGAACTTTTTTAACTAAATGGGTGGTCAAGCATTGGAGCTGACTACCTAGAGAATTTTATAGACTTTTTGTCCCTAGAAACATTCAAGAACAGGTTAGACAGAAACTTGGCTGGGATGGTATAGACAGGGATGATCCTTCCTTGAGCAGGAGCCTGGACTAGATGACCTTATGAGGTATCTCCCAGCCCTATTTTCTACGATCCTATGATCTATACTTTTGCTATTGTCATAATTGCTATTTTTAAGAAGTTTAAAATTTGTCATTTAAAAGCTTTTTTTTTTTTTCCAAAAATTATTTAAGTCAAAGGCAATAACAACTCAAATCCCTGTCATTTTCCTTTTGGAAAATGCACTGAGCTATGCTTTAAAGACAGTGAATGGATTGCTAGCAAAGTAATTTATTTAAAATTACAGAACCAAATATACGCTTGGGTCATTTACCCCTTTAGGCAAGTAGTAGCTAACTATTGTTACAAATCTATCCATGGAGTACCCCCAGAGTCCCAAGTTTGTGCAACGTATCACTTCTTATCCCAAGAATAAGACTGAGGTTTTCACTGGGATAACTCCTTGTTCCCACAACCTTATTCCTGTCCTCTGTTTGTGGTGGGCTCTGGTTCCCTTCATAGAGACCCTTTGCTGCTCTGAAATCCCTCTTTGTATTTTTTCTGTCCTCTGATGATTTTATTCCCAGTCATCGTTGATTGGTTTTCCTGTGATCATCATACTGTCCATGTTCTGTCTTGTCAGCATATTCCTTTGTTTCCTAAACCCATCACATGCACACATATATATTAATTTTATTTACTGGGCCTCCTAATTTGATCTGTTCACCAAAACTGGAAATCACAAGGACCTGCAATGGGGTGCTATGACCTGGTGCCAATGCTGCTGAGTCCCTTATCGCTGTTATGGGACACTGGTACACGTCTTCAATTTCCTAGCTTGCATATCTCCTACTGGTTTCATACGTAGTAGTCTTGAAGGAAACTTTGTCACAGACTTTTGGAAATCAATTAATCCTTCCCATTTTCCTGGACCATTGTTCTAATGCAATATCTGCTTTACCTACAAGCCAATTCCCAAAAGCAAATCTCTAAATACCACTTTCTAGCCATCATTACCCTCTGATCTGGCTGTACCCTGGCTACCTCCTGAGAATCTTATCAGTTTTTTGGGGATCCTGCTGCTTTTACCAGCCTTGGTTGCTCAAGCCTTGGACCCTTCTCCAGCTCGGGAAAATCCAAAATACCACAATTCTATACTAGTTAAACTCTAAAAAGCCTTCTAGCCAGTCTCACAACCTCCCACCCCTAATTAGTATTGTTCTAATTGCTCATGAGTCACAGAATCCTCCAGAAACTTCTTCCTCCCCAAGGCATTCTTTTAACTGCAAGTACATGGAGTACTTCTGGCTAATGGGCCATTTCTCGCAGATATTTCTACTGTACAGTTGATTTCCACATTCTGATATCACAATAACATTGGCATGTAATACATACCCCACTTTGATTATTTTCCAGTAATATGAAATTACAAAAGTACATTTTATATTAAATGTTAAGTATGCAATGATATACTATATCTATAAAGAAGTAGGTCAAGGTTGTTGTAGCCGTTGATAGGAATATTATTAGGATTCAACAGGAAAAAAAAATATGGACAAACAATTTCCATATGGGACCATAATTTCCATAAGTCCCATGAGGGACTTAATCACCTCTCTGATTTGGAATTCTTCAGTCTTCCCCCAACTATACCTCTTTAAGAGAGGATCATACAAGTTTTTGTCCTAATTTTTAAAAGCTAGGAAGTACTATATTGAAATACAATAACGAGACAATCTTATTTCTTGCACCTAAATTTATCAAGACAACACAAATAGACAAGACATATATATATATTCTGCCATGGCTTAGATGAGGAAGATGCTGCTGGTGGTAATGAGGTCTCATGGTCTACCAGTCACGTTTACTACCAGATTGATATTACACTGTGGCTTCTGCAACAAAAAACACAAACCTGCAAAGGAAAACTCCTTGCAGTGGCTAATTTTATTCATATTTACAAATGTACAATGCTGATGAGCAATGACATGCACACATCATTGCCATTTGGGGGGTTCTTTTCTATACAGAAAAGGTGGAGCAGTTACTTTCAGGAGGGTGGCCATCATAAGTTGAGGACTGTTCTAGCCGTTTCCTGCCTCAACATCAGGGTGGGCACTGATGAGTCCATACAATGCATAGTTTCCAATGGTTCAGAGCCATTCCTTCCTGGTAGCCAAGAAGGGTGGCCAGCAGGCTAGAGAAGACTGTTTACCCTATTTCTTGAGGGTCAGGTGAATTACTTAACAAGGGGGCTTCCAAAATGAAGTGCTCAGTGGAGCCCTCCTGTTGTTGTAAATGTGAGACTGAGGGATGCCAGTACCTTTTGTCACAATTAAGCCAAGCTGTCATTTTTTAAAGATGGGTTTTTCCTTTAGAGGGACAATTTCTCCCTCAGAATTTTTCCATGTTTTCTTGCTGGGCATTGTGAAATCTTTAGGATACTTAGAGTAAAACTATACTGTTGTTCCTTGAATATACATTTAAAATTATACCAGCACTTTTTTACCAAGGAGATAAGAAGAAACAAAAATAAAACCTGCATTAGCCAAATTTAACACTGAAAACCTTTTTACCCCTCCTGTTATAGCTGCTATTATTGTAGAGTACTTTGCCGTTCAGAAAAGACCAAATTTCAAATCATGGAGTTACACACACTAAGCATTTGTACTATCATTTCCTGACTTAATAAACTACTTACTATGAGCTATAATCCTATTTCAGTTTCTATTGAATTTTACACTGCATTGATAGGAGAGGTTTTGGGCCCTCAATTAAGACACTTGCCTTTATTTTGCCACATTTTAACCTTTTTCTCTGTCCAAACTTTAGGAAATCCCTTCATTCATCTGGGTTAACCCGATCATTCACTCAATCACAGCAAAACCTTAACAGCTGCTAACACCTTTCTTTCTAGGATACCTATATTATGCCCACACTATTTCTGGATATGTCTCACCCCCATTACCAATAAAAGTATACTTTTACACTTCTAGCAGTCCTCTGCCTTGCAACACAGGCACAGAGCAAACACAACACTGTTTTGCACAATCACCTCAACAATCTCTGCAATCTCTTGGCTTTACCTGTGTTACAAACGTTAAGAGCCTCTAGCACAGAACTTAGCCTTCTCTGCTAGTGACTTCTTATTGAACCAGCAATATCAGTTGTGGTACTTAACCCAAACAGACCATAGCATGACTTCAGGCACTCTGAGATCAGGACACAACTTTTTTCCTTAAAGCAACTGCACCTTTTCCCTGCTCTAAAGCAGTCATTCCTAAAATTTGCATTCTTACTCTTTCCTCCAACCTGCTCTAGCATTCAAACGCTATTAACCTCTTATTCTCTCCTCTCTTTCTAAACACTTTCCACATCTCTCTCTCTTTCTCTTTCTCTCTCTCTCTCTAACATCTGCCTCTCGGCCTGTTTTCCCACTTCCCTCTATCTTTTTTCCTTTCCCTCTCTCTATCATACCTCCTTGCTTTCTGAATCTCTCTATGTAAGGAAACAAACCTTGAATGAGTGAACCATGCATCTTTGCTAGCGACATTTGCTTTTAATTCCCTCACATATGGCTGTAACAATACAGGTACCAGTGGTGGGAGGCAGTTTCAAACATAATGGTTTTCAACCTGTCCAGACCCAGCACCTTTTTAAGAACTGGATCTCCCTTATGTCCCAAATGTGGCACAAAAGAGGGAGGTCAGAGAACCTGGTCATTACCCTTGTTCCCCAACTCCTAAACGTTAGCTTTAACCCTTAGGCATTATTACAGCTATCTCTGTGATTATGTCCTGACAGGTGGTTTCTTAAACATCTTAGTAGCCATCTGTGGTGGTTGTTCCTGCTTCCTAGTAAATCTCATTAGTTACTCCTACCCTCTCTCCACTGTGGGATCTGAGTTGGGCCTCTGAATAGTAGGTTGCAACCCTTTCTACTCGGGTCTAAATACTGGACTATACTAGCTCTTCCCAACAAACAGAAACCAGTGTCTTGCACCAAACAGTAGCTTAGAGCTAAGCAATAAGTTTAAAGCTCAAAATCTCAGAAACATCAAAGCTCAGGACAAAACAATCTTACAAGCATTTCTGCTGGAGAGGGACCTGCCTTCAGATACCTCCTCCTTTTTCACCCACTTAGCTCCATGATCACTAATACCTGGTGTGGGGGTCTTCTTCCTGAACATACTGGTTCCTGGACTTCTGCACCCTACAACAACCACAACAATGACAACAATAATAACAACAAACACAATGACGACAACAACAGAAGTGCTGTGGGTTCTCATGCCCCTGTCCTGCAGGAGTTCCCCTTAATAACACCAACCCTTCACTGGGTATGCCCACCCCTCACTGGGGTGAGTTCTGTAATGCAGAGTTCTATAATCACAACAGTGTAGACAACCCTATCAATAACAGTAACAGCAATACTTCAGTGCCAACACAAACACACAGACAATACACACACTAGCTCGCTCAACCCACACTACTCACTCCCACTAACACCCTCAATTTGCCTGCATTCTCCACCATAACTGTCCTGTGGGGCCAGGCAATTCTCAGGATCTCAAAATTGTGTTGTTAGATGGGAGGGTGTGACACCATTTCATATATATACACACAAAAATCAATCAGGTACACATACACGTACTAGGTGCATATATATCCAAGGTTACCAGTCTAAGCACAGGCACACCTATCACGAATTCAAGCTCATACACACCAAAAAATTAGACAAAAATCAATTGTCAATACCCGCACACCCAATACACGTCCACAGATTACTAATGTATACCACGTACACAATGAGATGTATATTTGCCACACCACACACCTACACATACACACAAGTGAGTTTCTAACTTGGGTGGTGTAGTATGTGTGTGCTTAGGTTACTTGAGATACCTAGAGTGCTTGGTGACTATGGGAGGGGAAGTCAAGGGTCAAAGATTTCCAGCAGGAGGGAGATGGATGGGGGTTAAGATGAAAGAGGGAAAAATAAGAGTGAAAGTTGTCTGGGCCAGGATTAGAACTAGCAGACTGGAGGGGAGCTGGGGTTACTTAAGCTCAAGTGGCTGTGGGATTACTTGGGGTCACCTGGTGCTGGTGTAGAAGCAAGGGAAAAAGCCTGGTGGCAAGGAGGAGACAGCCAGGAAACAGCGATCAGCTGGGAGATTAGGGGGGCTGGCAACTGAGGGGCAGAAATTTGGGCGATAGCCAGGAAATCAAGAAGGAGGGTTTCAAAATAACAGCTTTATTAAACAGACGGCACACTACACCGCCCCATGAAGTTATTGGTTCCTACACACATACACACCCACACAATGGTAGCAGGAGAGAAAAAGGCTTGGTGGAGGGATTGAAGTCAAGGTGTGTAGGGTCAGAGTCCAGGTCCTTTGCTTGGGGAAGGAAGGTGGGTGATAACTACCTATCCTGGGCTGTGAGCTGATCCTCGATAGCCAGTTGATGTCTTCTCCAGCAAGGTGTTGTCTAGAGTGGGTCGCTGGCAGGGCCTCTGGTTGGATAGGTGGTATAGCATGGTGTTGGTCCAGATGGAGAGGGTGTACCACTGGGTGTGTCTTCACTGCCCCCTTTTATAGGGGCAGACCTTCTATGACCCTAGTGGCAGGGGCACGACCAGGCAAGGGTCAGCATGTGAACTGCAGGATAGGACATACAGTTTCAGGTGTCTTTAAGGGTGGGTTGGCTGGCTTCTGCTGCAGTCTTTGTCTTCCAAATCTTGAGCCAGGGGTCAATCCAGGGTGGCGTCATCAACTTGATGGTTCAGTCATTCAAAGGAAGCTATTTTTAGACCTACTGCCATTGTCTTTCAAGCACTTTCATTCATCCCCATTCATTCAGGAACCAATTTACATAGGAACGGAAGGTATGAGTCATAGTTGCAACACATTGTATAGGGCAGGGGACACAAGGTAGAGGCTTGACATACAAAATGGAAACTTGACATTACTGACAGAGGGCTAAACCATACAGTATTAATATGAAACAATAAAAATCAATGCAAAAATGATAGGAACATAATATAATACAATATAAAACAGTAAAAATCAATACAAATGTAACAGAGCACTATTTACAATATAAAAGGGGGCTTATTACAAGAATAGCATACTTAGAACTTACCTAGTACTACTTGTAATCACTTATAGAGAGAGAGAGGGCAGAGAGAGAGTCAGAAATGGTTAGAGGAAGGGGAGGGAATGTATTTTTAAATAAAAAAAAGAAATGGGGGTTTTCTACACATGTCCATATGTCTCTGTCTGTGTCTTCTCAACACATTGACACTGTCACACAGTGACATAACAGTTTTTGTACCCTAGGTAGCAGCAGCCAGGGCAGCTGCAGTGACCTGGTCAAC
>NW_017728912.1:15461167-15476771 GCF_001723895.1 Crocodylus porosus
GGTCAGCATCTACACATGCACTGCTGCAAATGAAAAAATTCCACAGCAGTATTTACAAGTACTACCCTGATGCAGAGTTTATTAGTTCCTGTGCCCTAATGGAGGTACATGAGTAGATGCTGAGATGTGTAGCTGCTACTTAGTCAGCTCTGCAGTAAATGTCTCATGTAGATGCGCCCATTAGAATTTATATTTGAATTTGAAATAAGTCTTTGAATAATATCTGTTCTGGCTCCATCCTCATCTGGCAGTGCCATTTTATATAAAAGCAAGGACAAAATGAGTAAGTATGAGTCAGCCCCAGCACATTCTGCAACAAAATGCAGAAGAAAATATCTTTGAACAAGTAAAGTGGTTCATTTTAGTTTACCTGAGAGAACTGGGACAATATATATTTTTGTTTTGCTTTAACTTCTAACATTCTCATAAGTTGCCTGTGAACAAATCTGAAGGGGAAAACAGTTCCCAAATTATGCAAAGGATACAGGACACATAATTTCAAAATGGATAAATACATCATTTGAAAATTGTTAACATACAGGATATATAATTTGAAATGTTGGTGGCCAGTGAGAAAATTAAATAGGTTGCATATCTGCCACAAAAAAGGCACAGCTAAATGCTCATAACCTTTATTTTAAGTGATAACGCCTGTGAGGAGAAAAAACAACTTGATTTCTGAGTGCAAGGTGAACTTGCAGTTCTAGCTCTTCAATGTCAGGGATGGAAACCCCAAATGTTGCCCTATTTGTTAAGTGCAGGACATTCCATATGGAAGTTCTGGAGGCACCTTACAAACAGGGGAGGATAGGAGCCAGACATAAAATCCTATTCTTTAAAAGAAAACAATAGCTTTATCCCCTCTGGTTTCTGAGATACCTTAGCTGTATTCAACTGTTGAATTTCACAGCACATCACTGTCTTCAGCTTGCAATCACATGAGGTTATGATGTAGATGACTGCTGTAAGGGTCAAAAAGCTTTATTTTTATGTTATTAATGCTCTTAAAATATATTGCTACATGGTTTAAGAGACTAACTGCTTGCTGATGTTACCATATATGAATTACCTAAGTCTCAGGTGGTATATTTTGCCTGTCTTATAACTTACTTAATAAAAATAAAAGTTATGGAATTTTAGAAGTCATTTTACATAAATCAAGCTCTGTATTGCCACCTCTTTCAGATCATTTGAATTTTGCACATGTCGGAAATATGATTCCCCCTACTGCAAAATATTTGTCTCACCCTATTCACTTGCTGTAGTAGTTTGTTTCCTGGGTTGTAGCATCATGTTTTTCCTGTGTACTAAGCACTAACATTGTACAGTCTGTTAAGAGTTCAAGTAAAAAGGTAAACTAACGATCATAAAGACAGGTCTTCTTACATACATCCAAAGAAGCCCAGTAAATATGTTTTTGTACTTACTTTGACTGATTCAACAATGAACCTTGTTCATTTATTTTTAAAAACATCTTTATGGCCAGAGATTATAGAAAGTGAGAAACCAATGAAGGAATTTGTCTGTGATCCAGTCAAAAAAATATTTGGCCTTTCAAGCAAGCTTGTCATGAAATTTACATTAAAAAAGATGGTGAAAAAACAGCTGTAGAAGTTGTTACCCATAAGTCATGTCAAATTAACTCTCACTCCTAGACTGTTTAGACCTGACTTCCTAAGAACTAGTTCCATCAAAATAATGATTGGGTACAAAAATGTTTGGGGAAATATTATAACTATTCTTCTTTTCTGTACATCTGCACTTTTCTGTACATCTCTAAGGTAAATGTGCTCATTGCCTTGAAAAATAAACAGCTCAATTTATGTACAGGCTTACCCTTAACTACTATTACTTTTGTGATGTATCTGTGCACAACTCAGGATAGGCATAGGTTTCAGAAGGCAAGTGATTAACATAACAACTATAGTCCCCTTTAATGTAGTTTTATTCAGATACCCCAAGCCAATTGTTAATTGCTTGTTAAAAAAAAAAAAAAAAACTGGGCCAGATATTTATGAAATCACCGTACCCATCGTCTAAACCTATTTTTTATAGATCTTCAGAAACATTTGAGCTAGGTAGATAAACAAATGTAAAAACTACACTGATAATCTGGAGGCAAAAATAGTGACTCTCTAAACTAGCTTCCATGTTTCACAAGAGACACTCAAAATTCACCATTCGTTCAATCCTTTAAACACAACTGTCAATTTTCCTTTAAACCTATCTCAGGGGGAGCTAAAAGGAAAAAAGGTCACAAAATCACTGCAGCATGCTGTGAAGGATAATGTGGTCTGTATTGGCCAAATATATAAGCATGTTCCAGAGAAAGTGTACTTCCATCGCTGAAAAACATCTTCTCACTGCATGTAAAGAGAGACCTCTTCCCAAATGTGCACTGTTTTGCAGCATCCATTTCTACTGTTTTGCAGCTACTGTGGTCAACAGTGCAGAAGAAATATCAGTTTTTCTAAAGTGGATCTAATACAGCCATATACCTGGAATTTGGCTCTGCTTACTAACCTGCATAAGTAAAAAGTGGGAAGGAAGCAGGAGCAAAAATGTCAAAACATTTGTTTCAGATATAAATGTCTCCTGCTTTCTCCTTTGCATGTTTTAGTACATTTCAGTATTCCTAACACTGTACTGTTAAATGTGGTAAAATCAGTCCTAATGGAACAAAATTTCAATCACTTTTTAAATATCTCATCCAATTGGGTTCTGTACATTGGCTTGAGACCGACCATAAAAGCCTGATCCTGAACTGATTCAGTCTTTGCAAGTTCATCAAACCTGGCTAGGCTAAATCAGTTTTGTAACCAGACAGACATCCCAGAAATTCAGGCACATGCCTTCAGTGGCTCAGGCTAGAAGCAGAGGGGTACTAATGCAGTCTTCCTTTCCCTTGAACAGGGCTGAGCTGAAGGGGGCGTGCGTAGGCCCCCTCAAGGCACTGATTAGGGAGTCCCGTCCCCACCTCGATAATGGAGCATATATCAGCTCTGTTATCAGCATGTAACATCCCATCAGAAAACAAAGCCTTGCTCATTACAAGCTCTTCTTAAACAGCTTTGTTCCAAAAGAAAATGCATACCAGTCTCTGGATTCTATACTATTCATTCCATCCAGGAAGAGTGCACACTGACTGCAGATACTTCCTCAGCCTGATGAAGGGTTTTTAAACCCAAAAGCTTGCAAAGAAAAAAATTTCCAACTATTTAGTTGATCTAATAAAAGATACCAGATTTACCCAAAGACTCTTGTCTACCTTTTCCAAAGAAAGGAATGCAGGGATTACCATTAGAGCTGTTGATTTACCTCCAAAAAGCCCTAAGCCAACACTGTTCTATTTGCTTCACACAGCATTAGATGGCATACTACATGCTGGCTACAGTCTGTGCTGTGGGAGAGATGAGGAAGGGATCTCTGCTTAAGCAGCAAGTGGTGGGAGGTGGGGCGAAAGGGGCATGGGGAAGCCAGCAGTCTCTGCTGGATCTCCAGCCAGGGAGCAGAGGGGAGGGGCCAGCCCTGCTGTGGAGCACATTGACCTGCCCAGCCCAGCTGAGACAGCATAATGAGATGCTGGGGCAGTTTGCTTTAGCTTAAACCAGCAAAGGGTTTGGGACAGGCATTGCATAAATCAGTTTGAGCCAAATCAGTTAAGTACTACATTCAACCAGGTTTATCTCAAACCAGGTTCAGCCATTTTCAAACTGGTTTACGTGCACTGAATACCTGTTCTGTTACAAGTTTTAAACAGTTTCTGAGCATTTTAAACTGGTTTATGTGTAACATCTGTGCCTAGCCATTGGGTAGTAACAGTAGGGCTTATTTCTTAACTTAGCTTAAGTCTCAGACTCAGTAGTGCACTTACGGTTTTATTGGCCATTGTTTTTAAGTATAGGCATATCTCTGCAAATATGTTCTGTCTCTAGCTATGCTGATCTGCTAAAATACTTGCTGGTTGCAATAGAACAGCTAGAAAGATCATAGTGTTGGTTCTGACCTCCATTCTTCCATTTAATTTTGTCTACAGAGTTCCACAGCTGACTCTGAAAAGTGAATGAACCAGCAGATGTTAAGTGATTGTTATTCTGAAGAAAACCTTTTTGTACTAACTACTAGTGCCATTGGGGGGAGGCAGGGAAGGTCGTCATTATCACTCCAGATGAAATGTGTTATTGGGGTGAAGTGCAACTAGGTAATAATTACTGAGGCACATTATTTTTGTCAAAGTCTTTTAACCACCTATGTAAAATTGTGTAAAGGAGAGGACTCTAGGTAACTTTTAGCATCAGTTTAAATCCACCCTCAAACCTGAACATTAAAACTGCAATGTTTGATACTAATCAAGAAATCCACGAACACATTTTGCCCATAACACTTTTCCAATCATCCCTGTTTATCCTTTATACCCATTCTATTTCTATTACCTGCAAGTAAAGTAAGGACTTGAGGGCAGCTTCCATATTAATGTAGCAATCTAATGAGAAAGTCCTAAAGATAATTCAGTAATAAAACAGTCTTCTCTTGATTATTTTTGGTTTAGTAAGGCAATTCACAAATCCTTGGGAACTATAAAAATGGTGTTTGGACAGTGCCATAGCAATAAAGTTTGTTGCCAAGGGCAATGCCCTCAAGGCAGCCCACCCTTGTCTTGCACACAGAACCAGGGGGGCACATGCCCCCCCCCACATGCTTGTGTGGGAGTGCATGCAGTGGTGGGAGCTACCTTTCTCCAGTCTCTGCAACCCCCCCACATGAGCCACTTGTGGCTTCATCCTGCACCCCACCTTAGCTGGACAGCACCTGTTGGTGCCTCTTTGCTTTTTGCCCCCCCTCCCCTCCCCACTATGGCATTGTCTTTGGACTATGACAGTAAAGCATCCTTTCAGATTAGGTTTTTCTAGTCAGAAGATTTAACTGAATTGCATGCTTGTATTGTCTCTTGCTACGCTGTTACATTATTCATATTAAGTATTGACATTGTGCTCTATGACTATATTAGCTTATTCTTTAAAAATGCCACTCACATTATTGAAAAGTGAGAAATTGAGACATTTAGAATATTTTGTATTTCCTTCACAAAAAGCTGCTTAACACAAATTAAGCGTGCTAAAGTCTAAGATTGTTAATGCTTAATTGGTATATGATAGAACTATAAAAAAGCTAATTGTAAACAATGACACTGGAGAAGCATAAAATAGACTGATACTAGAATAGAAATATTTTGGCTACTCAACTTGTGCTTACAAATTGTATTTGCCAACAGGTTAAGCCTTTCATCATAAGTTGTCTTTCCCTGTAAAGTAGTTAGGCTTTTCTCTCCCAAAATTGACTGCCCTTTCCTCAGATGTCATTTGAGGGTTCTGGGGTTTTTTGTTTGCTTGTTTGGTTGGTCTGGGGTTTTTTTTGTTTTTGTTTTTTTTGCAGGGGGACCCAGACAACATCCCCTTGGCAACTGGTACCCCATTTTTCACTATCTATAGCTGAAGTGGTAAGAACTATCCTTACTCTTATCTCTGAGAAGGGTCTGGTAATTTTTCATCCATCCTCTAGAAAGTGGGTTGTCAACTGGGGGCACGCATATCCTCAGAAGTACTGGGGAAGGCCCTAGGGGGTACACACGGGTGGGTGGGAACTCCTTTTTAAGTCCCCAAATACATCTGGACATACCTTTTAAAGTATCCATGGCAAAGTCTCCATACAAAAACGTAATTGCTTGCGGAGGATAATGCAGCCTAAAGTTTGGGAAAGCGTGTCTGTGTCTGTGTGTACACACACTTAAATTAAGCATGTGTTTGTTCTTTTGAAGGATTAAAGCCTGAATTTTAGGCTGCATTAGCCTCCACAAGTGATTACTTAGAAAAAAAAATATATAGTTCTAACTCTGTTGAAAGAGAAGTCAGACCTGATTATTTGAAACAAATTGTTTATTTCCTTTAAAATATTTGGCACAACCATATACCTATCTAGTTTCCAATAAATTAATTGTTGCTGCAGTTCTGGACTGGTTTCTTACAGTTCCCAGTAATCCACTTCTTAATTTGTGGCAGAAAACAATTGCTGAATAACTAGTATGTATATACAAATAGGATAAATCTTATTGAATGTTCTGTGAAAATAATTAACAAAAATAACTTGTATTTTAATGGTAGGTTAGTAAACCCATGCAACTTCACAATATAAAACCTTTTTTTTTAAATTTTTTTTTTTTATTTGCACGGTAGTAGAAGAGTGATATTGCCGCTGTTATGGTTCAGAAATTGAGAGGCAAAAATTTCGCAGGGTCCAACTGTGTAGTTGGGATAGTTAGACTAGTTTCCAAAGGCAAACCATGCATTCTTTGTAATTAAAGAATGTCTCTAAATTCTTACAAAGAAACTATAAGAATTTGGGAAACCCAGAATTTTTGTCAATAATTGCCACAGCTTCATCTCGAATTCATTTCATTTAACTTTGCTGAATCTATTTAACTTCACCAAAATAATCACTGACATGACTTTAGGGGTCTCTCGACAGCATAGCCTGGGAACTTTGGGGTGTTTATTTAGCATTTTGCACTTGACTGAGTTTTTTAGGAGGCCATTCTTATAACCTTTCTCTAATGACTGTCCTCTCCAAAACTCAGTTTTAAACAAACTATCCAATCATTTTCCATATAAAGATTTGGAACGAGTTTTAAAATTCTTGTTACATGTACATTGATAGCATTAGGCACGCAACATCAGTCTTTAGCAACTTGCTGATAGCTGGTTGACTCGCCACCCAAGGGAACACATCTGTTCTTCTCATGGCATATTTTTAGTCATGCAGCATACTGTAAACAAACCAAATTCTGCCTGGTGTGAATTGTAAATCTAATACTATGCATCTTTCATGTAGTTTTCAATGAAAATACTGGAAAATGTCAAATATAAAAATTAAAAAATGCACTAGTTTTCCTTGATGCTAGAGCTGTTAATCTTTTGGTCAACTATCTAATTTTTCCAACATTTAATCAAATGACCAATTCTGAAAGTGTTTTATATTAGTCTTTATGTATAAATACACTTAAAATACAGAAAAGTCATTGCCATTTTATAACGCATAGAAAAGTATTTTTAATTTTGTTGGATATTTTCTAGAGTGTTTTAGTTTTCCCTCACACTTCAAAATTCAATTAAATTCACTACAAAAAAACACATTAAAAAACCCTTACAAATTAAAGAACCTATTGTGATCATTTCCAAAAAAATATTAAAAAATGAAGATCCATTTAATTCTTCACTGTTTGAGACATGCGGTAAGCAAGGGTATTTCTTTTTGTGATGAATGCAAATAATGCTGTGGAGAGGAAGAGAGATGTGAGGGAAATACCATATATGCTTTGTCCTTAAAAGATTTGCTTTACCTAGGAAATACTATGAGGGTTACTTAGTGCAAGTTCTTGTAAATGTGGTAAAAAAAGAAAGTTAGAAAGTATTCAGACGGGAGCTGAAGTTTATTGTAATAAGGCCAAAAGTTGCTTACAACATTTCATGCTGCCCCTAGGATCAATAACCAAAACTGTCTTTTATGCCATAGAGTTTCTCCAACTGTTTAGCCTTCACATCACTTTGGAATGGGTTCCTCTGTTCAAAACTTTACTCCAAAAGCAATCCACTCAGGTCGAGGACCACACTTGCCTGCCGACGTCTTTCTGCCTCTGTTTAAAATCAGCTAAAACTGATGGGTGTTTCAAAGAACAGGAGCTTTCAACAGAGTGTTACCTCCCATTTCAATTAGGAGAAATATTGCATTTAATGTTGTGTCAAGCCAAGAAATGCTACCAGCAAATACTCAACATCAGAAGTCAGGCATGACTGCAAATACGCTTGTAGGAAGCAAATATTTATACATAAACATCAGTTCTAAAAATATGGCTTGTTCTTTAGCAGTCCTTGACAAGCTGAGATTATAGGTGATTCTGATAAAAGCAGAAGTTCCCATGGTTTTAATTTCCAATAACATAATCCTATCTCTTCTTGCAGCATTTTATCTATTAAGAGTTTGAGTGTTTGTGCTGTTACACACAGTTTCCCAGTCCTCACTCTTGATTCATCAGCGTAAAATTTGTAATACAATTTCAGCAGCAAAAAAGCATTACCAGTTAAAGTAGGAAATACACATTTTTAAATGCCACCCAAAATGAAGTGCTCTTGGCCCTCCACCACAGTATTTGAGCCAGACTGGGGAATCATTTCAATTCAAAAGTGATTTATGGACACCAGAGGGTTTTTTTTCCAATTTTTCCTACTGACGTGAGTCATAAAGAAGCATATAGCAGAATAAGTAGAATAACATGAATGAAAAGTCATGGACTTGAAAGGTTTTTGCAACTTTTTTACACTGCAGAAAGTAGCTTGAAGTACCTTCTCATCTTGTTTTTAATCACTGTTCCCCATCCCCACCCTTGATCTCCAAAACATTTGCCCTTGGATCACATATTCTTTTTTGGTCTCCACCCAAGAATGAAGTTCTACTCTGAATTTCTGTCTTTATGCCTGCCTTATAAATCCTGGTCCCATACACACAAAGAAGATGTCTGCATTATGAAGTAGGAAGTATAATCTAGTGACTAAGGCATTGGTCCAGAACTTAAACCCTGACTCAACTACAAATTTCCTTTTGTGAGCCCAGCTGAGTTATAATCTGTCTTCTATCTCAGTTCTTCACCTGTAAAGTGTGACTATAGCCATCTATCTAACAAAGGTGCTGAAAAGATAAAATAAAGCCACTAATAACTCCAAAATACTCTCTTGAACCTCGATACTGCAAAATTCTTAGGTACTTGGAAGCCTCATCTAGGTTACTAAGAGCTAAGTACTTAGCACTATAGCTCAGTGAAAATGGATGTAGGGAACCAAATGTAAGTCCTTTCTCTGCCATTATTCCATACTGCAAGTGACTATTCACTATTTTTGAGAGGGTCCTAGGGTCTGTGCCCTGTTTTTCATTAAAGATTTGAAAACTTTCAATTAGTTCTGATGGGAAATATTTAGAACTGTCCGTTTCAGAGAATGGGAAAACTATTTTCCAACCAGCAGCAGACCTATGTCATTTTTTAAGTCACACCATAATATGTTGTATACATTTTGTGCTACTTTTAAATCCTGAGGAAGGATCCTAAATAGCCTAAGCACCCAAGAATGCAATCTAACTATGCAATGTTGTGTCCCTTTAAGACATTGCCTCGTAATAACCCCACAATCCCTGGATAGCTGGAAGTGTAGAGTTATAATATTAGACATTGGGGTCTTTCAGCAATATTATTTCATTTTCATTTCTTTCACAGTGTTACTGTGAAAAGATATTATATAACTGTGCACACTTTTATGAAGGTTCTATTTTCTGTCAAGTTTTGCAAGCCATTCATATATCTTTTTATTTTGATCCAAAGGGAAATCAGGTAATACAGTTACCAGTAGTTTTCATTCTTCAAATGCAAACTTCAAGGTCAAATATCTATGGATTTATTTGGAATCACTTCTTTTACTATTGCCCAGTACTACTCAGTCTTAAGTTTTTATTTCATAGTAGATAATATAAGATATTTAATAAGATATTACTTATTAAAATATTATTAAAACTACATTCCAGTTTAAAATATCTGTACAGGTTATGGAGCCACCCTTATTCTAGGGACCTGACTGCCTCATCAGTAGGGCAGAAGTAATTTCTACATCCCTAGTATTCTCATTCTTCCTCCTCCCTACAAATGGGGATGGTCTGCACCATGCTAACCAGTACACTTTCACTATCAGGCTCAGGGAACTGACCTGTCCCAGACATGGGTAATAGTTGCACCAGAGCAACAAGAGCATCTGAAACTAGATTGTGATTCTAAATCACAGACTGGTTCTGGTATGTTTTCCTCATCACTTTTTTCTTTGGTCAGAGCTAATAACAATGCTACAATACAGCTTTTCTGATTTTCTTGAATCGACACACCGATTTCATTGTCAAATCTGGTTCATCCTGTCATACTACCATATTTACTCAAATCTAAGAGGACCCTAAATATAAAACAATTCCCCCCCACCCAATAATTAGATTCTATACATGAGAAATTATAACAAATTTATAATTTTCCACATATGTAATCTAGTTATTGGAGATTTGCCTTGGATTTGTCCCCCACCTACTGCTACAACAGGAAAAACAAATCTGGGGGTGATCAGGTGGGCCCCTTTCCCCCTTCTTCCCCTTCCGACTTCTCCTACAGCTTCTTTCCTCCCTCCCCCTTCCTGTCAGACCCTGCTCTCCCTGAGCACATCTAAGTGAAGGGAAAATTTGAAAACATCAACTTTGGAATAAACATGCCTATAGTAATTTGCATATAGGCAAATTAATATGGGTACCCATAGACCTAGTTCATCTAGTTTTGATGTATTTTCCCTTTGTTGAAACTTCTGCAGGTTTTTGACACAGTTACTCCATAAGCACGCTTTTAAGCAGCACTTTTGCACCTAATTATAATACTACAAACTGTTCATAATATCAGTCCAAAGCCAGAAGTCTCAGCAGAGTCGACAGCATTGCAAGCCATGGTAACCCCACAGCTCAGCACTTCTCTGTATGTGTGTGTACTCCAGATACCACCCCCCACAAAGGATCCAAGTACTAATTAGTCACCCATTCTTGACTGGAACTAGGTGTTCTTGTCATGAGTCTTGGGATCCTTTGAAAACACCCTATGCCTCATCAGCATATACAACCTGGAGTGGCAACAGGCTAAGGGAAGGGACAACAGAGGGATTCTAGGGGAAGTGTTTGGGGCCCCATTTGGTGATGTTTGACAGACATTTAAGGCTGGTTAAGAAATGGGAATAACTGGAACTGAGAAAAGAGCAGCTCAGCTATGGAATAGAAGAGTACGTTGAAATGTATTCAAAGTAGTGGTTCACCATGACTTCAAAAGGAGTTAGTAGTGAGGGGGACTGAGCACAGTGGGCACTAATATATATGTTATTCAAAGGGGCTTCACTAACCTCACCTTGCAGTAGGGTCCCATCAGTATGTTTGTCCACTATGGGCCATGTGTTTATTTAATGAGATTTTCTTGTATGTGAATGTAAAACATGCTATTGAATGGTGGAAAAAAACTTCATGTTACATTCTAGTAAATATGGTATAAACTTTTGTTGGTGGCATTCTTTGCATGTGTCCTGAATCTTCTTAGCAGTATCACCCCTGCCAAGAATTAGAATTTTAAAATACCTTTTCATAACCCTTTTTTAACTCCGAAGTAGATATTTATTCAAAATCTACACATTGAAATAAATGTTGGTGCTATGCTTTTTCTTTTAAACCTTGTGTGTCTTATGCAGATAGTCATATGGTTAAAAATAATTAAAATAGGTTTAGGGCCTATTTTTTCAGGTATTAGAGGGTAGAAGTTTCTACTAGATCTATTGTTTTTGGTCTGGTAGAAATTGTTTGAATGTTTGTATACCTAGGGTTTCTACCAGTGGAACTGTGATTCCATCAATAGAAATATAACACTTATATACACTATTATATTTTTCAATACTACAAACACAAATCCTGACTTTAATAAATCGTTTGAGGCAAAAGTTGGAATAATATATATATTAATTACCTGGCCATGATTATATTGCCCTCTCTAAATATAATATGTAACCAATATCTTTAAAAAGCATTTCCTCCCATCACTCCCCCATGCTAAAATTTGTGAATACTCAAGTTCATGGGAGTTGACTGCATCAACATTTTAAAAATATTGAAAATAAGGTTCGCTATTCCACTTAGTGTGGGGGAGTGCACTTAAAACAAAAATAGTGCACAATTTTTTGTTTAAACGGTCTTCAACTTCTTAGTGTTTTATAATTTTTCCACTCATAATTATATCAGCCTTACAACACCCCACTAGAATCTCATCCACTGCTGATTTACAAAACAGCTGGAGCTAAAATTCCACCATATGGCAGTCTCATAACAATAAAAAAAAGCTAAATGAGGGTTAATGGTGGCATAACATGTTGATTTGTTCATCTTTTATTGATTTGCTGGTATGCCTGAAATCTAAGTTTAAGACTCTCTGTTGGCCATGCAGGTAGGCCTTTCAGGACATAATTGGCTGTGGGGGAAGCAGCGCTGCTTTTTGTTTGTTGCATGTTGTTTTGTTTGGGTTTTCTTTTTGTAGTCATTAGATCCATATAAAAAAATATCCTGTTTGTGAAGAGAGAAATGCCACCCTTGGACATATTTGGTGAGCTACTTACAGTAAAGATAAGTTAGTATTAAGGCCATTCTACATGGCTCTGGTGACACCTCATCTGGAATACTATGTCCACTTCTGGTTTTTCATGCCCAAGAAAGATTCATTTAAACTGAAAGAGGTACAGTTAGGGGCTTATAAGAATGACAAAGAATGTCCCTTCTCAGAGGAAACCAGAACAATTTTAGCTTTTTAGCTTACCAAAGAAAGGCGAGGAAGTGTTGTGACTGTTCCCTGTAAACCCATGTAGGAAATGAATGCAACAGAGGAGTGGGAAGCTAAAGAACGATGCTTGGACCAAATCAAATTATAAAATGCCCATGAAAAACATTTTAGGGTAGAAAGTAGAAGGTTTCTAACCACCAAAGGTGTTGAACTTCCCAATACAAGTAGTGTTAACAAGGAACTTAAGTTTGCCTGCAATAGCAAACTTAATATTGCTCCCAGCTGTATGTCTTACAACGGGAAAAATTGTGTCTGTTCTGAATTCCTATCTGCTGCAAAGATTTCCACTTTCATTTGTAGTCTGAAGTTGTTTAAATTTGGGCACTTCAGTTTTGCTTTCTGTTTTTCCTTCCCATCTGGCATATATTTATTCTCTGTTTTATTAGTTCTTTTATTCAGCCAATGTGCTCAGTCTCCTGATATTCTGAGCTTTTGAAATTTAACATTAATGTGAAACAGCTCAGAAATAAACAAAAGCATAGTTTAAGCTTCATGTTAACTTTAACTTTTATATTGTCACTGTATGTTTAACTAATTTACCTACTGCTGCTATAGTGTCATATTTGACAGCTTTGAAGAAAAACAAATACATCATAGGGGGTAATTCTACCACACCTTTTTGTGAATTTAACCCATATACACTTCTGTCCATTAAAATTTCCTTTAAAAATCTTTAAAATGGCAATGTTCAGCCATTGTTTTTGCATTTACCTAGTTTTTTCACTCCTTTAGCATTACAAGAAGTCCAAAAGCCATTTAAGGGGATTCTAATCCTCTTGCATAACCACATTAGAAGGGGTACAGGAGACAATTCCCTTCTCCCACACCACTTAGAGGAATTGATTTTTCTTGGGGAAATGAAGCGCATGTTGCAGCCTCTCAACGTAACTGATCTACTGAATTCCTGCAAGTTAAAATACTTTTTGTAATTTCCTTAGGGTGGCGCATCTAAAGATGGAGGTATGTGTTCAAGGTTAGGAGTTGGAGTATCTATGTACTTGTAACCTGAGCAAAGGTGACAGAAATCAGGGAGATTGTACCATAAAGCTTGGAATCTCACAGCTGTATTATAGAGACTTGCACACACATTTTTTATTTATTTTATCACCATGGATTTAGCATGATGTCTTCTTTTTATTATTAAATATTTGTTACAGTAATAGTGTAAGGCTTCAGGAAGGATTTGGACTCTCTTATGCTAGGTTCTGTAAATGTACTCTGTTTTGAAGAGGTAACACTTGAACCAATTGATGTATTTATGAATCTGAATGACTAAATTCTGAATATTCTTGAATTTGACAGATAACTTTAAAGCCAAACCCAATCCCATGTTCATTCAAGCAAATTCAGTGCCAGTTTCAATATCTATACATCTAGTGTACATATATTAAAGACTATGGACACAGTAGAAATCATTTAGAAGTTGCAGCTTGATTTACAATGATTTCTATAAGATTTCTATAAGAATGAATTGATGATACCTGCAAGAGGTCAGGTTTTGGGTAAAAACGCAAAACTCAGAACCTTGCCTGGTTTTTGTTAACCTAGGTGGTTCTGGAAGCAAACATAAATGACTATATGGTTTTATAACTGGCACTTCCAATAGCTCTTCTGAGGATGGAAATGTTTTTAATCATGGCCCAGAGATGGTGAATGCTACACACTGGAGTGGAACATTCCTGAACTAGTTATATTCATATTATTTTAATGTGCAGGCTGATCTTCATATTTAATATAAGGAATACTTTAATATACTGACTCTTAGCTGGCAATCTGGTCTTGCTGCAACTAAATGATGATAGTGATCTTGCTGACTTTTTGGTCCCCCCCACCTTTTTTATTTATTTTTTTTAACTTAATGCCTTAAGTTAAGGACTGAGGCAGAAATTTTCTTAGATCTGTCCCATGAATTTCCGGATGTCTAAGTCACCTCCACTGAAAACTCCCAGAAGCTGTGGGCACCATAAGTTTTCACAGTTTTTGCTTCAAATTCAGATGTTTATTTCATGGCAGTTATTTAAAGAAAAAGAAAAATAGAAAGCTTATTGAAAGATCTGCACACATTTTGAATTTTGGCGGGAGGGTTCTATTTTAAGCAACTAAGGATTTATTTAATGTACCCATTTTCATCCTTTCTACTTCTGTGCTGCTGAGGATTTTTGGAAGAAATTCTATCATCAGGCTTATTTCCACCAGTACAGTCTTTCTCTCCCTCTTCACCATGTTGCTGAGTTGTACAACTTCACACTTTAATAGAATCTGAAGTCCACAATTCTCATTCCCCTTTACCTCTGCATTGATTCATAGATGTTAGAGTCGGAAAGGACCTCGGTAGATCATCGTGTCACACCCCCTGCATAGACAGGAAAGAGAGCTGGGTTCAGATGACCCCAGCCAGATGCCCATCCAACCTCCTCTTGAAGGCCCCCAGTGTAGGGGAGAGCACCACCTCCCTTGGGAGCCCATTCCAGATTTTGGCCACTTTAACTGTGAAGAAGCTCCTCCTAATGTCCAGTCTAAATCTGCTCTCTGCTAGCTTATGGCCATTATTTCTTGTGACCCCCAGGGGCGCCTTGGTGAGTAGAGTCTCACAAATTCCCTTCTGCGCCCCCATGATGAATTTTATAGGCAGCCACAGGGTTGCCTCTCAACTTTCTCCTGCAGAGGCTGAAGAGGTCCAGGCGCCTTAGTCTCTCCTCATAGGGCTTGGCCTATAAGCCCTTAACCATATGACTGGCCCATCTCTGGACCCTCTCCAGGTTATCCACATCCCTCTTGAAGTGTGGCGACCAAAACTGGACGCAGTATTCCAGCTGCGGTCTGACCAGTACCCGATATACAGAAGTGTCACTTCCTTGGTTCTGTTTGTCAAGCATCTGCTGATACATGATAAAGTGCAGTTAGCTTTTCTGATGACTTTGTCACACTGATGACTCATGTTCATCTTGGAGTCCACTAGGACTCCAAGATCCCTTTCTGCTACTGTGCTACAGAGCAGGTCACTTCCTAGGCAGTAGGTGTGCTGGACATTTTTCCTCCCTAGGTGCAACACTTTGCATTTCTCCTTGTTAAATTGCATTCTATTGTTTTCTGCCCATTTGTCCAACCTGTCCAGGT
>NW_017728912.1:15480618-15485632 GCF_001723895.1 Crocodylus porosus
TGAAACATTATAGAAATCCATCATAGCAGTCCTCGTAAGACAATACAAAATGAGAGAGAGGAAGAGAAAGAGAGAGAGAGGTCTGTAACAAAGAGTTGCAAAATGAAAGTTAAACCACAGAAGAGACTGTTGCAATTTTGAAATACCTAAATGAATACCAAATAAGAGACAGAATTGTGGTTGGTGTCAGAATTGGAAACTTATAAGGGAAGACCCATCATTAACTCTTGTCAGGGCAATTAGGAGTTGCCAAGCAACTAGTGTTTCTCAATACAGAATGAAGTCTAGGGAGAAGATTATGGCATTGTAAACATCATTAATAATAAGATGATGATGATGATGATAACTAAAAGAAAGGACCTGCTAGAGAAAATCATATCTAACTCAAAATCTGAGTCCCTCATAAACACCGTAGGGAGATGCATGCATGCATGCATGCATGCCTGTTCAAAAATCAGCACAATTCAGATGAAAGCCCAGCACATGAAAATAACTAATGACACCAGGGACTTGGAAATGTGGAGACAGAGAGAAAGAAGGCAAAACAAAATTCAGTGTGGTTTGGGGTATAGGGAGCTGCAGGTGGTCCTGTTGTGTGTATCTGTGATATGAAATAACCATAGCAAGCAGAATTGACATCAAAAGATCTTAGATGAGATTGATACTCCAAACCAATGCATACTAGAAAGGAATGGGCAACATCTTTTTAAGCCAATGGAATGAGATAGTTTGGTGTTTGTTTTGTCAGTCCCAGAGGGAAACTGAAGGCACTATATGGGATGCTTGCCTTTAAGGGAGACATGTGGTGGTATGTGGTTTCCCAACATTGCTGATGTATAGGCAAAGTCTAGTGGGAGAGTTTGAGGTTAGAGTAAATGGTCTCCAAATGAGGCAGATCTCCATGGTGGCAGCATTAGATTGAGTGCTACAATGGTTTTGCAATGGTTCTGGTAGATCTGCAATCTCATAGTTGTTAAAATGACTGATGTCTTTTCAAATATGTTAAACTACAGAATATTCAATGATTTATGCATGTGAATAAGGAAGAATGGGCTCAGTAATTCTGAGCAGTTTCTGACTTTAGTTTTCTTCTGTTGTTTCATCCTCTTTCATCTTTAGCTTTCTATGTGCTCACAATACTTGTGCTGTATTAATATTGTATCTAATCAGCTAATTCCTTACTTTAGGTCTCCTACTGGTCAGCTGTAGGGGTCAGAAACACATGATCCTTTGTCCACTCAAATGTAGTACTTGACTTTCTCTGCCTTTGGAGTACTAGAGATTTCACCATATCTGGTCATGGGATATTTGGTAGCCTTGTGCTTTTTCAGGTACATGGCTGGTGTTTAATGCAGATACTGCTGCTGTATTTGGAGTCAAGAAGAAATATTTTCCCCAGGTCAGATGGTGGGATCTGTTCATGTGTTAGTTTTTTGTTTGTTTTTATACTATCCTCAGTAGTGTTGGCTCTGGATTTAGAACCTAGATGTCTTTTTCCACCCTCAGACCAACCACAAACTTTCTATTCAATAATGGGCAAATGTATTGATACTCAGTGATAACAAAAAAGAAACAATACAAGCAATTCTATATATCTACCAATACTAGGGCTGTCATCAGAGTGAAAGTACTTCTGGCCAGGATGTAGTCTTCATTCTGAGGATCTCTTAGGTGTCAGATGTCAGCAGGCTGGAGGTGGAATTCTGAGGCCCACAGTCCCTCCCCCCCACCTCCAGTGTTTTACAAAGACACTCCGAGACAACACGGAGTGCTTGCACTGGATAGGGAGTATCAGCGGTTTAGGAAAAGGGAAAACCTGACTTCCTGGAGCAGAAAGATAGAGCTGCTAGGCCACCTCCACAGCAATTTTTTGTTTTTTTCAATAAAAACTTTTTTGTTGAATGGCGTGGACATGAAAATTAAACCAACTCACATTAAAGACGCCTTCTGTTTGATGTTTGTAGTTTACACTGTCCATCCACTGGGACATCCATGTATGCCTCACTTTTTTTGCGAAGAAAGTGAAGGTGGCCCCAGACATCCAGATGGGTAATATGGAGGCCTTGGTTACAGCCAATGCTAAATACTCCATAAACCGTGTGGGTTTGAAAGTGTTTAGCATCCCTGCCAGCAGTCGGGTCAGTAATCAGAAAAATCTGTTTTGGGGACAGTTGCCCAAGCTAGTTTTCATTGGGCTCGTGGGCTTGTAAGAACCCCTTCAACTTTAAAAATTACAATATTAATTTTGTTGCCCTGTATGTTGTTGGAGAGCAAATGCCTGCAAAACCGCTACAACCAGATTTTCAGAACAGTAACTGTGTGAGAGAATATATGTATCTGGTGCACACTGCTGGTAAGCAAATGAAAGACTGTTCCCTATTGATCAACTGTGAGGAGTTTGCCTAGGGGTACACCTTGTTTGCCTTTGACCTGTCTCCTGACCAGGAATGTGCTGATCATTATTCCCTGATTAACACTGGGAACCTGAGAGCAGAAATATGCTTTGCTGGTGCTTTGCCCACCACTGTCAACACGATCATGTATGGGGTCTTTGAGAATGTTATAGAGATAAACAAGTGAAGAAAAGTCCTGTTTGACTACATGTGAAGATAGACAGTGAACAGCTTTCTAGGGTTTTATTCACCAACCCTTACACCAAAGAGACTTTCTAGATGTGTTCCCCTGTGACTGGCTCCCTAAGGCACAGCTGTCTCAAAGACCACTAAGCCTGGTGGTCAACACCGCCCCTTCGCATAACCAGCCTGGAGAACACTGGCTGGCTGTTTACCTGGTGGATTGTAACCAAGGGGAGTTTTTTTGATTATTATGGTCACATCCCAAACAGAGCTCTGTTTCCTCAAAGTATTATGTTCTTTTTAAATAAAAATGCTACCCGCAATACTTTTCAGATTGAATATTTACAAGACCCCATCTTTTTTGCCTGTGAATACCACTGTGTGTTGTTCCTGCACCACTGTAACAAGGGGTTATCATTTGAATACATTTTAAAATTATATTCTGATTATTTAGTATGAAATGACTACATGGTGATGCAGTTTGTAAATAGTAACTACAAATCTTTCCACATGACTGGGCCTGCT
Source organism: Crocodylus porosus (assembly GCF_001723895.1). Taxonomy (NCBI): domain Eukaryota; kingdom Metazoa; phylum Chordata; order Crocodylia; family Crocodylidae; genus Crocodylus; species Crocodylus porosus. Next base: position 15,483,720 of record NW_017728912.1, read on the forward strand.
TAAAACATGTTTTAACATGCCCAGACATGTGTGTCTTGCAATGACTCCCACTAAAGTGTTATATAAATAAAGAACCCTTCTGTTGGGTTGAGGGGGGGGAGAAAAGTGTGTGTGTGCTTTTTCTTTACCCCATATCACATCAAAAAAACACATTGCAGACAAAATGTTGATGCAGTATAGAATAGTTTATCACAACCATAAACTTTACATGGTAATCCACTTCCTTTTTAGAGACAACCTTTTTCTTCTTCGGCGGTGAGGTTGGTCAGGTTAGTGTTTCTTAGTCTGTTGCAGAGGTTTTCAGGTGGTCCAGATGATCCTGATTTGCAGCATTGCCCATAACAGAAGATGGTACGTTCAGTTCACCCATGGTTTTCATAAAGATGTCCCAACATTTAGGTGGATGCTTACTAGAAGTGGTGTGAGTCTGGAAGGGCTCCCAGACTAAGTTGAGCATGTTACAACCGCTGATGAGCATTCTTTTGTATATAACACCCCCCACCCCCGATCATCCCAAGAAGAAATATGCTTGTGTTGGCTCAGTTTGCTGAGCAACACTTTAGCATTTTTCCTCTGTCGGGTGGACACCTTATTCAACACTTCCTGAACAGTGGTTTCAGGATTCATTGGTGTTTCTAGGGGTTTTGCTATTTCTAAGGGGTTCTGTTCTGGCATAAACGAGATTAATTTCCCTCTATCCAGATCACCTTGCTTCACATGCACCTGGTATTTTTGAAGCACAGTAGCATACAATTTAACTTTATCGTATTCTGCTAAACCCGGCCTTTTCGAGAATGTGTCTCTCATTTCAGTATCCAATAAACAGGTCACCTTTTAGTTCTGAGGTAGTGGGGGAGCCTTTAATTCCTCCAGCTGGTCACTGGGCACCAGGTACATTTTTTCTGCATACTTTATCATTGCTTAGTCAAAAGTCCCATGATCAGAGGGATGGCAAAACTTAACAGGGGTCCGATAAATCCCCCAGACTGTTTCACCAACTATTTCTTTTCTGCGAGAGACAGTCCTTTGTTACTTAGGCTTTTTATGATCCTATGTCTTTTTTCAGTACACAGATTTGGGATGTCAAAGGGATGTTTCTTTTTAAGGTGTTCAGAGCAATTTCTGAAATGACTGCTACTAAATCCTCAGAGGGTGAGCAGAGTATAGCTTTCCTCTGCTGTGGGGAGGATTGAATAAGCAGTTTTAAGAGATCCAAATTTCTCTTCACACAGTTAGACTCATTCCCCATCTGCAGGCTCGGGAGCTAAAAAAGAGGCTGCTGTTACATCATCTGTTTTTATTTCCACCCACTGCTTTTTTAGAAGTGTAAAATGCCAGCTGGTCAGGAGGGAAAAGCTTGGTTCTTAATCTAAAAACCTCTGGTGTAGAAGTGTTTAGGTCTATCACCAGATACCCATAAAAAATTTTAGTTGCATCCTCAAAAGCTTCTAGAAAGAATTGGGACTTGCCTGGGTACATCTGCCTTGCTAGGGATACCACTTGTAGCTTATCCCTGGGCTTTTTAAACAGAACTATGTATTTTGTGTTAAGGGTGATGGTGCAACTCTTTTTCCCTTGACAGAAAACAACACTCTGAACTATATACATGATGCTAAGATTTCTGTGATGTATGTATTTGGTAAAGGTTTTCTCTATTTCACCATTCTCACACGCAGAGTCCATCAAATCATCCACCACAACCATATTTACTTTATTCAGAGGAAACAACCAGTTGTCATTAAGATTGTCTGGCAGGCCCCTCATAAATTTGATAAAAGGGTATTTACAAAGCAGTTCTTTATACAAAGCCCCCCCCCCCCAACCCCCAGGACAGCCGGAGGCAAGCGAGGCCCATGGTGGTAGGGGGTTAACACCTCACTGAGTGGGAGGAGGCAGCTGTGTGGAGCTGGGCT
>NW_017728912.1:15485888-15488115 GCF_001723895.1 Crocodylus porosus
GACACCCAGATGGAGCCCATGGTTCTGGGCTCCATGCAGACGGAGCCCCTGGCTCTTAGCTGTGGCTGCTGCCTGTCCCTTTTTCAGGCTCTGGGGCCTGGGAGCATGGCCACCTCCCTGTGTGGGGTCTGCTCCCTTTTGGGGTCTCTGGCACACCAGCTGGAGGAGCTCCAGGCCACAGTCCAGAGACTGTGCCATCAGGGGTGTGAGTAGGAGATCGACTCCTACTTCCAGGCCCTTCTCCCCCAGGAGCTGGAGGGTAGACCATGGTCTCCCTCCAGGACAAAGGAGGACTCCAGGACCTCCCACTTTGTCCAGTCAGGGGCATGGACCAAGGTGGTCAAGGGCCATAAAGACCGCCGCCCCAAGGCCCCTGCCCCACCTGAGCTTAGCAACAGGTACGCACCACTTGCTGCTCCAGCAGAGCCTGCTGAGTTGCCAGCTCCAGCAGGCACCACAGGCGCAACTGCAGCTACCGTCCCCGCTTGTCCCAAGACAAAACATAAGGTGTTTGTTGTCGAAGACTCCATCCTGAGGGGGACTGACAGGGCAATCTGCCACCCCAACCCCTTAGTCTGGGAAGTCTGCTGCTTCCTGGGGGCCCGCATCCAGGACATTGCAGAGAAGATCCCAAAGCTCCTCCTGCCCACAGACCACCATCCTATCCTCATTATTCATGTGGGCACCAATGACATCGCTCAGAGCGCTCCCAGCTGGGTCATGAGGTGCTATAGGAATTTGGGAGTAGGGCCAAAGGGTCTGGGGGCACAGTCTTGGGCTATGGGCTGGGGAGGGAGAGGAGGATCCATGTAGTCAACCACAGACTGCAGCGCTGGTGTCATCAGGAAGGCTTTGGCTTCTATGACCACAGCCCACTCTTTGGAGAGAGAGGCAGCGAGCTGCTGGGAAGAGATGGCCTCCACCTTTCTTCCCTGGGGAGGAGGGTCTTCTCAGCCAGACTGGCTGACCTGCTGTACCGGGCTTTAAACTAAGCCCATTGGGGGGTGGGGGGACTACCACCACTGCTGGCCCACTGAGCAGCCCTTGCAAAGCCAGCAGGCCAAGGTGCTTAAGGGAGCCCACCCTTGCCCCAGCCCTGGTACAATCTGTGGGCAAGGCAAGAGCCCCCAAGGGGACACTTGCCTGTCTATACACAAATGCCAGGAACTTGGGGAATAAGCAGGAGGAATTTGTCCTTCTGCTTAATGTAAATAATTATGACATCATAGGGATAACAGAGACCTGGTGGGACTCCACCCATGACTGGACCACGGGTATAGATGGCTATACCTTGTACAGGAGGGATCGTGTAGATAAAAGGGGTGGGAGTGTAGCTCTCTATGTTAAGGAAAGCTACATGTCCCTGCAAGCTGATATTGGTGACCAGGGTGGACGACTGCAGACCCTCTGAGTTAAAATCAATGGGGATCATGGCACAGGGGACACAACAGTGGGGATCTACTACAGACCTCCCACCCAAAGTCCTGAGCTTGACCAGGAGTTCACCTGGGAACTGGCTGAGGCCTCATGCTCTAGGACCATGGTTGTCATGGGTGACCTCAATTACCCAGACATCTCATGGGAGGATCACACAGAAAATCTGAGCGGTCGTAAAGCTTCCGCTTGTGCGTGGATGACCTCTACCTGAATCAAGAAGTCTATGGGCCAACAAGAGGCAAAGTGCTGCTCAACCTGGTACTGGCTACTGGGGATGACCTACGGCGACCTAGTGACCCATGGGAAGCTAGGTGACAGTGACCGTGAGCTGATCACCTTCACCATCCCCCGTAAAGCTGGCAAGTCAGTCAGCAACACAGAAGTTCTTGACTTCAGGAAAGCTCAGGAGGCTTGTCAGTCAAGCCCTAAGGGACCATGACCCCAGGGAGAGGGGAGTTTAAGAAGAGTGGTTGCTTCTCAAGGGAATGATCATCAATGCACAAGCTAAGTCTATTCCATCTCAGAGGAAAGGCAGCAAGAGGGCACAGCAGCTCCCCTGACTCTCCAGGGACCTAGCAGACCTCCTGAGGCTAAAAAGAAAGGCCTACAAAGGAAGAAGGATGGGATTCACCTCCAAGGAGGATTATTCTGCACTGGTCCAGTTGTGTAGGGAGCAAACCAGGAAAACCAAAGCTGCAACTGAACTCCAATTAGCTTTGAGTATCAAGGACAATAAAAAGTCCTTTTTCAGATATGTAGGGAGCTGGAGGAAAAGAAAGGGCAACATTGG
>NW_017728912.1:15489075-15518172 GCF_001723895.1 Crocodylus porosus
CTGCCATCGGAGGTGGTTCAAGCACCTACATTGAACACCTTCAGGAGCAAATTGGATGCTTATCTTGCTGGGATCCTATGACCCCAGCTGACTTCGTGCCCTTTGGGCAGGGGGCTGGACTGGATCTTCCAAGGTCCCTTCCAGCCCTAATGTCTATGAAATCTATGAAATGGAGTCTGTGTCATAATACTGGTCTTGCAGGCTGTCTAACAGATCATACAGCTCTAAACATGCATTCACTGTGGTGAAACATGCTATAAAGAAGCCGGTGTTGGCTGAGTATGTAATGCTCCTTGGTGTGCTTCCAAGACATGCAGAATGTCTCATCATCAATAAATTCACAGGAGGAAATGTCATAGCTGGGAGAAAAGAGACAGCCAAAGAGGTCTTTGGGGTCTCCAATGATACTGGTGTTTTGGAGGTTTGTCCTCCGGCCGCATTTACCCCACAGAGAATTTAGAAGTACTTCTGCAATTTGATGTTTTACAGGGTTGGGTTTAATATACTCAGGGTGTAAAGACACGCCTTCTTTTTGCAATACATTGGCCACATATTGGTCTTGTTTTTCTTTGTCAGTACACCAGCAGGATACCCTGAGACTTCCTGTTTGTTGTATTTCTACTTTGTACCCCTTTGTGACACCTTTGTTCCATTCTAGGGTGCACCAGGTACCCAGCAGGACCCTTTCCTGGATGCAATTCAGGTGATTTGTTTCTGCACAGGTGTGGCATAGTGGGTACATAAGTTTCCCATTCACCCTGACAAGCAACACAGGGAAAAAGAGATTGCATGGCAGGTACAGTTTCACCTTGGCCAGCCCAAAATATCTTAACAGGGGGCTGAAATAGTTGTAAATGATTTTGGGTGTCCAATGGGGTATTCCTTTGTTTTGTTTATGAAGGGGTAAACTAGTAAAATCAGAACAGTGATTTTTTTCATCCAGGTTAGCTTTGTAATGGAGACAGATGGCATTAGTTTTCCCCCTGAAGACAGCATTCCTAGGCATCAGAGGAGAAGGCAATGAGGTTCTACTTAAGAAAGCTGCAAGCTCCTCATCTAATTCTAACAAAGTCCTCTGCTCATGCTCCCAAATGGTCCTCATGGTAAACCCCACTCTCAAGATAATCGCCCTTTCCTGTGCTTATAATTCAGAAACACGTAGGTTGTCCCTGTCAATGGGTTCCACTTGCTTTCATTCTAGCAAGCAACACAGCTGTAGAAAAAACAGCCATTCAACTCAAAGGCTGTGGGTTTCCCATCAATGATAGCATAGCCACCTAAAAAATAACCCCTCACCTGAAATTCCCCACCCTGTAAGGCATGATGAATTTGAATATTTTCTGTTTCAGAGATGTATGTGAGCCACTGGATAGAGGGGATCGAAAATCTTTGTCTGTCTGTGATAGTTGTCCAGGGGAACTAGTGCTATGGTCTGGTCTTTCAAAAACATAAATCTGTACATGGCCATACAGACAGAAGCCAGTATGATATTGAAAAGGGTTTATGCAGAGATTTACATGTTTGAGTTTGCCTTTCTTTTTCACCATCTCTACCTGCCAGGTCATCTACATCGTTTCATTCCTGTAGGAGTAACAGGCCTCCTTCAAAATGTTTACATCTAGCTGGCAATAACAGGCCAGCTCCTTTTGGATATCAAAGGTCTTATCACAATTGTCCCGATACCATTCTAAAAATTATTCTCACTAGGCATCATGTTTTCAACCCCATAGTACTCTGCTTCTGGGAGAGGCTTCACATAATTCTGATTTTTCCCTCATGTTAACAAAATGTGGGAAATGCCCTTTGCATTCTTTGAACCCCATGGCCTGGGGGAGCTTGCTAAGTTTCATAGGTAGAAAGTTTAAAAAAATCTATTAAGCTATTATCTAGACTGGTGACTTCTATACACATGAGTTCACCACCCTGGATAATGAGATTCATGCCCATTTTTTCCTCTAGTAACTGGATAACAATGAAGTAGCTGTCTTGGCCCTTAGCATTGTGAGCTATGAAGGTGTAGCCCTGGTACTTTTTATTGATAAAGACCTTAACAAAGTCATTCTTCACCCTTAAATTCCCAAGCCTGTTCTGTCTCTTGGGTCTCAGCCTCCCAGGGGGTTTCTAGGGCTAACTCCATTGTGCATATGTAATCTAGTATGTGCATCCTGGTCTCCTACATACATTCAAAATCATAAAAAAAAAAATGTAACCCTCCCCTATTTCAGGTTCAGTAATCCATGGCATAAAGCACTGGTGCTTGTCTACATCCATGATCCACCCATAGCACTGTTTGCATTGCCACCCTTTGCATTCATGGTTTTGTCCACATAAGATTTACATTTATAAACCAAAGTTTTAGACAGTCAATCTTATCTTTCAGAAGCCAGAACTGTGCATCTCTCTAAGCACCATAAGGAATGACAGACCAGTTTACAATTAGGACACCTCTGTGCCTCACCCACATTATCTGCACAGTCTGGGCTCAGACAGATGCAGCACCACAACCTGCATGCATGGGTATGACTGTACAATGCCTGACAAAGATCACAATAGTTTCTCACCCCAAAAACCTTTTTCATATCCAGTCAAGTATCAAAGGTGTTTGGACCAATTAAATACTGTCTCTCTTTGGCAGTATTTTGGGAATAGGGGATAGAGTTTATTACTATACAGGTGCCACCACCCGCCTGTCTTGCAACTACCACAGTCAACCGGAATGTTGAATCAAACCGTATTTCTCTCTGACTTTGTAACAACTTACTGATCCACTCCAGAAACAGGTCAGTGGACATATTATTTAAATTAATAGCTGGAGAATATAAGCAGCTGTTCATACCACTTGCCTTAATATGGAGCTGGACATAATCAGAGGTGTGAATAAACGGCGAAGATAGTCTACAATTTATTCTACCTGCCTTCTTATGGCTTCAAAAGCCACATGTTCTCATAGAAGTTCCAGATTCCTAAAATGAAACTCTTCTATATACCTCTGGGCTCCAAACATAGCTATAGTCCACTCCTACCTTTTCACCCATACCATTTCTACATCTGGCAAGACATCCTCTACAGGCTCAGGAGAGACTACATTAAAGGGACCCTCTGAGGAGTCTTTTAAATCATTTTCACCATCCCTACTGTCTGATCCCACAGACCCAGGAGGAGAGGGGGTTTTTGAGGGGCTCTCTAGAGGGTCTTCCAATTCATTTTCACCACTGCTGCTCTCTGGCACCACAGGCTCAGGAGGTGAGGGAGGTTTCAATGGACACTCTAGAAGGTCTTCAAAATCACATTTACAAGACCTGATCTCTGGCTCCACAGACTTGGGAAGGTTTGGGGCATTTGGGCATTTCTTATTCTTTCTCAGTAGGTGTTTAGCCTTTTCCACTCTCATCTTTAAACAGGCCCTTACTTTTTGCCCCACAAGCCACTTGTTCTCAGGTTTGTCAGCATCTCCCCTCTTATGCCTAGTTATACCATGCCTAGTTTCAGGGCCATACAGACCACCTCCCCTCTATACAGCATCTGTTCTTTTGGTTGAACAATAATCATGATCTTTCAAGGCATTATGGGTACCAACAACAAACCCCAAACTCTCTTGTTGCTTGAAAAGTAATCATGATCTTTCAAACCTCATCAGGTTCTTCTAAAACGTGTGTGTGTGTGTGTGTGTAATCAGTCTTGTGTTTCTTATTCACAGACCCCAAAACAGCAGCTTTGGCATTGTGAATGTTCGTGTTTTCACACCTGACTCTCTCAGGGTTTGGTGGTGTTTTCCTCTGAGGAACCATGCAGTCTTTTCTTTTCTTTTCTTTTTTTCACTGTGTCCTTCAGCTCTGTGTGTGGTTTGGTTTGGTTTGGTTTTTGTTGTTTTGGGAGGGGGGGGCGGGTTCTAATCCATGGGGTTTCTGATCCTCAGTGTTTCTGTGGCTTTTGGTGAGTGCTGTTGGAGGCCTTCAGACTAAATCGCATCCCTCTGGTGTTTCTGGAACTTCATCTCGCTCTTTGGAGGTGTTGCATGAGATCACTTAGGAAACATTAAAATTGACATCTCATCATCAACAATTAATGTTCAAGATGAACACACACTCTGACCCTAACTCTAACCCTACCTCTAACCCCAAAATGCATGTAGTTTCAACAGTTACAAGGCTGAAAGAAACACCCATGCTTTAAAAGACCGTTAGCAGAATTAAACCCACCACCCCAAAACATACATCCACACACAGTTTCAAAAAGCTTGATTTCAGAAAATGTATCTTTCACCATGGGGTAAAGACATGAAGGGGTATGATTGTTCTGGTTTTCCATTCGTGAAGAAGGGTTTCTGTTTTGGGACAAATGTTTATAAAATGATGTTCTGACTTAAGTGTTATATTCACACACCCATAGATGACCCCTCCATCGTTAAATTAATTTTTACCTTTCTGTAGTAAAGATGCCTGTAGTACTTGCGGTTTTCCCACTAGATAAATCCTCTGTAATGAAGACCACAAGAAACAGTAAGTAAAAGACACTGTGATGAGACAGAAAAGTTGTCTATACGCATAGAGTAAAAATAGTTACATACACCCTGCCTTGGGCTGACCCTTCTGAGATTTTTCTGGTCTAAAGTTTGGCTGCTTCCTGCTGAAGGGTTGCTTTCTGGGCTTCTCAGGGTTATATCCTGATGCCTTCTGATTTTTATATTTATGATATTTTGATATTTATGAGGCCCCTCCCTCTGATTGGGGGATCATCATCAAGGACTGCCCTGGTTTTTCAATACTGGTTTCTGATTCGTTCCTGTAGACTCATTGTGATGGATTCAAATCCATTCAATTTTGGGGTGGTACCACCCTGACTGTTTCTTCTGTAAGATGTCTCACCGTGTCCTTAACTGTGACTCCTTTTATACCTCCAACCCCCATCTATATCCTCCCCTTACTTTTTCACAGATGTCATTCTTCAGTCTTTTGGGTATTTCTAATGAGATTTATTTTCATCAAAATCTGTACATAATTTACAATTTTTCCTAGTTTTACATTATATCCTGGCTACACTTTTCTCTGGAGCAGGAATTTGTAATTTATTGTTCCAATTAAGAATTCAAGGTAGGGTACCAGAGATTTAGCCTCCTCATGAATAACACCATATAAAGCAGCATTTGGGTCTCCAGCCAAGTGAATATGGTTTATAATCACCACACCCTGAGCTAAATGTTTCTCAGTGAGGCATAGACAACCCATAGAGTAACCTAATACAATTATAGCATTTGGAATACTCTCCATAGACAGCTGAGTACAAAATTCCTACACTTTCTGGTTTATATCCTCATCTGTCCGGTCCATACAGTCATGACTTCCTTGACCTGGTGCCCATAGGAGACAGCCCCTGCAATCTTCAAAAAGTCTCCGTCTCAAGCAATATTTCAGTATGCTTTAATAACAAACATGTACCAGAGATTTCATGAACCTTCTATGGCCCTGCAGAGAGATGGGGCCTGTTTGTTCATTTCCTAGCTATCTTCCAAAGGCCACAGAACCTTCTTTTTCTGAACCACCAGTTCTCTGATTGTCACAAAAACAGCTTTTCTTTTCAAATACAGGGGTTACAGGGCTGGCTTCTGCTGCATTCTCTTTCTGGTGTCATGAGAGGCTTTGCCAAGTGGCAGAGGGATTTTAAAGGAGAAACTCTACTTAACCACTGCTTAAGGAGTTCATAGTTAATTCCCACCCCACACCACCAGCACCTAATGAAGACCCCCACATCCCACCCCACAGGTGCCACTCACCAGACCCTCTGCCCCCTTGGAGACATCTTTTCCCTCAGCATCCAAAATGAGACACGTCTCTTCTCCAGAATCCTCAGCATCTACTCTGGGCACCTGGCCATCAAACATCTCAGAAAACCCTTGGATTAGGGCACTACTCTCCTTTAATCTCCCCCTATTCAGAACTATTTCTATGGTAGTATTTTCTTGCCAGACATCTTTTAGGGCTTGGTTTTAAGACAGGAACAAAGTGCCTTACTGGTACAGAATCCATATTTGCTCCGTGTGCAAAGAGATGATACAGTTAACATGGACCCACCCTGTTACCATAGAAAGCTGCTCCCTTCAAAAAAAAAAAAAAAAAAGGTAAACCTAGATTAGTTACTTCAGCAGAGCCCTTGGGGTTTAGCTTGCCTGACACTCTCATGGTCTCTGCCGGTGACTCTGATGCAGTCTGTTGGGTGTCTGCCATGGTCTGTGTATCCATTTTGGGAGTCTGGGAATCTGTCTCAACCACCTAGATCTCCTCTATAGTGCTGCCGAGAGAGGTCTGAACAATGTCTGAGGCTTCCAAAGTGTAAGAATCCATATTTACTTCTGTCTGCATTAGTGTGGTCTCAGAAAATACGTGGCCTGGTTTGGAGGGTTTTCCAACAGGATTTAGACATGAGACAGGCCAGGGACTGCCAGCCTAGCCCATTCTGATGTCACAGGAACATATGATGGAACAGGGTGTTCTGGGATGTATCATGGCAGTCAAGATGGCCACCAGCATGGCTGCCAGGGTGTTGGGCCTTATGACGTCTCAGGCCATGTGATGAAAACAGGGTGTTCTGGGACAGAACATGGCAGCCAAGATGGCCACCAACATGGTGGTCAGGGGAGGATCTTCTGATATCAGGGCATGTGATGTAGCAGGACTTCCTGTTTCATGGCCAGAAACAACCCAAAATGAAAAACTTCTGGGGGAGAAGGGGCAGGGTTTCTGGTGACAAAGGTTGGGGATTAGGGGTGGGACTTCCAGCACCAAGATGGTGGGCAAGGGTGGGGCCAGGGGTGTGGGGTGGGGCACCTGTCAGGGGGCAGGGCTTGTCAGTTATACTACTCCCCTCTTCCCAGGCTGGGTTTGTATCCATTGACCTTGTTATGTTATTGGACAGCCTGTCTGCTTTGACGGTTATTAAATTGTGTACATGTGAGACCCAAGCTTTTTAGAAATCAGTTAACACCTGCTGCCCATCCTGAACCATTAATATATTGCACGCACCCCTATAAGCCAATTCCCAAAAAGCAAACATTTAAATACCATTTTCTAAGCCAACAAATATCAGTCTACTTTCTAATACCATATAGGGAAGCTGTTGGCAACCTTTCACAAACCACACTCCAGCACGACAAGGTTTTGGTCTGGTGTAGGTCAGATGGCTTCAGTGGTGTCACGGGGTTTCTTTGCACCCAGCTGAGGCCAGGTACATGGAAGCTGTACCTGCATCACTGCCACTTTTCTCAACCCCCCAGCTCCCTGGCAGGAGCTCAACTCCTGGTACCAGCTCCCCACCAGCTGGAAGCTGTGCCCATGCCAGTACAGCTGTGCTGTATGTTGCCTACCTCTGATGTAGGGCATATTTTATCCAATAAATTCTTCATAATTACAGGGACTGAGGCATTTCAGAGTCCTTGGTCTCTTCTGCAATCTTTCTCTGGCATACTATAGTTTGTAGTCCCGCATTGTTAATAGTGTTTGCAAACAGTTTTAATAGCAAACACTATTAACAATACAGGCCCCCAATTTAGTTTCCTTTAATAAAAAAAGATTCTATTATCTACAACCATAAAGTAAACCATTAATCCTCAAAATAAGACCATCTTAATTTTTAGTAAGACTGGCCATGTAGCTATTTAATACAGTTTAACTAATGCACTTAAAAAGTCACCTAGTTTAATCCACATTAACTTTCCTGAATGCCCCTGCGTATACAAGCTCCAAAGCAGGATTTTGAACTAAACTGAATAATAATATGCTTTGGTCCCTCCAAGGCCAGATCCACTCTTAAAGACATAATCTCTGTGAAACTCTCCATAGAGAAGCATATTATAACACCAGGAAAATGATTTTGTCCATATACTATTTTCGCTTTAAATTTGTTTCTTTTTTCTCTTTATAATCATAAAATAGTTATACTTAAGAATCACGGAGGTTTTGCTTGTTTTCAATTGTGGTGTCCTCTAAGTATTGCAAAGAACCTCTTGAAATGAAAATGATTTGTGCCTGTGGACTACCTTGATGAGTGAGATTTATTATAATATTAATTGCCACTTATTTTTCTTAAAATTATGAATTCTTACTTTTTGAGAGAAATCTACTTTACGTTCAACTTGGAATGCTTTTTTTCTACTCACTTCTCCCATGGATTCTATATAGGAGGTTCCTTAAGGCAAAATACTATTTTCACATCACCAGCAAGTAAAATCTACTGCTAAGAAATAAACTAAGCTGCTATAAAGAGCCCCTGTTTACCCTAAATTTTATGTACATTCACACTAGCTGCACCTATGGCATCCAGTTTTTGCTAGTAACAATCCCTCCGAAAACTGTAATGGATCATGAGTGCAGATTTGGTCTTTGTGATATTTGTGCACCTGTAACTAGATAAGCAAACATCAAAGACTATGATACCGTTTGAATTTATCCAATCAATTTCATGCAAGTTCATGACAGAAGGGATTGCTATGATCAGTTAGTTTGATCTCTTGAAGTTACTGGGCAAGTTTATGTACCAAGTCCATAATATGTCTTAGTTAGCATACATTTTAGGCTAGGGACAGAAGTTACACATAAACCGAATTAAGTGATCAGAAACCAGTTTAAACCTATAACAGAATATAAATTTCTGTTATGTAAGCACATAAACCAGTCTTCAAAATGGCTGAAACTGGTTTAAGATAAACCTGGTTGAATGTAGTATCAGACTTAAGTGATTTAGGTGAAACCAGTTTATGGAATTTCTGTCCCAGATACCCTCCCAATTCAATTAACTCAGTCCTCCAGCATCCCAAGATGCTGTGCAGCCCTGGCCTATGCTCTCTGCTCCAGCAAAGCAGGGTAGCCCAGTCTCCAGATGTAATATCCCAGACAGCCTGGAGCCCTCCCATGTCCTGCTCTGGTAGGAATTGACCTGGGTCCCAGCTGGGGTGGAAGTAAAACCCTGACTGTAGGCTTTCCAGCATGCTTGGCACAGCCTGGCTTGGGGTCTGGAGCTAGCAGGGGGAAGGGAGGGGACCCCACTGCGGGCTTCCCCACCCTTCCTGTGCTAGTCGCAGCCTGGCTGGGAGCCTGGAATATGCTGAGGGAAAGGGATAGGGCAGCTGTTTCTCCCCCCTCCCACCATGATCTTAGCCTGCCTGCTGTCTGTGGAGAGACATGGCTGGGTCACAGGCAGCATCACCTAAAAGCCATTTGGTGATGCTACAGTTCAGTAACTCTGGTGTGTGTATGCAAGTACTAAATGCCTGTGTAGTAACAACTGTACTGCCAGTGTCTCGTGTTGATGCAGCCTGTAGGAAAAATCAGGTTTACAAATCTGTAGTGGTTCACTTTGAGAGTGCTTCTTCCATAACACACAAACACTTCATACTCCCTGCCATCCACTTCCCCTAGATAAGGGACTAGAAATCCAAGGGCATAGGGGAAAAAAAGGGAAGACACCCCAAGTCTAGAGTTAAGAGGGAACCTAGACAAGAAGAGTGGGGAACACAGAGATTTCTAGCTTCTGGAAAAAGGAACCTGAGGACATTGCTTCAGGCAAGAAAGTAACAGTAAGGCATTCCTGGTTTTGGTTTGTTTTCTATCCATCTACAAACCTAACAACATTTTTATTTTGTTTATCTATCTCAATCAATACACCTGTTTTGACCTTTTACCTTAGACTTTGTGTGGTTATTAGGATGATTTCAGGGCAGCTGGCAACATCAGGAATTCCATTTCAATGGGGATAACAAACCTATTTTCTCTTGCAAACCCAGGGATCACCAAGATTTTGGGGGTGTCTTTCCCACTAAGGTATAAGGTCTGGTCGTAATGCTGATTTAAATTAAGATTTACTAGGGGGAGACAAGTCTCCTGTAAGCAAGACTTAGTCAAAACTTGAGGAAATGTAACAAGGCAGTAAGGATAGACCCCCAAATTCTGCTGTCACCCCAAGGTGAGACCAGGCTTTTTGTCACAAGTCATTCTAATAATAGATGGGAGCTGTGACAGTAAAGGTAAGTATTTCCCTGTGCTAAATTCTTATGTGAACTCTCAACACAACATAATTCAAATGGACGTCCTTAATATATATTCAGTAAACCTTAGGAAACACAACAAGCTTTGCTGCATTAGTCACATCCTTAAGCATTATATGTTACTGAGGCAAAGCTTTTTCTGGATGATATCAACAACAAGAGGAAGATGGCGGTGAAGACAGGCCCAGCAGTGGAAATGTTAATATATGAACAGAGGGTTGTTAGCCTGCCAGCTGCCAGATTTGAGGCACTCAAAAGGTTAATTCCCTCTGGAGGTTGCCCCAGAGCCTCGCCCCATCCAGAGATGCAAGGCACCAATGAAAACTTCAAATACAGAGTTAAAGTTAATGGAAGTGTATATTGTAAAATCAGTGCCAAAACAGAAGAGCAGCAAATCCACAACATCTCAACAACAATAAACCAATCAGTAAACAGTAATACCAATACAGGCAGTCATTGGATTTATGACCCAATTGGTTACTGAATGTGATTCTGTTGAGTGACATGAAAACCAGGTCTTAAGTTGAAGCATTGCAACCTAAAACCAATTTTCCCTTAGGAACAATGTTGCCCTTGACCCTTGTTTGGTGTTGTAGCAGGTTGGAGAGAGTTCTGAGTCTGGCTTTGTTGATTTGAGTGCCTATAGTTTTGAGACGGTACTGTAATTGGAAGAATCCCTATTCCAGATCCTTAAAGTATTCATCTTGGTTGGTAGGTTTGGAGCAGATATAGTTACAATGTAAGCCTTAGCTGTAGATGATGGATCTAGTGGTGTACTTAGGGTGAAAACTGGTAGCATGAAGGTTATCTATGGCAGTTGGCTGGTTTCCAATACAATGTGATGGCAATGTGGCCATTGCAAACTTTTACTGTGCTATCTAGAGAATGAATTTTTGGAGTGTAATATTCTAGAGTTAAATTGCTGGAGGGGTGGAAGTTTTTAAAGTCCTAGTGAAATTTCGCTAGAGGTTTTGTCCCACGTGTCCATCGGTGTACCTGAGGTATACCAGGAGGATGAGTAGACAGCTACAAAGAAAATGGACTTCAAGGTCTGTAATAAATATGTTGGCATACTGGGGGGCCATATTTTTTCCATGGCAGTACCATTCATTTGCAGGTATAGGGAACCCGAAACCTGAAATAGGAAAAAGCGTCTGGACAAAGTAAGAGAAAGTAATGGAAACCGAAGCCAGAAGCAATTTTTTCATCAGGGCTAATGCTCTTCATGGCTTGTAATCTGTCCTCATGTGAGCTGTTGGTGTAGCAGAGACTAGACATCCATGGTAGCCAATAGGGAATTTGCTCAAAGCTTGCCAATAGAGACCAGTTTCTTTACAAACTCTATGGGGGCTTGAAATAGCCAACAGCTAAGAGAGCATTAACATGACCAGAAACTCCCTTCATGATGGTGCCAATGCCAGACAATGGAGTGTCCTGGATTGCCAGGTCTGTGGATCTTGGGTAATAAGTAAAAGTTGCTTGGCCTACATTCCTAGGAAATGGTAATCATCTTCTCCTGTGTTTCTAGAGGTAACTTCTTTAAGAGTTTATTTAGTTCCTTATAGTATTGTGCTATGGGGCCCTCTGTCAGGAATTGTCTTTGTTTCCTGTATGTATACTGTTTTGTTCATGACAAAAGTGGCACTTCCCTCATCTTGATGTATGAAAATATCTGGGTTGTTCTTAAGGATGGGTATGGCTTTCCATTATGCAGGACTGAAGTTGTGCACAGAGGCAGAAATAACTTATACAAAGGTCTGCAACTCTCAGGTGGATCCCAGGAGCTGTCCTTCTTCTTGTGCTGTCCAGTCCACTTTGTAGCACATTAATCCTCATCGTGGAAATATTGCCTCAAACTTAGGTGGTGGGAAAAAGTCTTGAGGTCTCCATACATCCACACTATATCACCCACAAAAAATCCTTGTATCTTTAATATTTCACATTATGGCTCCAATATCTTTCCAACAGTACCTGACTTGCATATCACTTGGTTTCTTACACGTTAAAGTACAAGAACTTACCCTAACTTTGGCATCAGATGATTCAGGGGGGAGTGTACTGGTGTTATCACAGCTCACCTTGCCTCCAAGAATGCTGGTCTCAGCTACCAGATAAACATACATTGAGCTCTCAGCACCTACTGCATGCCCTTCTCTGCTACTGTACACCAGTTGTACTTCTTCCACTCAACCTGTTCTATAAATTATGCCAAATCCCTAAAGCAATATTTATTAAAGGAATGTTTTATTACTCACCTATTTTTCCTCTGTTAAAAGAAGTAACTTGGTACCATGAGAGGATTACCATGCCACCTGCTTTGTCCCATTTTAGCAATGGGTAGCCATTCACCTTGAACACCAATTTTTGAACTTTAAAACAAACTTGGAAACTCATTGCTGTAAGAAACTAGAAGCATCACATTCCCTTTGGATCTGTTAAAATATGTGAAGCCTCTCTGTTTTGTTCTGTCTATATTAGGGAACAATAAAATAAAGAAAACTAGTATCACGCAAATGTTTCCTTTCCATAATCTTTTTTGTTTGTTTGTTTGTTTTTGCAAAAATGTTCCACAACAAATGAACATGTGAGATGTGACATTTCTAAATTGTTTCTGTAATCAGTTATTGTCTTTGTCTATGAGACAGCTTGTTTATTAAATATAATCCATCTTTGGGCAACTCAATAGAAAAAAATACTTTCAGCTTATTTCCAAATACTATAGCTAATTAGGTTTATTTTGGGTTTTTTCTGAACTAAAATAAGAATGCAGGTAGTTAAAGCCACATTTCCTAATGTATGATCCATTGTTCCTAATGTATGATGCATTGTTTCTTATATATTCTTTCACTGATGTTACTATTTACAATATTCTTTCCAGGGATTCATTTATCCTTATATTCTCATTAGATCAGCATTGTGTATGTCCCAAATCCTTTGTTGTCTTGTCTTGTCTTGTCTTGTCTTGTCTTTCACCATGGCTATTGCTCTAGCTGTGAACGTATCTTACAATTTTGTCCATTCACTCCTTATTGAACAAAGCTACATATTTATAACAGTTTATTGGCTCATTAATCACTAGTTAATAACTAGGAATACAGATACAGGACAACAAGCCAGTAGTTGATTTTGAGGATAAAAAAAGCATTTTTTTAGGAAAATTAAAATACTGCTGGACTGTATAGGATTATAAAATAACCAATGAATGCAGAGCATTGTGGTGCGGGGGGAGGAGAATAAATAATTGTCTAGAGAGGAGATAAGACAATGCTGTAGAAGATGCACACAGCAAGAACTTCTAAAAATCTGTTTTGAGATGATGGAAAACCCTGAACCTATTGAGTCAGGTTATTAATCCTGGAAACCATTCTTGTATCAGTCTAGCTACCTACTTCCCCAATTTTTACAGTAGAAAATCATTACTATGCCTACAACTGGGAGCTTGATGCCATGGATGTCACTACTCAGTAGGAATTCTCTACTACCTAGCTACATCAGTTCTGTCATGTAAGGAAATATTGAGTGCTAAATTTCTGTTGTGTTAGTAGAGAATGCTAAAAAATGAACAAAATATAAATCTTTCCAGTGTTCCAACTGCAGTGCCTTCATTTCTGCTAGTAATTAAATGAACTGGTAATCATGACTACTATTAAGAATTCTAAGGGCAGTTTGAAACTAACAAGGATTGGATTACTTTCACTCACTGTTGCCCAGACTTTGCCAATAGATAAGAGACAGACTCTGGATGTGTGTACTGGAGGTGTAAACTCAGAAGGTGGTGATAAAGAATGACTTACACAAACTCATGGACTCTAATGTGTAAGAAGAGCAAAAATGTCCCATTTCCTTTAGTGTACAAAATTTCAAATAGCAGCTTCTTATTACATAGCAGCAGGGCCAGACACAGGCATAGATGAACCAGGTGTCTAGACAGAAAGACAGCCCCCAAATGTTATCATCATCATCATCAAATTGGTCAGACCCAGAAAATGTAGTTGATGGAAGTCAACCGTGGTGGTGCTGTGTGCCCTGTGACCAGTGGGGTCCCTCAAGGCTCTGTCCTTGAGCCCATATTGTTCAACATCTTCTTCATTAATGATGTGGACATTGGCGTCAGGAGCGGACTGGCCAAGTTTGCCGATGACACCAAACTTTAGGGTAAAGCGTCCAGACCTGAGGACAGGAAGGCAATCCAGGTTGACCTTGACAGGCTCAAGAAATGGGCAGATGATAACCTGATGGCATTTAACACTGAAAAATGCAAGGTTCTCTACCTTGGGAGGAAAAACCCGCAGCACGCTTATAGGCCCAGCAGTGCTACACTTGGGGGTCATGATTGACCACAATATGAAAATGAGCCTTCAATGTGATGCTGCAGCTAGTAAAGCAAGCAAAACACTGGCTTCCATCCATAGATGCTTCTCAAGAAAATCCCAGGACATCATTCTCCCATTGTACTCAGCCTTGGTTAGGCCACAGCTGGAGTACTGAGTCCAGTTTTGGGCTCCACAATGCAAAAAGGATGTGGAGAAGCTTGAGAGAGTCCAAAGGACAGCCACACTCCTGATCAGAGGTCAGGAAAACAGACCTTACGATGAGATGCTGAGAGCTATGGGACTTTTCAGCCTGGAAAAGCGCAGGCTCAGGGGTGATCTGGTGGCCACCTATAAGTTTATAAGGGGTGCTCATCAGGATCTGGGGGAATGTCTGTTCACCATAGCGCCCCAACGAATGGCAAGATAGAATGGTCACAAACTTCTTGTGACCGTTTCAGGCTAGACATAAGGAAGAACTTCTTTACTGTCTGAGCCCCCAAGGTTTGGAATAGACTGCAGCTGGAGGTGGTTCAGGCACCTAATTTGAATGCTGGGATCCTATGACCCCTGCTGACATCCTGCACTTTGGGCAGGGGGCTGGACTCTGATCTTCCAGGTCCCTGCCAGCCATAATGTCTATGAATCTATGATTCGTCATCATCATCATCATCTTTGTCAAAGCGGTGCCTAATACTAAAAATTCACCTGTGGCCACAAGGAGTTTAAGTACTGTGCTGCTTAGCAGCTGATAAAAAGATGAAATCACTAAAGAATATCTAAGGACACCTGAGGTTGGGCATGTGGATATTAGCCTTGGATCGTCTCCATCTTCATCCTTTTCTTGTGTCAGCCTATAATAATGGTTTCAGGTGATGAATAACCTAATTGAACAAGTTTGATCAATGCTGCCTGCGAAAGATCCTTCAAATCCAGTGCGAATACAGATGCAGGAGGATGCTAACATTGATGCAAGCAAATACCATGAGTATTGAGGTGATGATCATCTGACATCAACTTAATTGGGGTGGCTATATCATCTGGATGTTCAATTCAGACAGCTGAAGCAAGTTTTATTCTCCCAGCTGAGCCAAAATGTACCTTCACAAGGAGGGTAGAGAAAGCACTTCAGGGATGTCCTCAAGGCCAAGTTAACAAAATGCAACATTGATGATGTCCGCTTATGGGAGACTATCACCAAGGACTGCCCCAAATGGAGGAAGAGTCTGCTGCAGGTATCTCAGTACTTTGAAACCTCATGACAACAGGAGATAGAAAAGTAAGAGCAGCAGAAACTATCACGGACCAAATCAAGAATTTAGTCCATCCACCCCACACGAAAGCGCACTTGAGCTGTTGTAGTCTGTCAATCCCTGATAGGCCTCACCAGCCATCTTTGGAAACACAGATAAGGCAACCATCCTCCACTGTGAGGGATTGCCGAAGAAGAAAATAAGAATACAAGGTGCGTTACTGGCAGAGTTAGTTATGACTTCAAAATCAACCTGCACAGGTTATGCCTTCTTCCAAGTTAGACGTTTGAAATACAGTCCTAAAGCCTCTGGGGTAGCCCAGCCCAAAACACTCTTTGGTTTATTTCTAATTTTAGTCCAATCTAAATTCCAAATAGGAGAGGAAAAATAGCCATGCCTCCTTTGTGGCTGGCATAGTAACTTATTCCAGTAACCTAATGTGGAGTGGGCAAGTAAGTCAACTTAGTAGGGGTGCCAGAATTGCACCCCAACCCATGCAAAGACCAGACTTCACTAGCAGCAGCAGCCCCATGGCATTGCTTTTGCAGCCACAGAAAGCTTCACAGGCACTGCCTGCTGCTGTAGGAGCAAGAGCAGGGCAGACAGACCATGCAGCAGCTGCCAGGGACTGTTTTTGAGTCCCCAGCATGGGTAAAGCTTCTACTGCCCCCTTGCCAGCTCTCGAAACCCCTATCCTCCATTTCTCATCAGCAAATTCTTTCTCCCCTTCTCCTCCTCCTCTCCTGCAAGGTTCGCCCACGGCAGAACCCTACTCCTTATGTCTGTAATTTATTCTTGAGGTTTATTCTGCTTCCATTTTAATTTAAGTGATTGATGTTCAGCCATTATTTCAGAATTTGCTTCTTTGATCTCCTATAATGTCTTAAGTAATTTGAACCTAACTCCAGCTACTTTACTGTGCCAAACTTGCATAATTTTTTTCAAATTTGTTTTTTGAGTTATCTAGAGTTTTGTCACACACGACTTTTTTTTATTACTACCTTGATTGGACTTTGAGCAAGAATGTAATATTATGGATATTACTTTGCAAAGGTATGTATGTGATTCAGGCTATCCAGTTGCCATTTATATTCCATGCAAAAAATATTAAATTAATTAAATTAACTGTAATATAATTAAATGGGTAGAATCAAATTTTACTCTGTCCCTTGTGCTTATGATTTAAAAATGTGACAACCCTCTGTGTGTGCATCAGATAAAATAATTTATAATTATTTGTAGGTGTTGTAGGGTTTCAGCCTCTTCTTGATGGGTGCCTTGCCCTCAAGCAACGTCAGGGTGAGACGGGCTCAGGTGCCACCTAGGTTGTATGGGTACTACTCCTACTCATCTGCCACATTTTTGATGTTCCCTGTTGGGGAGGCAGTTCCCTTCAGGTGGCCCCCAAAAGCAAAGAGTTCTCAACCCTGGTCTTTTCTTTGTGGGGCTCCAAACCTCCCCTTTACACCACCCTTATCACGTCCACAGCCTGGACAGACCCTGCAGGTCTTCTGGATGATATCTCCTTTCACTCCGATTGCCCACACTGGGATGGATTGGGCCTTCTTGGCCAGTACAATCTTCCCCCACAGTCAGTTCCTCAGCTTCACTTGGTACATAAAGCTGCCCTGCCTTGGGGCTGACTAGGACTCTACATGAATCTAATAGAAAGCATCCAGCATCCGCCGACGGACCCCTGGGATCCTGTCTCCCAGTACCCACTTGTTACTTGAAATAAAGGAGAAAAAATAAGAAGGGGGCAGGGGGACTTTCTTGTCCTTTCCCTCCAAGTGATTGTGGAGGTGGGCAGCCGCTCTGTGCCCCTCCCTGATCCTTCTTCCCAGCATGACTGCCTTTGGATCGCTGCTGACCTGGGGTCGCTCTCTTGCTCCTCCTGAGCTGGAGGGGCATGCAGTTCCTATGCCGGGTTGCTCTTTCCTCCCCATTGACCTGCTTGTGTGGCTTAGCAGCTTCCTGCCACCATCCCCAGCCACTGTACCTGTATTACCTGGTGGGGCTGCGGTGTAACTCTTGACTCCCCAAGCTTGGGTTTCTACCCTGCTGTGCTGGAGCCCTCTGGTCACTGCTCCACTCCTCTTGCCTGCTTTCTAGCTGGTCAATCCTCTGTTTGGCTGCTGGTGTCTCCTGGTTGGCATCTCGATCTTTCCCCACCGGCCACTCAGATGTTCTCCCAGCCGCTATTTCAGCAGCCTGCATTTTGCCGAGGCTCCAGCCCTGTCCCTTGCTGAGCCACAGCTTCAGGGAGCTCCGGAACCATGGAGCTTGTGTCTGCATTTCTTCCCAGCTGCTGTTCATTTGGGCCTCTATGGTGAGTATCGGGGCACATGGCGTTGGGGTCTGGGACACACTATAGGGGCTTTTTCTGCCCCTTTCAGACTAAGTTATATATACTGCACCAGGCCCCATCCCCTGCCCACCCCAGTTCCTGGTCCTTAAAGCTTTTTTTTTTTTTTTTTAATTCACCAGCTGCTGCAGTGGCCTCAGAGCATCTAAGGCTCACGGCAGAGCCCTTCCACACAGTGTGGGGCAGCAAGGGACAGCGGGGATTGTCCCCCAGCTGGCAGAAGCCAATGAGTGGGTTTTTTAATTTTTTATTTTTAAAGGGCCAGGAGCTGGGGTGGGCAGGGTAGCCATAGGGGGCAGGCTGAGAGAGCAGGCGGGTGTGGGTGATCATGGCAGAGCCCTCCACATGGTCACAGAGCAGCAGGGGGCACCAGTGACTGCCCCCCCACCTGGCAGCAATCAGTGAGTGTGGGCTTTTTTTTTTTTTTTAAAGAGCCAGGAGTTGGTAGAGCAGGAGAGGCAGCCACTGAGGGTGGGCAGGGGATGGAGCTGATTTAGAGATTCAGCCAATTCTCTGAATCAGCTTCATCTCAATTGATTTGGGACAGAAATTCAAGTCACCAAATCCAATCACTGTCCCCTGAATCAGCTTTATCTGAAGCAAATACTAGATGCTTTGCACAAGCCTCCAGCTGTTTCTACCCATCTGTAGTCACTTACTTTATACTTTGAAAGTTCATTGGCGTAGGAACTATTTTTGTTGTTGTTCTTTGTTTATACAGCCTTTAGTGCAATAGAATACTGCTTAAGGACTGGGAGCCTTAGGCACTACAGTAACGCAAAATAGTTTCCCATCTGTTAGTTTATCTCTTTTTTAAAATATTTCATTCATTCAATCGGAAGACTTAAATCATTACTTGTGATTTAGGTACTGTTTTGCACTCTGACTTCTTGTTAATTGTGTTATCTTATCTATATTGAAAAATTCATATGCAACTTGGTAGGATTTTTCTCTCCAAACCTTTATTGAAAATAATTATATTTACAACAGCATCTCTTTTAAAAAGCATGATCAATCAAGCAATTTTTTATATTTAAGGTAAGCTCGTGATTAACTTGTTAATTCCAGTAGCTTTTTAGATGCAAGAGTTTTCTTTGAACAAGGATAATAGACTTAAAAATAGACTTAAAATATTTAAACATTACATGTCTTTTTGGATTAACGCAGTAAATTAGTTGTAGCCACTCTTTTCTTTGATTCTAACTAAAAATTGCACAACATTTTTAATGTTTCGCCTGACCAACTTTGCACAACTGATTTAAATTTTAAAAAATGTAGCTACATTGCATTATTCAAGTTAATTAAACCAAGTTGTAAACCATTAGTTTTTAACAGACTATTTTAATGTCAGAAAATATAGATAATTATTTTTAATATACATCACATAGTAATCGACATTTGGAGATATTAATCTCGTTCCCATTTTAGCACATTGAAATGCTTCTCATTTACTTTTAACAAAATATGTTCCTTCTGCATTGACTTCACAGACTTTGAGAGTAGGTGTATATTTCATAATTTCATTTTCATATGCTTTCTGTTCTCATTTTCTGTTTATCTTGTCATTAGAAACTATCCTCCCTATCTCTGTAACCTACAGATTAATTCTTTGACAGTCAAAGGTACTATATTTTAAGCTCAGAGTCTCTGTACCCAGTAGAAAGGATCTCAATTTCTTTTTATAACAGCCTATGGTTGTTTACTTCCCGTCCTAATTCACTCTCAGGTTTTATTTATTTTTCAGCTACATTTGGCATCATTTCACTGAAAGATAAATAAATAAATTTAGGTAAATGCTTTGAGCTAATTTTGGGCAAAGAATGTTGAATACACTACCATGTTCTGGAGAAAAAAAATTTAGTTACTTTATAAGTCTTCATTAATTCTTAAGTGGACTTGCTGAACAAGCCAAACCAAAGCAAGCAAGAAAAAAAATGAAAACCCTGCCTTACCCCTCAATCTCCATTCCTTAAAATAGAGCAATAAACCTCTGTCTCTCACTCTCTCTCTCTCATATATATATATATATATATATATGTGTGTGTATGTCCTTCTCGCTCTCAAATAGAGAGAGAGAATATATAGAGAATCTATATAGAGAGAATATGTAGAAAAATCTAATGACAACTTATATATATGAGTTGTCATTAGATTTTTCTCTCTGGAGTTTAGGTATCTTATTAAAGGTATAACACTTGGCCTCATTTTTCCTGTAGAGGAGAAGGGAGTTAAACATCACGCTTTCAATAAGCAATAGGAAATATTTTCCATGTACTAAAGCCACTTCAAAAAAATAAATGAAATCCAATAAAGGCTATTAAGATATTAAGCAAAATGACATCAGTGCTTGACATACGATCCATTCATTACTTGTCTGACTATAAGTTGCCCCTCTAGCCTCTTCCCCACCCTGTTCCAAAATTCATTTTTTATTGAATTCATTTTTATTTTCAGCCTTGCAAATGTATATTAACTACCTATTAAGGCAACTAGAAGAGTAGTCTTATTTCTGCTGCATATATTTTTGCATCATCTTATAAAACACATCAAGGATATTAATTTAAATATGTAACTTATTTCTCTATAATAGAAAAGTTGAAGAGAAACTAAAATTATGGTATTGCAAAATGTGTTTTAATCACCCTTATATTATGCTGATGGTGTAAAAGAAATGCTACTTTTTAATTTAAAATAAATCCAAGTACTGCATAATGTGTGTGGTGGGCAATTTGCAATTATGATCTTCATGATGAGATTCCTCCATGAAATGAGAGGTGTATTATAATTTAAATAGAGTTGTAGATCTGGTTGATTTTAATTTGTGACCTAAGGGTCAATAGTTATTCGGTGTAATAACCCTGCAGTAATATGACTCTTCAAGGCACATTTGTATAATGAGAAATCATAACTAGTTATAGGACGTATAATGATTTTTTTTCCCTTTGCCATTCAAAAATGTTACTGTATCAGCCTGCATTTTATAGACTTAAAACTCTAGTACTTGCATGTTTTTGCTAGACAAACTTATGATGCAACCGGTAGCACCTGATTTAGTGTAGCAGTTTACAAATGCTTATTGCTTTCAATATGCAGCAATATTCTTACTCTTTAAGAACTGCACTTTGCCATCATACTGCCAATAGCTGTGACCTTGGTGGATATTTAACAGGTCTGTGTCTCACAAGGTTCTCATCTCAGCTTTCTAGCTTTATTTCAAATTCCACCAAAAGAATGACTGATTAACTGTAGAAGGGACAATTCCTATTCCTATATGACTACTGACTACAAGGAAATTACAAAAAAAAAATCACGTTTATCACTGGCAAAATAACACTCATAAAACAGAATAAAAATATTGATCTTTGCATCTCTATATTTAACTATACACCTTGAGCTGAGCTAACTTAACTATTATAAAGGTAAGAACTCATCCACATTCTGTTTTCAGTTGTGTCCCTATAATCCTCAATGGAAAATGAAATATATCGAGAATTGATCTCAAATATGTACATGTGACTCAGAATTTAAGGGCAGAAATTTTCCCTTAGAGCAATAGTAACCTAATAGTTGCAACTCTACCAATGTAAAGAGAAGTTGTTTCTTCCCTGTTTGGTGTTACTTGGTAGGGAAGATCCTCAGTACTACTACATTTTAATGGTATTTCTTAAATGGACATTTAAGGATTCCTCTCTCATTAAACCCTCAGCTGGTGTCCAAAAAGCTAACACAAGTACTATATCACATGTTGACTTAAAGACTCTTAAGATATAGTCAGATCACACTTCAGGTTCTGAGATCATGGTCAGCATAATGGATCCTAAAGCCTTGTCCAGATGTGCAGGGACACATGCTTGCAGTGACAAAAACAGTAGCAGTATGGGCATCTGGTGCTGCCTTAGTCAGGGGCAAGCAGTCAGCAATGGCCCACAACTAATCTCGCTGACCAGGGTGGGGTCCCCCCACAGCCAACACTGCCAATGGGAGGAGGGGGTCCCCCTCAACCAATCTTGCTAACTGGGGAGGTCCCCCTGCAGCCAAAACCACCGACTGGGGGTGGGGATTCCCCCCATGGCCACTTGCAAGACAGCTGATCACTGCTTCTGGAAGGGGCTGTGGCTATTTCTGGGAGGGCCACGGCACTCCATTCCCTGGCTGGCACTTGCAGGGTGTGGCACCAGTGCTTCCTCCTGCTCCTCATGCCTCTTGCCTAAGCAGGGAGTGCAACCAGTCAGGGGATCTGCTGGTGCTATCAGGCAGTGCACGTGCACCCCCCTATGGAATTCTGTGCTACTACTTTTTCCTGTAGTGTA
This sequence comes from Crocodylus porosus, assembly GCF_001723895.1. Lineage (NCBI taxonomy): Eukaryota > Metazoa > Chordata > Crocodylia > Crocodylidae > Crocodylus > Crocodylus porosus. The sequence goes on from NW_017728912.1 coordinate 15,511,347, forward strand.
CACCCCTACACATGTGCTTTGTTGAGAGTCAAATTATTCCACTTCAGGTAAATTGCCCTTGCCCAGCTCCTCCCAGCTTCCAGCATGCTGGAGGATTTGAGGAATGACTGAAGGAATGGAGATGCTCTGGCCAGCAGCCACACCACCTCCCTGGTGGTGCCTCTGTGTTTGCTGTTGCATGCTCCTGTCATGTGCACTGTTCCACATTTTTTCCCAGAGCTTTTTTTCTGCTACTGGGACTTCCTGGTAGCAAATTTTGGCTCTGGGCCACAAATCTACAGCATAGGGCATGTTTTAACATTTCCCACATGTGGCTTCTGCTGCCATAAAGAAGCCTGTGGTGCCACTAACTGCATGTTCATCTGGACATGGCCTAGGTGAGCAACAACTGTGAGCAGCCAAGTTTTGTTTTGTTTTTTGCCACAAACTATCATGAATTGCACTTGAAAAAGTTAAAAAGCAAAGTGGACAGAGCACATCTTTCTTATACTCCCTGATAGAAATATTACTAAAAAATATCACTAAAACTATCACTGAGTTGTGCACTAGTTATATTTCAGAATGACCAGCACACATAGCTCTAGGAGGAGCACATTGTAGTATTCCAACCTGGAGTGGGTGAGTCTGGTGGGAAGGGAGATGGAGTGGGGAAAGGATAGCAAAACACATGCTTGCACATGAGAAGAAAATTGCAATTTATTTGTAAATAACATAATAGCTGCTATCCTAACCATCCTAAAATATTGCAGCAAAATGTGAATGTATAAACATTTATTTGCAGTGGGACTTTATACTACTGATGTTCTCTGGAACTTGGATAGAGATGGCCATGCAGATAAATGCCAATTTAAAGAAAACATGATTAAAATCTTAGTTTCTACATATTTGGTTTATTCATTGGATACGTTTATTCAGATTTGTCTGTTGGACTGAACCAAACATGTACATTTGCCTTTTAATGTAGGAGTTCACATTCTTCGCTGGATGTCAGCATGATAGTGCTATTCTTTAGGTTATGTCAGCCTGATAGAATTTAATAGCAACTGTACAGAAGCTAATGAACCTTCTTCATATATGACATTAGAGTTAATAGAGGAGATTCAGATAATTGTTCAAATGTTTGCATTACGTTACTTTGACAGACAAGAGAAAAACTGGAATTGTGATGTATGTTAGTAGCTTCTAAATATGATAATGATATGCAAATAATTATTCATTTTCATAATAACACATTCACACAAACTAATGTTTATTATTAGTACTTGTTCTCGTTTTGTTACAGTTTACTTTTGTAAATTAACAGTGCAATCTTTTAGGATTTTAAAGGAACTGGAAAATAAAAGTGACCATAAAGCTTGTAAATCCTTCTCAATTAAATTAAATGTGGGCATCAATTATAACAAAAAATACTCCTTCCTGTGCATAAGAAAGTATCCCCCCACCCAGTGCAAAAGATAATCATTTACCTGTCTTTTGCCATAGCAAAAAAAAGGTTAAAATGGCCAAATTTGTAATTCTTCTAGTACTGGAAAAAAATGATGACAGGTTTTTAAAGCTGTTATACATGAAGCAATATAAGAAAGACTTGCTAAGTAATGGATTCTCCTCCCTCCTACCAAATAGGAGAGAAACATCTTTTGAATCAGAAAAGGAAGAAAAACACTTGGGTCCATTTAAATATTGTATTTGCACTCTTGTTGGATTGATCAGAGACACACATGGTTTTGTGTCTGACTGGACTGACAGTAGGCTTCTGCAGGATTCATACGTCTCCCATTCACTCAGAGGAAAGTTTACAAGCTCTGCCAGTGAGCATCATTTTCTACTGGAAAGAAAAGGTCCCACCCTCCACAAGGTGGATATTAGATTAGGATCAGATTGTGATCACGTTATCTTTTTGAGGCTGGTAAGAAATTTTTTTCCTCATTGCCAGACTGACTTGGGTAAACTATTTTATTCACTTTCCTCTCAGCAGCCTTGTGGGTAGATTACATTGTAAAAAATTAATATTGTTGCACTGGGTACCTGCCAATTTGCAGTTATTTGTTCAGTGAAAGATCCAGTTCTCTGATAAACTGGGATTGAAAGTAGATTAGGAAAAGGTTGGGAATGGAACAGGACTGTAAATTTTTAGTATAGACAGCTCCATTCCTCCTCCACAGCTTTTCCCTCTTGTGTAGGGGAATGATGGTGGAAACTCAGTAATGATTTCATAGATATTAGGGCTGGAAGGGACCTCGGAAGATCAGTGAGTCCAGCCCCCCACCTGAAGGCTTGCTAGCTTTACAGCAGATGGATGAAGGTGATCAGCTTGTGGTCACTGTTACCCAGCCTCCCATCAATTACTGGGTCACTGATTAGGTCATCTCCAGTAGCCAGTATGAGGTCAAGCAGTGCTTTACCTCTCATTGGCCCGTAGACTTCTTGAGTCAGGTAGAGGTCATGCACGCATGATTGGAAGCTTTGTGACCACTCAGATTTTGCTAAGTGATCTTACCACAAGATGTCTGGGTAACTGAAGTCACCCATGACAACCAAGGTCCTCAGCCAGTTCCTGGGTGAACTCCTGGTGAAGCTCTAGACTTTGGGTGGGAGGTCTGTAGTAGACTCCCACTGTTGTGTCCCCTGTGCCTTGTTCCCCATGGATTTTAACCCAGAGGGTCTTCAGTCCATCCTGGTTGCTAACATCAGCTTGCAGGGATGTCTGTCTTGCCAAAGAGTGGGCTGTGGTCATGGAAGCCAAAGCCTTCCTGATGGCAGCAGCACCACAGTCTTTGGTTGACTACATGGATCCTCCTTAACATAGAGAACTACACCTCCACCCCTTTTGTCCCCTTGCTGTCTCCTGTACAGGGGATAGCCATCTGTACCTGTGGTCCAGTCATGGGTGGAGTCCCACCAGGTCTCCATTATCCTCATGACAACGTAATTATTTACATTAAGCAGGAGGACAAGTTCCTCCTGCTTATTCCCCAAGCTCCTGGCATTTGTGTACAGGCAGGCAAGTGTCCCCTTGGGGGCTCTTGCCTTGCCCAAAGATTGTGTGGGGGTTGGGGCAAGGGTGGGCTCCATTAAGGGCCTTGGCCTGCTGGCTTTGCAAGGGTTGCTCAGCAGGCCAGCAGTGGTGGTAGTGCCCCTTAGTTTAAAGACCGGTGGAGCAGATAAGCCAGTCTGGCTGAAAAAGAACCTCCTCCCCAAGGGAGAGAGGTGGAGGCCATCTCTTCCCAGCAGCTCACTGTCTCTCTTGCCAAAGAGTGGGCTGTGGTCATGGAAGCCAAAGCCTTCCTGATGGCAGCAGCACTACAGTCTTTGGTTGACTACATGGATCCTCCTTTCCCTCCTCAGCCCATAGACCGAGACTGGGAGGATCGATGAGAACACCACCTGTGCCCCCAGACCCTTTATCCCTGCTCCCAAATTCCTGTAGTGCCTCATGAGCTGGCTGAGAACACTCCGAGTCATGTCATTGGAGCCCACATGAATGAGGAGCATGGGATAGTGGTTTGTGGGCTGGAAGAGCTTAGAGATCTTCTCCGCAATGCCTCGGATGTGGGCCCCTGGGAAACAGCAGACTTCCCAGGCTAAGGCCTGCCGCACCAAGGCCCTTGTCCCACCGGAGCTTAGCAACAGGTAAGAACCTCTTGCAACCCTTGCAGAGCCTGCTGAATTGCCAGCTCCTGCAGACAACACTGGCCTAACTGCAGCTACTGCTCCCATTCTCTCCAAGACAAAATGTAGAGTGTTTGTTGTGGGAGACTCCATCCTGAGGGGGACTGACGGAGGTAATCTCCTGCCCTGACCCCTTAGCCTGCAACCTTGGGGTGCATGCATGGTTTACCTTCTGGCTCCCAGGGGAGAAGGGCCTGGCAGTAGGAGTCTATCTCCTGCTTGCAGTCCCTGATGGCACACAGTCTCTAGACTGTGGCCTGGAGCTCCTCCAACTGGCACACCAGAGAGCCCAAAGGGGAGCAGACCCTATAAGGGGAGGTAGTCATGCTCCCAGGCCCCAGAGCCTGAAAAAAGGACAGGCAGCCCCCACAGCCGAGAGCCAGGGGCTCCATTTGTGTGGAGCCAGGAATCAAGAGGCTCCATCTGGGTGGCCATCTGAGGTGTCAGGGGCCACAGACCCCTAGGGGACCCTCAGGGTGTGGTGCATGCCCATCCACCTCATGCCACTGGTAGGCTGGCAGAGGCTTGGAATGTCTACCCTGCAGGGCTCACAAGTAGGGCCTCGGGCCCTCCCACACACCCTCCTGTGAGAACTCTGCACTAACTCACATGCCAGCAGACAAGCATCCCTGTTTGCGCAGTTCCGGTTGTGTGGCTCCCTGGGGGGCTCAGTGAAGTAGGGGCCTGGGCAGGATGAGATCCAGCTCAGCTTCCACTCAGCCACCTCCTCCTGCTCTCTAAGGGTTAACCCCCTCCCACCATGGGCCCCGCTTGCCTCTGGATGTGCTGGGGGTCAGCAAGGGGCTCTGTGGCTGCTGGGGGGTGTCTGGGGGGCTTTGGGGGAGTGGGGATGCAGCAGGCATTTACCTGTGCATCTCTTGCCACTCCTGGAGCCTAACTAAAGGCATTTTTGCTGTTGGCAGGCCCTTTTAAACTATGCACATGTGCAGTGGACCCACCATTGGGGAAGCTGGTCTCGGGCTGGGGGGGTCCTGGTAAGTACCCTCCCCCTACCTCTCTCTCTCCCTGGGGGGATGAGCCAAGTAGGGGCCTAGGCAGAGTGAGACCTGGCCTGGCTCCCACTCAACCACCTCCTCCCACTCTCTAAGAGTTAACTCCCTCCCACCATGGGTCCCACTTACCTCTGACTGTGCTGGGGGTCAGCAGGGGGCTCTGCAGCTGCAGAGGGGTTTCTGGAAGCAGCGGGGACACAGCAGGCTTTCACCCATGTGTCTCTCACTGCTCCCAGAGCCTAACTCATGATGTGTGTACACAGTTGATGATTTAGAAAGAAAGAAAAAAATCCTATCCCAGTATGTGTGAAGAGAAGGCATTAGCTGTATTAGTCCAGAGTTAAGCAGAAGCCAGGGCAGAGTGGCACTCAGGTTCAAGTGCATCATGAGACTTGATAGAAACTCTCTATTAGGTGAGAGAGTAAGAATGATCCTGCCATGGACAAGCTATTGTTAGTTTGTTCTCAGATGGATTAGTTAATAAAGTTGAAACCTAGTTAAATCACATTCCTGATGTCTGAGTACTGCAAGAAAAAAAAAAAAAAATACAACAGTCATTTGATATAAATTATACTGGGAAAAAGAGGCAGTGTGGTATTTCAGTTTAAAAAAAAAAAAAAAAATATGGAGATGCTTCAGGGCATGGCGCTGATGGCACAGGAAGCTATGTTCTTTACTTGCAGTGCCTCAGAATGATAGTTAGGGGTAACATCCTTATGAATAACCTCTTCCTGGAGACGCCTCTTTTAAGAGGAGTAATAAACTGATCACTTGGCTACATGTGAAAAAGTGCATGAGGTTTCTAATGACCAAAAGGATAGGCTGTTAGCCATGTTGCTAGTAGTTTACAAGTTATAAATACCTTTTAATGGAGCTGGTTAAATCATCTTGTCTGGTGTGTTAGAATGTGCCAGGGCCCGAGTTGTTTAAGATCTAGGACACCATTTTGCATACTTACTCATATAAGGTTTAAATATTCTTAAGTCTAAAGATACACTGTGGGTTTTCAAGCCTCTTTTCTTTTTTTCTTTTTTATAAAATAGAGTTACTAAAACTAGTAAGCCTGGCTATCATTGCATGTTGATGTAAAACAAAAATAGTCCCAATGACATCAGTGGAAACATTCCAGTATCATAGTGACTGATCAGTCAGGCCTCTAATGTTTGTTAGATTATTTTATGTAAGGTTATTCTGGCTTGACCCAGAAGCCATTAAAAAGAGTTGAAAACCAGCTGTTGGCTTGGTGAGATAGATATTGATATGGATTTAGCCTAAACTGGGGACACTGATTTGAGTTGTTGATTCGGATCACTGTCCACGATTTAATTTTTGGCCAAAACCAAATCTGAAGATTTGATGCAGATTCAGAGAATCAGTGATTCGGCCATAGTCACAGCTTTAAATGTTTTTTCCACATACTTTGAAGTACCAGGCACGGTTTGTGAATGCTGCTATAGTGGAGCAGACAAAACATCCCACAGGAGTGCAGGCCACCCCTCCTAACTCCCCCCCCCCCATGTGCTTGGCAGCGAACTCAGAAGTGGACTGGAAAGTACTTCTGGTCCACTTCCAGGTCCACCGGACACACAGCCCTCCCCGCCCACCCCCACCAGTGCACTTCAGGCTCAGCAATCAGCCAAGCTGGAGAGGTGTGGGGGTGAGGCCCACATGCTCCCCAGTAGACCCAGAAGTGGACTGGATGTGCTGGTCCACTTCTGGGTCTGTTGCTGAGCACACTGGGAAGACCCCCGTGCTCCTGTGGGATGGTCCATCTGCCCCACCACTGCAGCATTCATGAGCTGCCTGGTACCTTGAGGTATTAGAAAAAACATTTAAAGCTGTGTTTGTCTGAATCACCATATCTTCTAAATCTCTCTGAATCAGTTCAGAGGATTCTGATTTGATTCAGAGAGAATAAAGGGTCTCCTGATTCGATTTGGAGATTCAGCCACCAAATTGAGCCAAAGCTTCACACAGCCCGAGCTTCCACTAGTCATAATGCAATGATTCCCAATGATATCAGTGAGGTGTGGAATTGGACCTATTTTGTTAGGATACTTGAGAATCATTTAATTGTGCCAAAATACAAATTTACTGAACACTTTTCATAATAGGAATATATACTTTAACTGAACCAAAAAAAA
>NW_017728912.1:15518183-15525761 GCF_001723895.1 Crocodylus porosus
CCTGGCAACCCACAGCTGCCCTGCCCTGATGATTGGCAGCTCTGACAACCCTCACCTGAGCTGCCCTGGTGACTGGCAGCTCACCTCTTCTTCATCTCAGGCACGGAGCACCCCAGTGCCTCCGTGACACACCCATATAAATAAATGTAGCAACCATTTTTTAATTTTCAATTGGTGATAAAATATGATTAAAAAAAAATAGGCAGAGCACATTTACAGCATAATAGTAAGGATTTGTAGCCACAGCAGAAAAGGAGAGCTTTAAGGAAGAATTTGCAGGAATGAGGTAGCTTGGCAGATATTTATGCGATTTCATTCCAGAAGAGTCAGGTTGAGAAAGAGCTCAAAGAAACTTGATAGAAAATATAGTATTTAGTAACACAGGCCTATCAGAGTTAGGATTTGACCTTTCAATACTGAATAAGAGACATTAGGTAAAGTGGGATAGAGCATTAAGATCCTCAGAAATGAAGAAAAAGAGCCTATGTTTGATGTGATGGAGAATAAGGGGTGAAGTAAAGTGATTCACAGGAGATTATGGCAACATTCTGAAATTTCTCTCAAGTAACAGAGACTTGAGATAATAACAACATATACAGGAGAGTTAGCTATGTGCTTGGCTAGAAAAGTATGCAGAAAACTTGTAAGATTTGAAGGTAGCTTGGTTATGGCTCCCTAGATTGAAGTCAGAATCAAATATCACACTGAAGTTGAGGTGCACACAAATCAGGGGTGCTGTCCACATGACTGAGAAAATGTGGCAGAGGAAGTTTGGGGTGAGACTTAAAACTTCCACATTAGAACATTTAAGCTTGAGCTGACAAGACATTCATGATGAGATGTCAGTGACAGCCCCTGAAATTTAGAGAAGATAGTACAGTTTATAAAATATGCCCACTGGGAAATAATGAATGTCTAATACCAATTTTCAGTTAAACACTGAGGTATAATCATTCCTAGTAAAAATCAGAAAATGTACTCAAACGACATACATATTGACACACAAGCTTGGTTTTGGACACTTATGCACAGTCTGGGATTTTGTTCTTACTTGCAGTGAACTAGAATCACTCTATACTTTAAATTACCAGAAGTGAAATGGCAGGAGGGACCCTCCTACCTTTTCAGCCTATTAGATTAGTAGTTAAGAGTTTTGCTCAAGCAGTACAAGGGCCAGGTCCTAGGCCCCCTCACCCACCTGGGGTTTGAACTTTCATCTTCTACCTCCATGAACAGTGCTAACTATGAGGCTATTGGTTAAGTTTCCCTGGACCCTTCTCTAATGCTTCTTTTGAAGTTGGCCCCCCAAGCAGACGAGAGGGATGTCTGGCTCCAAAAGCAAAAGAACAAGCCAGAAGAGTATGGCTTAATGACAAAGATGCTGCCTGAGTTACTAGCCTGGGCTCCTGCTACCAGTGGGGTAGAATGTTTCCTGTGAATATTATCAATTTTATCTAATAAATAATAAATACAAGTTGCAGTGGGCCAGAATGCCAAAAACTATAGTACATCGCACAACATTTAGGCATATGAAGGGCAAGTAATATCTGGCTCAAAGTTGACCCCCCCCCCCTTTTTTTATTTTAATTATGCTGTTGCAGAGCACCAAGGTGCCTGCTCCTTTAAAAGGAGAAACTGCCTAGGGAGTGGGCCCTAAGAGCCAGACAGAAAACCCCACAGGTTCAGGTGGCTATGGCAGCAGGCTACCAGGGGAATCAGTCTGCACCTGCACCTGGTCAGCTGACCAGAAGAAGGCAGGGCCCTAGGCATATATAAATCCCAGGGCTGAGACCAGCAGGGGTTAGTTCTCTGGTAGCAGCCAGGGGAAGGAGCCTCCAGGGAAGAATTGTCCAGAGATTCTGTGGCTGCCTGATATGCTGTATATAAGGCTAATGGGGCTCTAGAAGCTCACCAGGTGCCCTGGCCTACAAGGCACTTAGTGCTGGGGGGAAGTTTGACTCTTTTAAAGGGATAGAGAACACCCTGAACTGCTTGTATTAAGTTATAGCCCAGGGGCTCATATTTTGGTTTCTGTTTATAAACCAGTGGACTGGGATGAGGCTATTGGGGGAGAAGCAGGCCTCACTGGGGCCCACTACAGTGTGGGGACCCCAGAGCCAGGGGTGCAGTGAAAAATGGGCTGCAGAGAGCATAGAGCCTGTGTGGGTCCAGAGACAGGGCTGCAGAGAGCCTGGTGATGACAAGAGGCAGAGCTGTAGCAAGGTCCCCAGAGAGGTAACATTTAAATACCATCTGTGAGGCTTGGGGCATTGTAAAGGGGTGGTTTTGGAGCCACACCCTAGCCCATAAGGCTGTGGGTGTCTTGCAAGGCAACCATTTGAGCAGGACCCAGAAGGGGTCCAAGAACCCACAGGATTCAGGGGGTTCCATCAGGACTGTGTCCAAACACAAACTCATGGGCAGCCTCCCTATTTATTATAATTACCAACAAGACATGGCAGAAGAGGAAAAGGGTGCCCATTGGGCAATACTGGCACAGTCACAGAGACCTAGGGGTGTCATGGCCATCTCTGGGGACCCCACCCCATGACATATGCTTTGATTGCAAATCTTTTAATGTTTTAAGATTTTCTACAGTTCTCTCTAGGCCAAAAAAGTGCCACTTGCGGTAGGACTGAAAAGACCAAGTTTTTCTACTTCCTGATGCATCTTCCTGTCCTTCACTTGCATCTCTCATTATGACATGAAAAGGGAAGTACGAAAAGGAAAGTGCGAAACAAGTCTCATCCCATCTCTTGGTCCTCTTTTCAAATTTTTCCCCCTCAGTGGGTGCATCTGCATGTGCATTAATGCTCTGTTGCTACTGCAAATTAAATTTAGCTCGTACCTCAGATTAGCGTTACTAAATGTGCAGTAGCCAGCACAATGTGAAGTAGCACTGGCACAGTCTTTTTGTGATGCTTAATGTGCAGTAGACTAACTAATTATATTGCATATTAGTATATTAGCACAGCTTTTGCTGTGATATGGTAATGTGCAATAGAATTAGTCTACTGTACATTAAGAGTCTCATGTAGACGCGCCCTCTGATAATTTTCCACTAATTGGAACTGTAACATCATAAAAGGGTAGGAGACAATTTCAGGTGATTTTTGGGGGTGTGGAGTAGCATAAGGAGTCAATTTTGGCAGAGATTTTTAGAAGATTTTGCATGGATAGACAAATCATTCTTTGTATGAGGTCTTAGAGACTATTTGTTGGCCTCTTAAGTCCTGTTTTGATATGAACTTCAAAACTGTTTAGTTCTTTTCCTTTACCCAGGAGATCATTAGGTTTCATTGTCAGATATGACATTTCAGTAGCTCAAAACATTTTGATAATGTTTGTTGCTTGTGGCGATAAGTATTTTTTTTTTCTTTCGTGTCCCTCATTTCCTGAAGCCAGCACACTAAGCTTTCCTACTTTAGAATAATAAGAATATTAATTGACTTCTGAGTTTTTAAGTTCAAGGTTTTTACCATATGCATGGAGACTCTGGGCTTAGTTACACATTGCACTTTAAGCTTCTCAAATGTTGATTGGTGTTGGTGTTAGCTCAAGTTTAGGTCTGTCACATGTTCAGGCTGGAAAACTTCTTGGATTGTCCCAAATCTGCACAACAGTGAATTGCCACTAGAAGGCTGGTGAGCAGGGGTCTGACTAGGAGCTACAGCTGTGAGTTTCCACTAGAGGGTGGGTAAGCCAGCTTCAATCCTGCTCCTGATGGGGGGAGGAGGGGATGAAAAGATAGTTGGGTGGGGAGATGGGAGCATGACATTGGAAGGGGAAGAGTTTAACGGTAGAGACAGAGTAGTGAAATGGGAGGTGAAGAGGCAAAGGGTGGGAATGGTCGCTAAGGGGCTGGTTGGTGAAAGGAAGGCAGTGAGTCACTGAAGGATACAAAAAAAGAAAACATAATTTAAAAAAAAGTAAAGAGTAAGTAAATTAAAGACCATTGGATATTTTAATACATTGAGACAGGGATGAGGTAGCCAGGTCCTCTAACCTGGCCCCCTACCTTGCTCCACCCCCCAGCCTTCTCTTTGGATCTAGTTTCTGCCCCTGTGAGCTATCTGGCCAAGTCACACACTCAGGGATGGGCTTTTAGATTTGGTTTGATGCTAGTACCACTCCCTGGGCAGTAGAGTTCAGGGGGGGAAAGTTTGAATAGGAGGGCGGAGGGAGGAGTATACTGCATTCTGGAATACTGGAGGATTGAAACTTGGGTGGCTTATCTCTGGGGAGTGCCCACACATTCATGGGATACTAGCTAGGTAACACAGATCAGAGATAAACCTGCCCTGGAGTGGTGAAACTTTAAGAGGCTTAAAGAGTGTTTAGAACTAGTTTACATGTCTTTAATGTGTGGGCAATACAGGGGTTAAGAGCATCCCAGAGCTATCTAAAATTAAGTGAAACAACACCCTTTGAATTGACAAACTCTTAGCTAGTGCTTTTTTCCTGTGTTTAATTTTTTTTCCTGGAGCATCTGTAGAACCAGCTGCAGCCATACAATATTTGTGGACAAATCAGTCACAGGTGGAATATTAGAGTCAATATTAGAGTACATCAACTATGGAGGTGTTGGCTTGATGTGCTACTCAAATTATATTCACTTGAATTGTTGCTTTTGGACCTAGAGGATGATTAGACACAGCCATGTTGTCCTTGAGGCCTAGGAAGAACAGCATTAGCAGCATTTCTTCAAATTGAGGATGACTTTTCCACATGTCTTTTAATAAGCTTGTTGCCACACTGGAACACCAGGCCAGAAGGGTAGGTAAGAAAAACCTGAAAAGCTCTGATTTGACTAAAATTTTTGTTCAACAAGTAAACATCTGAGTTGCAAACATTGATTTTTGTCTCCTTATCCATTGGAACACACTGTTACAAGCATGCACAAACAAGTATTTTCCTTCTTTTCTAGGACTTTAATTATGCTATCGTCTTGAAAATAGGCTCTTATGTGAACCTTTAAAAGCTTATAAAAATAGAATGAGACAGGAAAGTAAGTATTGCTTTTAATACTATAGTATTTTAATGGAATCAGAACAGAATAATCTAAACTAGCATTTTGATTAGCTCAATATATGCTATACCCATCGCACTTGATTTGCAAGATTTTCCTTTGCAAAATACTTCATGGTATGTGAGTAAAATTTCCAGTAACTCTGACTAGCAAGGCAATACTGAATACATAATGAAGATTATGGTCAGCTAAGGCTATCAACAAAACTTAGTTGTTCAGCAGATAATTCTATTTACATAAATATTTGAGGTTATGTTAGCTATTCAGTTCACAGAGAGGATAAATCAGGCATGATTTCAAATACAGCATATTTTGTTCTTACTAAATTATTTGGCATAATGAGAAAAATGAAAATATAATCTCGATAAAATGTCATCTTATCAGTCATCAAAATCCATTTTTTTTTTCTTAGAGCCCCCATGGAAATGTGTTACATTGCATTGAAACAGTCTTGTCAGCACACAGTTTAAAAGAGCAATGGGGTTGTGCTATACAAGTATATGAGTGCATCTCACTATACTTATTAAAAAAGAGAAACTATATAACCTGCTGATCTTTTAAAAATGTTCAGCACTATCAAGTGCTTGTCAGTGTCAAGTCTCCTGAAGCCCATTTATTAAAGAATGTGAGGAGTAAGATCTAGTAATACTATTTGGAGACATCAGGCTAGGTCCAGGATCATAATTAATGTCCTTTTTAAGTTATCTTTTACAAGATATCATCCAATGAAAGCACACCTAATACACCACAGATATTTATTTATTTACTTATTTATTAGATTTATATGCTGCCCTTCCCAACAAAGGCTCGGGGAAGTTTACAGTAAGAAAGCAAAATAAATTATATAACAGGAGAACAAGCAAAAGAACAGACTAAGAGAACAAAAAAGCTTATAAAAGCAAGTAGAGTATTGAAATAAAACAGAATTTTCTCTAAACAATATCCCAATCTAGCTCTTGCTAAATGCCTGCTCAAATAGGAAGGTTTTACAGAACTTCCAGAAAATATCTAGACTCAGGTTCAGACAGGCTTCAAGGTGGAAGGAACTCTAGACCTGAGGAGCAACTACCAAGTATGACCTTCCATATGCTTGATCCAAATGAACCAGATGCATTGATGGTATCCACGCATCTGCATTTGTTATACTATTTTTTTGTACTTTTTTCTTGTATCTGTAGTACTTTTTGCTTAACCTATTTCAACTGCAGCATATTTCTATAATAGTCAATGTTGTCATTACCCTCCTACCGGAATGACCACTTCTTAATGGAAGTCAAGCACTGAGAGTTAAACAATGAATTTTTTAGGAAAAAATATTTTCACTTATTAATACAAAAACAGGCCTTTACAGATCTGCAGTATTTGATTGCCTACAGCTAATATCAAAATCCTGCTGAAGTGTCACAGACATTAGGCATGACTATTCTATTTCATCAACTTTATATGGATTTTACTCTTTTATACTTATTTACCATTGCCCAATGGAATAGACAGTCAGGATCACTACTTCCTTTTATGTTCCATATGATTATTAGAAGTAACATAAGATTTACTTGGGGGCAATCAGGTCAAGGTCACAAAACCTGAGACACTGTTCCTCCTTTTGTTTCAAGGTAATTTGCATCACCACAGATCCTCAGAAGAGGTGAGAGGCTCCATACCAGCCATGAACTGACTGCCCTGAGGACTTTTCCAACTATTGACTCCTCTGTGAAATCCTATGAAAGAGGAACTTTCATTTCTACCCAGGAGAACCTTTACAGTCTTTTCTCCATTGCCAGATGAAAGGTGTTTGTGCCCAAAAGTTTGCAATTAAAGACTTTTTTTTGCAAAAATCTTTTTGGTCTAATGTCAGACAAGTTCTTCGGGTGAATCTGATATCTTTTATTAGACCAACTTAAATAGTTGGAAAAAAATTTAAGCAAGCTTTTCGGTTTAAGAAGAACTACTTCATTGTAAGGGTGGCCAGAGCCTGGAATAGGCTTCCCAGAGAGGTGGTAGTTTCACCTTCCCTGGAGATCTTCAAGAGAAGACTGGATAGGCACCTGGCTGGGGTCTTATGACCCCTCCCACCCCCAGTGCTCCTTCCTCCCCATGGCAGGGGGTCAGACTCGATGATCTGTCTAGGTCTCTTCCCACTCATTGATTCTATGATTAAAAACCCTTCATCAGGCTGAGGAAGTCTTTGCTGTTGGTGTGTGCTCTTCCTGGATGGAATGAATAGTAAAGAAGCCAGAGGCTGGTCTGGTATGCATGTGAGAGAGGCAGTCAGTGAAGATTGTAAATTGAGGAGTCAGTGGATGAAACTCAATCTGTGTGGGGGGAAAGGGGGATGAATAGAGGAGAGGTACTTGGGGACTCAGATGTCAGGCAGGTTATAATGTGTCATAAATCCAATGTCTATATTTAGTCCATGATTTTTTGTATCCAGGGGGTTGATGGAGTGGAGTTCATAGGCTTATCTCTGAGAAGTGTTTTGTAAGTTTCCTCTGAGGATGAGGACTGAGAGATTGGAGACAGAGTGGTTTTTTTGTGAGAAATGTGCTCCC
>NW_017728912.1:15527373-15539578 GCF_001723895.1 Crocodylus porosus
AGCTCTGAAATTTAAGAGAACATACTAAGGTAATCCCATAAGTGTCAATATCTGATATTGAGATAACCACTGAAATGTAGTTATTCCTAGTAGGAACATACAGTACAAGTGGATGACTTGTGCTCCTTTTAAAGCCGAAAAAAAATCATAAAACAAGGAATAGGAGACTGAAATAAACCCTTCATATTCCTAGGATTTCTCATAAGTAATATGTATAAGTCAAAGATAGACTTGTACCTCTCTATGATATTCCCACTCACATAATGAGGCATAAAGGGAACAATTTATCTAGTGTGATTTGGATTTTTTATGGCACAACTTTAAAATATTCTAATGTTTCAGAGGAATGTAACATAGAAAGGGGGATAAAGAGATCCTATTAAATAATGCACAGTTGTTAATATAGAGACAGCTGAGGTCTACAACTTCACCCACATAACTAAGACTAGAATTCATCAGTGATCCCTTCAGAAAACCTTTTTGTCAATAAGCTAAGCACCTAAGGGGAGTACTTTTCAAGCTCCGCAACATGAAGACTGACTTCTAGTTATTGTGGAAGTATCCAGTAACCCATTTCTTATTTTCATTCAAGTCAGAAACGCTTTATAGAAGCATATTAATTAGTAGCATCAGTACTTTATAGTTAATATTATAGCTCAGGTTCCCATTATATGTTGGAATTGTCCAACTACCTAAAATCCACAAAAGAAAACAAAGTTAAATTCAATTTCTGGATTAAAAGCTAAAAAATCAAAGTGAAATTTATCTTTGAGTTGGGATTTCTAAATTAAGACAACAAGGGCTAGTTGGAAACTGATATAATGTTTTTCCATGAAAAAAAATCAATTTGAAAAATTCTGAAATGCTATATTATCTCCATTGACAATGCTTTAATAAAAACAGAAGAATCCCATAACTGCTGCATAGTCCCTAGGACTGTGACATGACATGGGAAGAGCCCCCCTTCTGCTAGAGTCCCCAGTGACTGAGACACAGCAAAATAACAGTACCACCTCTGCTAGGTCCCAGGCAGATGACCAAGGAGCAGTGCAGAGACAGCTGCCTGCCATTTCCCCCACAACTGAATGCCACTAAAGCTACTGCTTCATAAGCCAAATGCAAAGGCTTTGTGGACCACAGGTTGCTGACCCCGATCTAGATTATATTGGTCAGCAAAGAAAATACTCCAAAACTCAAGTATCAGTATTCTGCTCAGCCTTGAATATATACTGTAATCCACTCTCATCCATTCAGAATTTTTCTTTCATTTTCAAATCCATGTAAAATTCTACCACTTCATTCACCCTGGCATCAAGAGGATGGTTTCGCCTTTCAAAAGCCTGAGCCTGAAGTGATTCAATCTATCCAAGTTGGTCTAACCTGGCTAGGGTGAACTGGTTTGTAAGTGCACAAACATTCCCTCTGGAAAGAGAAAATGCAGGCACATGCTAGAAGTCAGGGGAGGAGGGGTGCTAGAGCATCCCTCCTTTCCTTTCCACAATGCTGAGCTGGGGTGTGGCCAGGCCCCAACAGGATGCTCTGATTAGGGAGGGGTTCCCCTGACCTTGCTGCTTCTGACCAGTGAGGGAGCCAGCAGGCAGTTGATAACACAGCATTTATCAGCCCCTCAGGAAAACAAAAGCTTTTATTAGTTCAAGCTGTTCTTTAACAACTTTTTTGATGGACAGAATGGAGGGACGTTACCAGCTGACCTGTTGATTAGCTCCAAAAAGCCCTAAGCAAACACTGTTCTGTCTACCTTACACAGACACCTCTCAACATTAGCTAACATACCACATGCTGGCTACGGTCCATGCTGTGGGAGAGAAGAAGAGGGAATTCCTACTTGAGCAGGGAGTGGTGTGGAGCAGAGAGGAGTGGAAAGCCAGGCAGACCCTGCTGTGCCTGCAGTCTTTACAAGGGCTCCAGCCAGGGAGCAGAAGGGTGGAGATAGCTCTGCTTTGGAGCAGAGAGCCCCACCCAGGGCTGCAAAGCATCTGTGGATGCTGGGGGACTCTGTTTTAAGTTAAACCAGGAAGGGGTCTGGGACAGACATTACATAAACTGGTTTGACCCAAATCAGTTAAGTCTGATACTACATTCAACCAGGTTTATCTCAAACTGGTTTCAGCCATTTTCAAACTGGTTTATGTGCACTGAACCTGCGTTCTGTTACAGGTTTAAACCTGTTTTTGATCATTTAAACCAGTTTGTGTAATGTCTGTCCCTAGCCTTGGAGTTAGTTTTCTTATCAGGGTGAGAGAAGAATTTTTATGCATTGAATCCAAAAGTTTTGTCGATGTGCTCCATGCCTTGTATTGTTGTTGCCTTTGAAATCAGAAAATGCAGCATTCTAAAGCTGTGAATTAGGAAATCATCACAGAGTGAGTATTCTATAGTTACCTTCAAGGCTGTCATGCACAGCTAAGAAACAAATCAGTAAGAAGTGCCTGGGTTTTTGTTACTGGATTTTTCAGCATATTTCTATTAATAGTGATCATAGAAAGAACTGTAATAGAACAACAGTGTATAGCTGCCTATGTACAAGAACAGAGGACAGGAAATTTTTTGACTTTGGCAGATGAGTTCATTCCCATGAAGGCATATACCCCTTACTGCTTAAATTTTCGGCTATGCCATTCCTGCCTTACCTTGCTATCTCATTTTTTTTCTGCTCAGTGTCTTTCTTAGACTCTTAGTAAATATATAGTGTTTTGCAGAGCAATTCAGTACTATTATCTTTGTTTTATAGATGAGGAAACTAAGGGAAAGTATGTGACATAATTTGCCCAGGGTCACCCATAATATGTCCAGTGCTGTAGAGCAGCCTAGAATAGAACTCAGCTCTAAGTGTTCAGCCCACAAGTCATTCTACATATCTCACACATGCCCAAGATATATTGTTAATTGGGTTCATGTCTGACCTATGGACCCTAATTAATCAAAGTAGTACAATATTCTTTTAATATTTCCTATGAAACAAATATGTAAAACTCTTATGGGTAGACGTAACTAAAGGTACTATTTGGCACTGACAGTTACACAGATATAATTCCAGTTACTAAATGTTTATACTGAAATGTGAATAAAACCAAAGATTAAGCATTTTTCTTTCTAAAAGCATTTCACTTCAGTTTAAATATCAGTCAATTTCTCTCCATGTCATTAGTTCTTTGCTTAACTCTGTGCCACATTCTTGTGATCCCTTGGTCTTACCTGTTACCCTTTTTAGTTCAATTAAAGATAGAATTTAAAGAATAGCAGGGCAGACCCACAGACTGTTTAGTGTCCATTCACATTTATTAACTTAAAGCTACCCTCCCACTTGCAAAGATAAATAAATTAATTAACACATCTTCCTCTGCAGATACTTGTTAGCTCAGTTAAATACTCACTTCCACTGCAAAGAATGCCCCCAATTGTGAATGAAAAGCAAAATAAATTGTTAAAAATATAATTTCAACTGTGTGGAAATATTTCAGCAATCTGACTCATACATTTTGAAAATTATTGGGCGCATCCACACATGCAGGCATGTGGGCTTGCAGCAGCTCAAATAGGAGTGACAGAAATTTGAGCCAGGGATTTTTGCTTCAGTGCATATGCCTGTATAAGCCCTCCCTGTCGCAGCAACAGCCCAGTCTGGAGCAGGGGCAGAGCTGTGATCCATTGCCTGTGCACCCCTGCCCAGAGTGTGCAGGCTCCAGATTGCAGCTTTGCCCTGACCCCAGACCAAGTTGCCCCCACCTCAAAATCTCAGCAGCTCCAGAGCAGCCCTTCCCTGCCCTGCCCTGCTGTGTACCCTGTCAGCACAGCTGGGGCTGGTCTCCATGGCAACCCCAACCTTGCACTATTACAGTGTAGGTGTGGCTGGGGTCTCCATGGAGACCAGTCCCAGCTATGTGGGCAGGGGTTGCTAGGAAATGGAGTCCAGTACCAGCCGGATCCAGCCCATGGGCCAGAGTTTCCCTGCCCCTGAATTAGTCCCTTTAGAATTTTAGCTCTTTCTTCATTGTGCCCAGAGTTTCAGCAATGTCTAAGACATCATAAGTCTGGTGTAGATGTTCTCCATCCTCAGTCTCTATCTTACCTCTAGTTAGTTAGCCCTTAATATGTTTTTTATCACTTAAGCATCAAACTATCCAGCAGAGACATTTCCTCTTCTTCTGGCTATTTTCAAAACAACAGACTATACCAGGCCCATGGCAGAGCAAAGCTTCACTCACTTTTTAAAGCAAATTTCTGAGAATAATACTTATAGTAGGTTATATTTATTTAAAAACCTAATTGTGTTTATATGGATGATGTAGAGTAGGGGGCTGGGTTAAAGTACTGGTATATCTCCTTTGCTTCCCTTTCCCTGAGGGATAACCTTAGTCTCTTTGCAGCATCTGTCATAATATCAGGCTCTTGAGTCCATATAAATCTGAATCCAAAGCTGCTTTCAAGGGCCAATCCAACTGTTCTCATTCAAACTAGGTAGCAACTGTTTAAAAACTACAGCAACTGTGGCTGCTGCACCTGACTCCAATAACATACTCTGATGGTCCAACAGGTTTTGTACCACCTCTCCATAACTAGATAATTAACTATCATCTAGTGTGATCATGCCAATGCAGATTCCCCTCTTACATGAGGTGTACTGGATCTTTATCTCCAGAACTAAGGATTTAAAAAAAAAATTCTATAAAATGGAAGCAAGTTGTCTTTTAGCATATTAAGATAGAGATTTGATGAAAAATTCAGTTGTTCCAGTGGAAAATGAAGTACTCTAAATATTTTTGAGCTTTTGATATTTTTTCAGTGGTAAGTTTTGTTAGAAAATATTATCTGAAAATTTAAGCCTTTGTGGGAACTTAATAGTGCTCGCTACATTTTTTTATGGTAAAAAATCAGAAAGGTAAGTTTATTTTCATACTTGTTTCAGCATCTTCATTTTTTCTTCTGACTGCCTTGATTCAGTTCATTAGTGTCCATGATATATATGACTTAAGGTTCATTAAGGTCAGTTCATTATTTCTGAACCAAATCATTCATAAATTTCATATTATTATACATATTTGGGGATTAATTTAGGATGAGCTTGGGGAATACCTTGTTTGATAGGAATTCCATTTTTCAACCAGATCTACTATTTGTTACACACTGAAATTTGAAATAATAGCTCATGAAACCAGAAAAAGTCCACATTAAAATTAGGAATGTTTGCTCACCCTCTAAGTATTTGTCAAATGGATCATTTAGGAGCAATTAATTTTACAATATGAAAGATGCATATACTCAGCGAATGACAAGCATATTAGTAATGCTTAACCATACCAGCGAACATTTTGTTACAAATTAAAGTGAAAGAATATAAGGATAGTTTATATTCATATGTCATCTCTGATACCAAGGGTCCTGTCACATTTCATTAGCTATGACTGTGATCCTGCAAATGCTTATAACCAGACATTAATACTTTCTACTGTTATTGGTTGCATTAAAGTCAATGGATGTGGCCATGTGGCATAAAGCATACAGTGCATACAACACAGAAGAGCTATTGCTTTCTAAGTAGAGAGGAAATGAAAATTGCTATGCACCTTGCTATTTTGCAGGCACAAAAGTGAAAATGTGGTGAAAAGGGGACAAAGGGAAACTCTTACTTTATGAAAAGAGACAAGGGAAAAAGCAACTGGTTTTAAATTTTTCATCAAAAATAATTTTGGAGCTCTCTTAAGGTTGCACTTTTATTAGAAATGAAGGCCTTAGATAGTATTGTTTTTCACATTCTATTCCTTTGTTTACTTGAAAATGTAGCTTTTCTCTGAAAAGTGGCAGTACGAAAGGGTAGTCCTTGTCAGAATGTCTGCTTCCTTACTTTTCTGTCCACGTACATTAATGTCAGAAAAACATACTGATCCTTGAGAAAGTACTCGACAAAGTTGAGATCCATAATTAGATATGTGAGAGAGAGATGCTGATTGGTTGTACAACATAGCCTTCTGCAGCTGCAGGTACTATAGGGAAAGATGGTACTGTATAAATACTCTATTGCTTTTCTTGTATAGAAGCATGGCCACAACAAAAATTGTTCATAGCACCCCAGCTCTTATAGGATAAAATCTGGGATGAGATCAAGGAGAAGAGACTCAGTGGCAATGTGTGGTAGCTCTACACAGATGGCCCTGGATCCTTGTAAAGCCTGGGAAACCTTAACGGTTTGTGGACTGATGCCATAGAACATTATAAGACAAAGAGAGAAAGAAAACCATGATCGCCCTCTTCCCAGTAGGACAGTGGGTGCATCTACATGTTCATTAATGTGCCATATTATTACATATTAAGTTTAGTACTTGCATAACCAAATACTAAATCAATGTACAGTAACTGGCATTACAAGACAACTGGCAATACTGCATAGTAGCGCCAGTGTATGGCTTTTTAGTGACACTATGTGCACAGTAGGCTAATAGTATTGTGTATTAATGTATTAGAATGGTTTTTGCCCTGTATGCTAATGTGTAGTAGAATTAGACTACTGTGCAGTTAGTGTCTCATGTAGACACACTTGTTGGCTCTGTATTTAGGACACAAAGACCTTCTTCCAGGGTGGGCTGGAGAGGCCCACCCTCAGACCAGCCATGACCTTTCCATTCAATAATAAGCAAACTTATTGATATGCAATGATAACAGAAAAAAAGCAATACAAATAATCAAACAATTCTATATATCTACCAAATCCTAGGGCTGTCATCAGAGTCAAAGTACATTGTATCAGGATGTAGTCTTTGCTTTGAGGCTGTCTCTTAGGTGTCAGATTTAAGCAATCTGGATGCTGAGGCCCAGAGCTGTCCCTTGACTAGGGGGTATGGGGGGTGAATTGTGGCAACTGCCCAGAGCCCCATGCTTTGGGGGGGGAGGGGAACTGCAGAGCTGGATGGAGAGGCTGAAGCCCTTCCAGTGTTTGGTGGTGGCTACTACATTTGAGGTCCCCCCCATTTGGTGAGATGTCTGTTCCAGCCAGAAATTCCAGATGCCACCCCTCCCCCTGCATCCAGTGTGCCGTGATGTTCATTTACACATGTAAGTGTGTCGTGGGATAGGAAAGGTTGGGAAACACTGCCCCAGCCCATCCCCTGCCTTTGAGGGGGTCCCATGGGCCCCGTGCAGTGTTAAGGGGGCCCCATACAGGCTGATTTGCCCCAGGCCCTGAACTCCCCTAGGGGCAGCTCTACCAAGCCCCACAAACCCCTCCAGTGGGGTGTATGAGGCGGGCTGGTCATATACTCTCTGTCCATGGTGGGCTCAAGGACCCTTCCTAGGGGATGGGGAAGGAACAGGAAGAATAGGAGGAGGGATAGGACAAAGGAAGGAACAAGGAGGGACAGAAAGGAAGAAAAGGAGGAATGCTTTGTTATTTTTCAAGTCTCTACTTTTGTATTCCTCTTCCCACCTGATGACTCTTTATCCATCGCTATCTCTGCTTGGTTGTCTCTCTGTGGTCACACATCCATGTAGCCTTCTGGGCCTTCTCCTAACTTCATCTTTTCCTCCAAAACTGGGACTCAAGCCCCACCCAGCTCTGGGGCCTTGTTAGCTGGTGCCAATTTATCTCATGTTAGGGGCAGTATGGTATATGCTCCCTTGGTTCCCAGGCTGTTTTCCCAGACTTGGTGTCCTTGTTGTGTTAGACAAACTGCCCGTTTTGACAGCTGTGATCATGTGTTATGGCATGCCCTCTCAATTCTTAGGCTTTTTGTGTATCCATTGGGTTTGCTATGTTAGACAGCCTGTGTGCTTCTAGGGCTGGGAGAAACTGAGTGTGAGACCCAGACTTTTTAGAAATCAGTTAACCCCTGCTGTCCATCTTGAACCCTTTTAATGCATATATCTATACCCATAAGCCAATTCCCCCCAAAACAGACCTTTAAATACCATTTCTAAGCCAAGAACACCCAGTATGGAGGAAAAATGTGGCAAATTACTCTCCTTCAATGAAAATGTAATTCCTTAGTATGTTCAAGCTATGTAAAAACATCAAAATATTGGTTCCAAAAGGTATTGCACATTGAATGATATACTACCTTTTCTTAGTTATATCTCAGATGAAAAGTTTGCTTCAAAAAAGGAGAGGAAAGAATCCTTCCACCCACTGGTTTGATAAGATGCCCCTGCTATTACGTATTGCTTTTACAAAATAATGGCTGTTACAAGGTACAGGAATAGGTTTGTTACATTATGATGTGCTAATAATTTCACAATCTTATTCCAGACAGCAAAGGCATTGGATTTATGGATTTTTTTTTTCAATCACAAAACTCATTCCTTATGAAGCCTGCTGTTAAGAGTCCTTAAAGTAAAAATGACATGTTCATTAAATATGTTCCCCTTTCCTTTTCCCATAGGGAGATAAAATATTAAATGAAGCACAAACAAAAATGAGTGATGCTATGTAGGGAGATGACTTAGACCTTGGTTGTCAGAAGTCAGTGTCTGCAGGACTGAATCCTATGTATTTTGCCTGTCATGAAATGTAAAGTAATGCACATGCTTCATTTCATATTTTGGCATGTTGCCACCTGCCATTAATTCTACATCTATCTATACCTATTCCATACATCTATTAAATTCTATAGGAGACTATATATATAGATATGTAGAGAGCATCTCCTTAAAATCACACCTAATGAGTTCTAAAAGGACTGGTATATGATCTCCCTTCAAAGAGATGAAGGATTTAGTTCAAATTGATTTTAGGGCACCTGAATTTCCTATTAGCACCTTGAGCTGATGAGAATTGCCAAATTAAGCTCTCCCTTTCACTTGTCACAAGAGTACCTTATTTTATCTTCAGCCTTGATTGCCCCCTTAAAGCACACCACTGAAATATTTGCTATGTGCATAAAGGAGGAAGATGAAAAAGCATAAATCACAGACCTAGGGTGATTATCCAAAAATCAGAGTGCTGAAAAATGGAGCATAATATCAGTTAAAATGTCACTAAAACAGAGTTATGAGTATAGTCAGGTAAAATGCTTGATAATTGCTTATAATTTTCACTGTTTGGAAAACAATTTCCTGGCCAGATGTTTTCACATTGTATTAGATGTTTCACTCTCTGTCAAGTATTGGACATTTTCTCTAGTTTATGATTCAAGGTGTTAATCATATTCAGCCTTTCAAAATGATTACCTGGTAACATTAACATACAAATGTATGATGATTATCTCTGCTGTTCAGAATTCTTTGTATTTTGCACAAGAAAAAAATAAAAGAAATAAATCAGTCCCCTTCAACTGGCATGGTGCCTAGCTCAGAAAATGAAATTATTCTGCATTCTAAGGCTATGAAAATTAAGTTTTAATCAAGATCAAAGTACTGAAAGTTTCTAAGCTTGTGCCTTAAAAACTGCCAGTATTAGAACATTGTTTCAGTGACTTCCAGTAGGCTAGATTTAGGGGGCACCCACCATACATTCCCACAAAATATACACATTTCTTGTTGTTAGTCCCCCACCTTTTGTCCATCTCTTAGAGTTTGCTAGAAATTTGTGGACACTTTTTTTAAAGTTCTATGCAGTATGCTGTAACACAGGACCTTACAAAGTTAAAAATCTACTATATTTGCTTGAATTTAAGACATCCCTAAATATAAGACAATATCCCAATAGTTAGAATCTATATATGGAAAAATTATAAATTTGTTATGATTTTCTAGGTATAGAATGTAATTATTGAAGTCTTGAATTTAGTATCAATGCTACAACAGGAATAACAGTGGCTGGAGTGGGGGTGAAGTGGCCCCTTTGCCCACTGCCCCCCCCCAAACTTTTTACCCCTAGCCTTCCTTACTGTCAGGCCCTGCTCAATCTGTTCCCTCCCCAAGCACAATGTATAAGTGAGCTTCATCTAACAGTAAGATGGGGAAAGGGACGGAGAGGAAGGCAGAAACTACAGAGGAACAAGGGACTGTTGTGGGTCTGCCTCTGGCCCCAACCCTGACTGCTGCAAATCTCAGCATGGGTACTCTATAAACACACTTTTGAGCACCACTTTTGTAACTACTTATACATAGTACAAAGGCTCATGGCTTATCATACAGTTCACTGGGCTGGGTTCCAGCAGAATCAATAGTGATTCACACCAGGGTGACCCCACAGCTCAGCACTGCTCAGTATGTGTGGGTACTCAAGATACTCCCCCATAAACAGATCCATGTGCTAATTAGTCTCCCAATCATGACTAAAACTGGGTGTTATCACAAGCCCTGGGACCCTCCAAAAGTTTATATGTAGATGAGGTGTGTGATCCATTTCTATGGCATAGAGGGTGGGACCATATTAATTGCATGGGGCTGGCTGAAAGTGGGGGTGACAGAGCCTCTCAGTTATACATAAGCTTGGTCATGTTTGCCAGACCTTTAAGGTTCATGAAGAAACAAGAATCATTGTAAATGGGAAAGAAAGGCACCACTCAGCTGTGGAAGTGAAGAGGAAGTCGAAATGTATTTGATGTACTGGTTTACCATGACTTGAAAAAGAGTAGGCACTGAGGGGGGTTGAGTACAATGGGCACAATATCTTATTGAGATTGGGTACACAAATCTACTTTTATGGTAGATTCCAGTCGACATGTTTGCTCAGTATGGGCCATTTATCTTATAAGCATTCTCAGCATAGGCTGGATTCAATCAACTTCATAGCTGGTTTCCATGACTGAGCACATGCTGCTTCTAGCAGAAGTTTAATGATAGCCGATGTATTTAATACTGCGGGTGGTTGAAGAGTTTCTGGTATACGAATATAAGATAGGGGACTTGTTCCTCATGCTGGCTGGGAAAAAAACCTTTTCTTGTATTCAAGTAAATACAGTAATATTTCTGTGAAACAGTAGAAGTTTCTGGAAAGAAATTGGGGCAGGTCCACAAACAATCTTCATATAAAATACTGTGGAATTTGCAGTGAAACTTATGGGCATTATCAAATTTCCTTGTAAATAAAATGCATCTCCTCATAGAATGACTTAATGCAAATTCCATGGAATATATTTTTTCTATACTTGCTCTGACTTCCACTACACGTCTTCTGCTTTGCTGAATAGCTTGCTTAGAAAGAGTCCTTCCTCTCTGTTACTGGATAGAGAGCTGTTTGGGAACATGCACTACTAATATGGACATAGAAGCTAATACAGGAGTTTGAGAGTTATAAAATGAGAGAGAGGAATCAGAGGAGAAGAGCAAAGAAAAGATAAGACCAGTAATTGTAACTGCTTTTCTAAATATTTTCAAATGTTGAACACAAGTGTAACAGGATCCCCGCTTATATGTTTTTAGAGACTGAACAGCTAAAAGATACAAAAGTTAGATGATGAGACCATTAGTGTAGAGCAAGTGGCGTACACTGGGAGCATCTACACATACATTAACACATCTTTTCTAAATCAACTTAAATTTAGTACCAATGTGAGGTACCAAATTAATGCGCATTAGGCTGTACTAATGTGCAGTAGAGCATTAGTACACTTTTTTTTAGTGATGCATAGTAGACTATTTTAATGAGCATTATCATGATGTCACAATTTTATGTGACACATTAATGTGCAATAAAATGGTTTACTGAGCAATAAAGCGCATGTGTAGATATGCCCGCTAATCTCTACACATAAACCATACACTCAGAACAAAGAAAGAAATGTGTTTTAATATGTCTTCAACAAGTATATGAAGGATGTAATTGCTGGTTCAGAGTAGTGTTTGGTAAAGAGCCTAAACAGGCAACTAACAAATGTTGTTTTATTTCCTGTCTTTGTCTCAAATCTTGGGTTTGACCAAGGGGAATTGGTGAAACATAGAGCATGTATAGACCCTTGCAGTGACTGCGGCCAGTTATATTTCCTGGAGCTTAAATACGGCTTTAGGAACATAACTTTGGGCATTGAGGCTTGAAAATTGTAACTAATAGCCTCCCTTTCACTTTTTCATATAAGGAGAATACCTACCAAAGTAAAGTAAAAACTACCAAGTACAGTCTGTCTCCAAGAGGTTCCCCAGCCAATCTTAGGAAACTCCTAGGGATGAATGAGTAGGAAACTCTAAGGGCCAAATTCTATTACCCTTTATGGGCCAAAATGACAGCCGTTTTCCAACTGCATAAGTAAAATTGTTGGTATTTATGCAGTTTATGATTCTGTTACCCATGAAGTATGGGTAGCAACATGATTAC
>NW_017728912.1:15542028-15550162 GCF_001723895.1 Crocodylus porosus
AAAAAAAAAGTTAATAAGTGTTTAGATAATTAGTAGGAGGGTTGATCCTAATACCACCGTTCATACTGGAAAAATTTCTTACTCAGCAAGCAAACTGATCTTCCCTCCATATAAATAAAGAGGGTGCAGCTAGTCCCTTAAGATCTCATCCAGCCAACTATTCCAAGACTTAAAGCTTGTGAAATCAATGGGACCACTCACTATCTTAAAGTTTAAATATGTGCTTAGTTCTTTTCTTGGTTTGGTTCTGAGAAACTCTAAGGCTATAAATTGACATCTTTGGAGCGGGATCAGCTGAGCCAGCATGTGTCTTAGCTCAGCTGATCTGCTCCATTGGCATCTACAAACACTGCCTGGGATTGTTGCCCTATAAGGTCAGTCCCTGCCACTCCCAAGGCTTCAGAGGCCTGAAGGTGCAGGACAACATCCTTGGATGCCGCTCCCTGTCCGCGAGTGGGGTACCCCCAGGAATCCCTGAAAATCCCTTTGTGAGATGAGGCCTATCTATACCTGCACATCTGCATCCTGGGAATGCATGTGCAGGATTAGAGTGGGGAACTGGGTTTCCCCAGGTTATGCCTGTAGGGGAACACCTGGGGTGTGGATCTACAAACACAGACTGAGGAAGTCCATGGGGTTCCCCTTTCAACACCTGCAGAAACAGACCCTGGGTCAGGGCCAGGCCCCTGGGGTTATCATAGTGGATTGGTCCCCTGAAGCCCCAGGAATGCCTGACCAGGGTGGCCAAAAAAACCCAGCAGCCCTGAGCTGCCCGTGCTCTCATGCCATAAGCAAACAAACATCCATTGCAAAAAAGGCGGCACAAATTATTACTACAAATTGTCGTGCAATTTTGGGCATTTGTAGCATGACAAGGATTTTGTGCTACCATAAAAAAAAAACACAGTAGCCTTTCAAGAGGATGTAAAATTAGCCACAGGCATTGATATTGCATTACATTGATTTTGATGTCAAATTTTCTATGGACTTGAAAGGGTTCACAATTGATTTAAAAATGAATAAAGTAGGAGTACAATCTAGGACATACTGGCCACGTCTTTACAAGATACTAACTGTGCAGTAGCTCAATATTACTGTGCAGTAGCATGATGTGGCAGGAAGTGTGACGCAATGCTACTGCTCAATAGTAATGATCTATTGCACAGTAAGTGTCACCTAAAATCTATTCAGTGACACTACTGCACAGTAACTCCAGTTACTGCGCAGTTAATTAGTACTTACGTAGAAGTACTAATGACTGTGCATTAATGACGGAGCAATCAGTGTCTTATGTAGATGCAGCCACCAAAGAGGATAGATCTATTATGTCTCAAAACCTATATTCATAAGAGACAAACTTTGCTTAATGTGTAATATATTGACATTTGATAATATCTGATATATACTAAAAGTGCTATTAATGGTCAAACCTCTAATAAGTGGTGATGATGCTTTCATTATACATGCAGGAAATTGTGTCAAAATTCCAATATAGGAAAACACTGAATTTTAAACAGCAACAATATAATAGAGGTGTAATGACATAGCTGGGGGCATGGGGAAGCTGCCATGTACAGAGGGAGTGGTGACTTCTGGTTGCTGCTGTTGCTGCAATTGTGATTGCACAGTTGTGACAGCAGCTCTTTCTTCTGTTTCTCCCCACTTCTTGCCCCATTCTTAAATTTGATGTCCAGGGCAGCTGGCCTAGTCACCATTCCCTAACTATGCCTCTATAACTTAATAGTGCCTTTAATATTTTTTCCTTGTAGAATTTCTCCTCTTGTTACAATTGGTTCTTCCTAGCAATAACATTAGTGTAAAAAAATGGGCAAGATCTATTCTCAGAAGCAATTCTTTATATTAATGATGATCTTAATGTGCCCTGTGAGCAATCTTAATAGCTGACAAGAGATTTAGCAGCACTGGTCCTGATGGTTACACACAGGTGTTAGAATGTGCAATATGCAAACTTCAGTTCTATAATATTTCTTTGAAGACAGTATTATTGTAGGAAAACAGGTGTTCCACAGCCTCAATGAGATGAACAAACTCATTTTTTTTAATAGTTCAAGCCTACTTAAGTTTAACTTAGATACATGAGGCCATCTCCAGAGGTAAGTCCAAGCTGGTGAAACGAAGATGTTTTGGTGTATCAGTGTACTGATCCTTAGACCTACATCCCTTTTATGTTTGTTAGTCGGCTATGTAGTTTTTACCAACTCATCCCCCACCAGCTATGTACTCTTACCAACTCATCCCCTGCCCCCGCAAGCATGGACTGGTAACATAATTGATTTATATAATTGATGCTATATCAGGTTGAGGTCAGAAACAAAATGAAAGTGAACCTGGAGCTTGAAGGAGAAGAATAATGTTATTTTTAAAAAGATGTGCATTAACCACTGCAGAGAGCCCAATACTTGTCTTACTGTTGCCCCACCTTCATCTTTTAATCTATACTCTATTCCTGCCCTGTACTGCTTATCTTTAGCTTCAGACTGGATAAGGCCTATAAAATAATAATTGCAGTAATAAAATAAATACCTTTTAATTCCCTGCAAACTTCCTGAATTGATGAAACAGATCAGAAATAGACTATGCAACTGCAAAATTGCTGATACATATTTGCATGCATTGTCATTCAAGAAACATCTTTTCTGTTTAAACTTTTCTACATATTGTAAACATTTAAACAAAATAGATACTGTATATGGAGAAACTACTATTTTATTGGCATTCACTGAAGAACCAAATATCAAGTGCAATTATGCAAAGATTAAAATGAATGCATTCTGACTGTCCTCATTGTAGCATCCATGATTAATGAGCCTTCATATTTGTAAAGCATTAGTTGACATATTACTGCAAGTTTGTTCATATAATAAGCCCTAAGAGATGAATGGAACACTGCTTGTCAAATCTGCTGTGATGATTTTCTTGTGTCATATCCCTGGGCCATATAGCCACCTACTTATTGTCTGAAAATTAGATTTTCCTCCTATTAGCAAAATCCTGCCTTGTGCTTTACAGTTGCCCTTGTGAAGGAAGGAAAAGTAAGCACAGTACTATTAATCTATTGTCAGTTCTGTGGTTCATCTACCCAGCTTGTGTACCTGTCAGATAAGTAACTCAAGGGGAAGTTTATTTGCTAATTAGGACATGTGGCCAATGCTGTACAGCCTAAAATACACTGGGTGCATGTAATTAATGTGATGCAATGAACTCTGGTGCATATCACACCAGTTTATTGCTTTGGTGTGCTATGTTTACACACACGCCCAGAACCACAGCACATTGAGTCAGGTCAGAGCAGCCCAGGCAGGCACAGAGCCTGGGGAGGCAGCCTGCCAGACTGTAACTGCTTTGACCTGGCTCAGCATGCTGCGGAGGGGCTGGCTGAAGCACAAGGGTAGTTCAGTGTGGGGTTAGCCAGCAGGCAGTTGCTGCACTGAAGCACCCTCATGTCCCAGCCAGACCCACTACCACCTACACATGTTGCTGCACAGTAAATAATGCTGTTATAGTAAATAATTGATGGTGCAGTTAATTAGTTTACTGCAACCTAATAGGACTGCACATGTAGATGCAGAGACTTCACTGCAGAGCTAATTAGGCAGCTCCACAGTAAATGTCTCACATAGACATGGACGCCGTCATCAAAAGTGTTCCACCATTTTCTCTTCTTCTGCTGTTACAGGCCAGCTGGGCACTGTGAGTGTATCAATTTAGTTGCAGGCTGACTGGGTGCTGCAATTGTATCAACCACTGGGCTGTTTGGTTTGGGATTGAGGAGGCAGAGTTGGGAGTGAAGCAAAGGCAAATTTATTATAGCTTACACACACAACAGTTAACAGAAAGATAAATGCGATAAGTAGCTAATGCAATATTAAGGAGCTAATAGTAAATAATAACAACAGATAATAACAACAGATAGGTGGATCAATTCTGTCACAGGCCAACTGAGCACTGTGAGGGTATCTGCCACTGGGCTGTTCAAAACAACAGATAGGCAGACATGGGTTGGCAATTTATCAATAGTCACTCGATGCCAGATGCGCGCCAAGTGATTCCAGTGAAGTCAGGCGTCTCCGATTGATGTTGTCAGAGGGATTACTAGGGAAGGTCCCTTGATCAGGATCTGATCCTCACTTATACCGGGAGTCTGGACTTGGAACAGCAATGACCATTCTGTTCCCTCCTTCCTGCTGGTCACCTGACACACACGCTTTTTATACCTAGTTTTATGCTAATCTGTTGGCTTTAAAGAAACTCACAATTCTGCCCCATAGCAGCTACCCTATGGGATTGAAAGGTGTTACAAATTATCATAAAAGGTTACTACCCAGACTTGGGTTTCTCCAATAAACAAATTACAATGCAGCATTTTTAAGTTTGAAATTAACATTACTAAACCCAACCCTTTTAGGTTTTTCTGAATATGCTTTCTAGAGAGGTGCTTTCCTGGAATGTGTTGGGTGTGCCAGGCAGTTGGATCCAGTTTTATCGTCATGGCTGAACCCTGAGCAAAAACCATTAGGTCAGCTAATCTTGCAGCTACAGCTTCGCCTTTGGGGTCCAGTCAGTTCCACAAACAGTTAGTTTTATCATTTTGGTTAAACTTATGATAGACAAGTTACATTTGCAGGTTATGAACTTACAAGCTTTATATTAGGTACTATTATGTGTTAAGCAAAATACCAAATATCTCTAAGAAGTATATATTTATTGCTTATTAATCCCTCTGGTACTGGCTGTCACAATTGCAAATAACAGCAACCCATCCAAACTGAGCTGTAAAGGGGCAGAGGCAAGAAAGTAAGTGAAAATAAGTTTGTATTATATTTTGTGACTCTCAAGCAGCATCCGTGAGTAAGATGCCGAAGGAGCCCTGTTTTGGAATTTAACTGAACTGCCAATCTGTCTGTGTGTAACTAACAGGCAGGAAAAGCTTTCTGTTATGCCACATTTCTTTTTTTTCCTTTCTTTTTTTTCAGTATCCAGTATCCAGACCATGTGCTTTAGATTAGGGAAGACACAGGATTCTGTGCTCTCACCATCCTGAGGTGGTGATGGTATTCTGGGATGTTGTCATGGACCTGCCCTAAAAACAGGAATGATTTGGGGGTTCAGAGTGTCACTTGCACAGATATTTGTCATTTGATTTAACTATGCTCATGTTTGAAATCTTTAAAACACTAATGTTTATCTGTATTTATTGTATTGCTTTTATCATTGTATGTATTGTTTTGTCAGTGTGTATCTGTGCCATTTTGAAACAGAACTTAATAAAAAATTATAGCCAGACCAGAGGGCAATGGCTATTTACATTTCAGAAGAAATATAGTATGAATGCCTTATGAATAGGGGAGCAGTAAAAAATCTTAGATATCAAAGGCAAGAGGAGTTATTACTCCCAGACAAATAGCAGAAAAGGGTATTGAAGATGGGCACTTAAAATATTGGGGGTATCAATCTGCCTGTAAGAAGAAACATTAACCTCACAATAACAAATATATTCCAGGAAGATGGGCGATTACATGGGGGATTCCAGATTCCCAAGGCAGGAAGAGGACTCTTGGGCTCCCCAGGGAATAGCTACAGTAGACATGAGGGAGAGGGGTTGCTGGCTTTTAGGAGGTATTTGGAGGGTGTCTGTTAGGTAGAAACTATCTTTGGATTTTCCCATGTCTTGGAGGAACCCTGGTCACCAAGTGCAGGTGGTGGCAGAGTCAGCAGAAAGGCTGGTCTCTGAAAATACTGACAGGACTCTCTGAAGGACTGTGCTACAGTCAAAAAAACAGGGTGAGATATTTTATCTGGGTTTTTTTCTGTACTCTGCCTCCAAACTTTTTATAGCACAGTTCTTTTCTACTATGTAATAAATCCTTTTGCTATTTTATTGCCTTACTGATTGCCTATGGGTGAGGTGTGATCTCAAAGCAATTGATATTCCATGTGTGATGTGTCCATGAAATAGGGGATTCAGAATTTTTCACAACTCAAGGGGGGACCCCCTGGAGTTGTCAGAGATTTCCCTCTTGTAGCTGTGGAGCCTGATGTAAGGGCAGTGGATCTGTGGCTTGCAAGAATGAGGAGCCATCCCATGGGCAAAACTTAAATTGTTCCATGAGTCAAGCAGCAGGACAAGGGGGAGGACAAGCAGGAAAAGACTATCCCTCTGATAGTCCAGTCTGTAACAGATGTTGTCAGGTATAGAATATTAGAATGGAATGCTTCAAACCACTTTGACTTGGATAGTTTATATCCGTAAAAAGCTAACCAGCAAACTGTTTCTCCCCTTTTTCTGTTGCACCACATAGAAACTTGGTACAGGAAAGAATCTGTCTCAAGGTCTTTAAAGATTGCTTTGGGATATGCTCTGAAAACCCAAGAGTTACATGAAATTTCCCATTAGAAGTGAAGTTCTACCGCCTTCTGTATCTTTTGTTGTTGCTGTCAAATGTGAAGCTTTCTATTGTCTGAACAAAAAAGATTGCTAACAATACAAGCTGAGAGATTTCAAAGCTCTGATGTGTGGAATGAATTCATAGGAACAATTTCTGGAGCAATTAAGGTATATTGCTATGAAATCTCCAGGAGACTAGCCATTTTATTTTTTTCACTTCTCTTTCTGTGATCTTTCCTTTCTGTGCTCCTTTCCTTTACGTAAAGATAGTGTCCATCTTGTGTTGTGTTGTTATGGTTTGATAGGTCTAATTGCAGCATAATCTTTGACAGTCACTCAGGAACTGAATTTGCTGGTTTTCAAGTACAGAACATTTCAGTGGGGTGGGTTTGCTTTTTTTCATTCTTTCCATTTCTTCTCCTACTGAGGTCTTAAAAGATATAAAGGCCAACAACAAATATAGTTTTGTTCTTTTTTTACATGAAGCAAAGTGAAGTCAAATCTGTTTGTTTCAGGTTCTTCCATACCCAAAGTGCACTGTATGTTCCAAAATCTAAGTTCTTTCCTCCACAGGAAAATCTCACATCTGGAAGAGAGAAGTGACAGGTGCAGAAAGTTAAAGCGTAGTTTGAGTTGGCTGTCAGTCTTATAAAGGCAACCACCATATGCCACAGATTAGCACCAGTTCTTGATATAGATAAATTATACGGAGGGATCACCTGCAAATTACATTTCAATTAATAAGAAAGAGGGAAGGTGCTTCAGTAACATTTAGTATCATAAGCATACCAATAACAAGTATCTGAGCAGCCTGGGCATGCTTAGATGTGCGTGGACATTGGGTTCCCTGAGGACAAGTAGCGGTGGTGCACCTTGAGCTGCTACTTTTTGTCCCAGGGGAATGTCCATGCCACACACAATTTGGCATGTAGCAAGGTGGTGTAGGGAAGGCTAGAGCCAGCACTGTGCTGACCCATGCAGCCTGGCCAAGTGTCCTGGGGACCTCCCAAAGCTGTAGCCATGACGATCCTGTGAGAGAGAGCCTGGCCAGCAGCCACAGCACAGCTCCAAGCGTGCAATATTTCAGGGTTGAATGCTGCCTGAGTGTGCAATACTTCAGGGTTTTTTTCTGTGTTTTTTTTATCCCTAGATATCCAGAGGTCAAAAAAAAAAAACTATGGGGAAAAAATCAGAGCGGCACATGCTTGGGCAGCGTGCCCTTGTAGCATGGACAACTCTGGACTGTGCCTTATGTGTCACTGCAAATGTATTTGCAGGGCCACATACCACATGACCACACTTGTTTGGATGCTTCCTTTGGGTTATAATTTCTGCTGGCCAAAAATATTTTCAGTTTTTCTTGCATCAGATTAGAGTCCATTATTATCTGATCATCAGTATGAGAGTGATAAATGAATACAGCTGACTGTAGGCATGTACACAACACTTGGCAGAAATATATGACTAGTATGCTGTGTTAATAACAACTGTTCAATCCCTTTGGCATGCAGTTTTGTGGATAGCTTATATTAGCCTTGATTGGAAGAAAATCAAACATGCATTTTGCTCACCAGTATCTGAAGTTAAGGTATTTTATTTTGGTTCATCACTCTAATGTTGCTGGCCCTTTAAGGGGGTTGTACTAATGTAGCCAAATGTTAACAAATGCCTGTGGATAGTGGGTCAGAAGCAAGAGCTCCAAAGAATTGTGTAGTAGAGTTTCATAGT
>NW_017728912.1:15550822-15551901 GCF_001723895.1 Crocodylus porosus
TAATAAATTTGAATCAGTTCTTCAAAGCTGAGTGCAACTCCTCTGCTGAACCCACTATCAACAATGGAACCAGAAGTGGATTGAGAGAGGGAGTGCAGGTGTTTTGGAAAAAGAATGGACCAGCTAAGAGTCTCAAAGCAGCAAAACCTTTCCAAAAATGCAGCACAGGACTTGAAGAGATTCAGTCAAGCAAATGCAAATACAGAAAAAAGCAAGGAACAAAAGGTAGACAATTTTCTGCATAATGCATGGACAGAGGTAATAGTTTTATTAAATATTTTTGCACTGGCTGCAAAAGAACAAGCCAGTCATGAAGCAGTGAAAACTGCATTTGAAGAGCATCTCAGACCAAAACAAGTGAGACTTCTGAGCAGAAATCAAAGGAAAGGGGGAGATTAAGGCCTTTAGGAAATAATTCAAAGATTTCAAGTCAAATATGCAGCTTTGGAGAGCTTGCAGAGTCTTTAATAAGAAATCAGCTATATTGGGGAACTGGAGACCAAAGAGTCAGAAGACTTCTGGAGGAACCACTCTCACATGTGCTTAGAACAATGAGAATGCACTAGGCTGCTTGCCCCGTGGAGTCACGCCAACTCTCAGTATCTCAATACTGCGCTGTTAGACAGGAGAGTGTGACACAATTCAACATATAGAAACACAAATAAATTAGGTGCACACACACGCACCCAAACCAGCCTAGGCACATGCATACCTGTCACCAATTCAAGCACATACACTATACACCCCAAAAGTTAGACAATAATCAATTGTCCATACCTGCACACTCAGTACACATACACAGAACACTAATTTGTATATCATGCACACAATGACATATCTATATATACACACACACATACTCACCAGTTCACACACATACAACCCACCTACACATACACGCAGGTAAGTTCCTAACTTGGATGGTACAGTGTGTATGTGTGGGCTTGGGGTATCTGGGATACTTGGGGGATGGTTAAGGTGAGACGGAAAGAGAGTTAAAGTGTAGGGAGTGAAAGTTGCCAGAGCTGGAATTAGAACCAGTGGATTAGAGAGAAGCTGGCTGAGGAACTGAGGCTTGG
>NW_017728912.1:15552001-15557395 GCF_001723895.1 Crocodylus porosus
ATATGGATGAGGTTAATAGCAAAACAAGCTATTGATAATCAAATTGTCAAAGGCAGGTATCAATAAAATAAAACACTCTATACAAACTGAATCAAAGACACTCTCAGTACAACTCTCTAGCTAAAACCTTGAGACTCCAATTAATTTCAGCAGGAGCACACAGGGTTGACACCAACATCAGCTCTTCTTCACACTGGCAATATAATAACCATGGCTGGTGCTGCTGCTTCAGAAAGTCCTGCTCTCTGCTGGAGCCTCATGGGGAAGAGAAGTTCTCCTCTGCACCAGCTGTCTGTGGTATCTGCAAAGAAACACACACTGTCCCCTTTTCCCAAAAGCACCTTTCTCCAATTCACACACATGGCCCCTTGTGCTGATAACTGAAACAACCCTGGGTTTATCACCCACCCAGCCCCAGGCTGGTTTTTAGTTAACTCTCCCCAGAGCCTTCCCAGATCAACACCCTGGCCTCCTAGGCAAGTCTACTTTACCACCATTTTCCTCCACACAGGTCCCTGTGCCTCACAGAGGGAAAAAGGATACCAGGTTGTCTTCTCCCCATCACTAAGGGCAGGTTCACTTCACAGGCAATCTATAGGGTGGTTCCTTCCCGAGCTCTGTGGTCCCCCGTCCCTTCCCTTTTCTGAGCCGGGATGAGTTCCCTCACCTCTCCTGCCTCAGGACCCAATCAAAAACATGCATATGCTCTTGCAAGCAACAACTTTCTGAAAACTTTCCCGCTCTGCCTTTGCAGGGATCCTGAGCCCTGCTGCAAATCCAGCAGCAATTGTTACAATTGCAAATGGTGAAAAGTGTCCAGTATGGGGCAAGGCAGAATCCGAACTTCAACTAGACCAGAGGTGGGCAAAATGTGGCCTGTGAGCCAGATGTGGCCTGCCAGGCCATTCTATCTGGTCTCTGGGGCCCCTAAAAATTTTAGAAAATTAATAGTTATCTGCCCCTGGCTGTCTGTCATATGGCCCTCAATGACTTGCCAAAACTCAGTAAGTGGCCCTCCACCTGAAATAAATGCCTGTCCCTGAACTAGAAACTTGTCCATTTGCAAGCAAAGAGTGCAAGCAGCTTCAGGCGATACAAAGGATTTCAGGTGCTGTGGAGGAAAGAACAGGCACAGACAGAACTTGCTTATGGACAGAACTGTCTAAAATTGAATCACTTTGCTATAGCCTTCAAGCAAGGCCAGGGGGTTCCTGGAAAGAAACAGTGGCTGCCTATAGATGTTCGTGTTCATGTTCTAATTAGAATGGGACTGCTCAGCCTAGAAAAGAAAAGACTTTGGGGGGATTTGGTGGCAACTTACAAATATATCAGGGGTGAGCATCAGGGGCTAGGTGAACAACTATTCATCAAAGGAGGAGCAACAGTCATAAACTCCTAGAAGTTTTCAGACTGAATACCAGGAAAAACTTCACCGTTCATGTGACCAGACTCTGGAATATACTCCCAGTGGGGGTGGTGAAGTCACCTACCCTGGAGATCTTCAAAAGGAGACTGGGTGCACACCTGGCTGGGGTTATTTGACCCCAGCAGTCTTCCCTGCCCAGGCCAGGGAGGGCTGGACCTGATGATCTCACGAGGTCCCTTCCAGCCCTAGACTTTTGTGACTCTGTGCTCCAGTGTTGCCTTACTGTCATGTGTATTAAGCCTCCCCTGTGCTCATAAAAATGGCTGTGGGGGCACTTTAACTAAACCTAATCAAATGAGCTTTATTTAAAATACCCCCGTGGGCACTTTGAAAAGCAGGGGATGTACTTAATACAAGTGACAGTGAGCCATTTTAATTAAAGCGGCTGTCTGGGAACCACTTTAATTAACCCTTTCCCCCACTTCCAAGTCTATAGGCAGCCAGTGTGTTCACACACTTCAGGCTGCACAAGGGAACAGTGGCATGCCATGCAAAAGAAGGGTGCAGAAACCTAGACTAGGTACAGATATTCAACAACCCTGAGGCAGAATCAGTCTGTTATATGGTTTTCTGTAAGCAGCATAGTTTCAATCAGTAGCAAACAGAACTCATATTTGCCCTTTGGTGGGGGAGGAAAATCTTAGATTGGGTTCTGCCAATTTTAAATGAGTCTGTGTGCCTACCTTCTATTCTGCTATGGGTATAGATTGGTTTCCATTTACTTACACAGGTAAAAATGTAATGTCTGTACCTGACCCTTCTGATCAGAGAAGAGGATTTCTTCATAGAAATGACATAACAGATTTATGCCTGCAGTGATTGGATCATTACATCAAACATGAATGGGCCATTTATTACCTACATGTCACACTGGACCACAGATGAAAATAACACATAAAAGGAGACCATCTGCAGAGGTAGGTCTTGACATAACTAAGATTTGCCCTAGCAGCAGAGGCGTAACAGCAACTGGACACATACGGGCAGTGGTGATGCACTGAGATGCTGGTGACTGGGTTACTGGTGTCACAGCTGCAGTTCTGTGGCTATAGTAATAGCTGTTATTTTCTGTATTCCCTCAAGTCAGTGCCTGTAACTGTTGCCCTGGTCATCCAGCCTTATTTACACTGTGACCTATCTCTTTTTACTGATTCTTAGACCTATATTATTTTATGTTAGTTCAGATAGTTAGATAACTGTTTACTATTACCAAAAACATACATCCTCCCTTTATTTAGGCTTCTGAATTTGACCCATGGGCTGGTAACATAATTGATCTGTATAACTGATGCTTGTTTACTGTACTGAGTAGAGGTCAGACACAAAGTGGAAGTGAACTTGGAGACTTTCTAGTTTGAAGAAGAATGAGTGATTAATGTTAGCGGATATTGGCCGTTCTAAAAAGCTGTTTGGTGTGTGCAGCTTAATAAACAAGAGACTTTGCACTAACAACATGTGCCTCCTGAAAATACCCATCATTCTTAATCTTGTAGTCTAATTGTTTGTACTAAAACGGGGGAAAAAACATGCATAGTCACCAAACTGTAGAAAGATAAGTGAGGACCACATAACACAAAGATGCCTTTTAAACACTTAGGTCAGTCCAGGGTTCCAGTCCATGGAGACTGGTACTGGTGCTGCAGAATCTTATAATGGAGAAGTTCCTAATTCTCCTAGAACAGAACTGGAAGTGGATGATTGCCAATGTAAACAGGTTTTTGTAATAAGGCACAGACAGGCTCAGAAGACCTGATTTCCTTCCATAAACACTTTCATGTCTCTATTTCTCTGAACTGTCCTGCCCTGCCTCTAGAGCCAACCTAGCCACGGTGCCACCACACTGAAAATCTTACCCAGGCTGTGCAAGCATAGGGACATCTGCCATAAAAAGCTATCCCAGGTGCTGACCAGAATGATCTCTCAGCCCTGTGGTACATATAAAGACAGAAACCCATACCAAACATGATCCTGGGAAGGGTTATAGCAAATGCAGATTTTGGAAAGACAGGCAGATGATCCTTGTATAGATTCCTGAGGGAGTTATAGAGAGTGAAACTCACAGGACTGTGGCCTAAAGTACATGATTACTTTTGCCATTCTACTCCCAAGGGAAGTTTTCTGACATGAAGCATAACAAGTGGGACAAAAATATAACAAAAGTAACCGGTTTATCTTTGCGCGCTCTTAGCCTGAGCAGAAAAAAATCAAGTTTCCACAAAATACGCCCTAGATAGAGTCTAATCAGCCATAGCTGCATAATCAGCATGCACCTGGTTACCTGGCACCTTCTGGCTGTGGACTAACATAACTGGATTCTGTTGTCTGCTCACACCTGCACAGTATATACACCCCAGGGAATTCTGCACAGACAAATTCAAAATTGATGCACAGAAAGACTCATAATAATGCAAAATTAAATACTTTTTTTAACATATTAAACTAAATATAACACTATTTGAACCCTCTTTAGAAATATATGCAGTTACTTTGTATTTATACAACTCTATAACACATTTAATCACAGAATCTTTAGTGCCTCACCTTTCTGTGAACAAAAAATAAAAATGTGGCCCAGCAGTTGTAATTTTTAAAATGAAATAAAACAGTAAGGACTTGTTATACTGAGATTTAGATCTTCTTATTTTCAGCAAAATTACTCTTTTTTTCTTTTTCAGTAAATTAGATACTAATTTTTTTTTCAAAGTCCAAGTTCAAAATAAAATCAATTAAACAAAGGCATGCTAAGAGTTCTTGTGTGCAAAGTAACAACATTATTGCAGTTATATTGGGTTCTTCATGCAGTACAATAATTGTCAAACTACTACAGAAAAAGTCAAATAGATAAAATAATAATAATAGTAATAGTAATATTATAAGGCATCATTAA
Source organism: Crocodylus porosus (assembly GCF_001723895.1). Lineage (NCBI taxonomy): Eukaryota > Metazoa > Chordata > Crocodylia > Crocodylidae > Crocodylus > Crocodylus porosus. The sequence goes on from NW_017728912.1 coordinate 15,556,315, forward strand.
TTCTTTAACAAAAATGTATTTGTTAAAGTCTTCCCAAGTTTCAAGGTTGAACTAAAGGAAGCCCAGCTCTTAGCATTTGTCTTCTGAAAGAGAACACTTGTAATTGGAGAGGACAAGGTTGCCCAGTGAGTTGCTCAGCTCTCCATCAGCTGTGTTTCTTACAGCATTTATGTATTTGAAAGCTAATTTTTTTCAATTGCAGAAGACGATTAGTCAAAGATGACCAAAACATGGCAATGTCAATTTCCCTTGATTGTAGTGTGCTCTGGATTGTGTTGGGTGCCACCTTCCCAGTATACAAAGAAAACTCCTGTGCTGAAATTTCACTAAAGCCAGGACCTGAAGCATAGTCCCTCTTGACATGAGAAATTATAGGAACTCTTCTGAGTTTTGGAAAATCCTGATGTATTTCAGGAACTTAATTTTGGACTGCCCACTCTCAGTATCACCTATGTACTTTTCCAGCTTTTCAGCTGAATTGTCAACAGCTAAATGGAACAGGTGCACCAAGTTGCTGCTTTGCACAGTTGTTACATGATTGTCCCGTGAAACCTTCTGGTAGTTTCCTCTGAAAACTGAACATGTCTCAAGGAAAAACAGGAGTTCCTCCATTTCCTTAAAAGCAAAGAGTGCAGGGTCTCTGGCTTTCATATGTATTCATTAGGTCAGTGATCGGCTTGCATTGATGCAACACAAGGCAGTTTTCATCATCAAGCACTGGGTTTCATCTGACAGCTTTCTCACAAGTTCCCGTAATGAATGTGGTGCCGAGTTGCCACATACAATGGCTGATGTGGGGGATGGGGTGGACTACCTGGGGTTGGTCCCCCGTATCCCCTAGATGGCCCCTGGAGAAGAGGGGGGAATCTGCCATCCGTACCGCGCTTCCGCCGAACTCGCCTGCCATGACTTGATGGAATTTTGGGGGGGTTCACCCGTCTGGGGAAGCGGGCAGTCCGGACGTGGTCCCTCGGCTCTAAAGTCCAGGGGTCCTGAGGGCTCCTCCTCCCCTACACCCTCACCCAGTCCTCCGGGATTAGCCGCCCTCTGGGTGGCTTCCTACAGGGTGCTAGCCCCTGTG
>NW_017728912.1:15557804-15559234 GCF_001723895.1 Crocodylus porosus
CGGCCCCGCCGCCGCCGGCTCCGCCGCCACCGGCTCCACTGCCGCTGGCGTTGGGTCCTGCCAGAGCCTCTCCCTTCTCCTGTTTGGGGTTGGGGGGCTCCTCTTATCCCTCCGGGCTGGTCCCGACCCGGATCTGTCCGGGTTCCGGAAAGGGGAAGGCTCCCGAGCCCACTTCTGGGTTCGCACCCGGAAGTTAGGCTGGACTCCGCCGCTTTCTGCCTTGCCCCAGCCCCCCGGGTCCTTGACCCCTTCACAGCTGAGTTGCCATTTCTTCTTCAGCAAATCCATGATGATGTTAAAAATGCTGTTCCATCTAGTCGCCACTGGGTTTGGTGCCATTGTTACATGGGAACTTCTTGTCTGAGGTAATGTAAGTACCTCCTACCATATAGAATATTTGTGAGAAAGTTGTTACCATTGTGTTGACATCCTCAAATAGATACAAAAACTTTCCCCAACCAGATTTATTATGTGAGGAAGGCATGTTCTATGGATGCTATCAGAAAATATTCTAGTCAGTACAGCTGTGTAAGCATTTTTCATGTATGCGACATTATCTGGATCAAAGACAGCCACTTTTTAAAGCAATTTCATAACTTTGCACAGTCTGAATGACTGCTTGAGACAGTGCTTTGATTTGTTTTCTGCATGAAGTGCATGTCAGCAAGATAGGAGGACACCTTACCAGTAGCGTCTCTCATCAATGGTGCGAATAAAATGGTCAATACATAATGGCCTTCATTGTCAGTCATTTCACCGACTATAACTGACATATGGTTATCCTTCACTTTGTCCTTAAGTTTGTTTCTCTCAGTGTTGTAGATATCTGTAAGATATCCATCCTAAAGCTGGTAACTTCCTGGAATTGCACCACCATTCTTGACTCAAATGTTTAGAAACTGGTGTATGAAAGGATGGTCCATTTTAGATAATGGTATATTTGCAGCAGCACAAGTTAAGACTCAGTCATGAACAACATCTAAGTGCTCACATTGTACTGCTGTGGTTTGTTTGAAACATTCGGAGTGTATGCTGTAGGGCTGTGTAAAATTTCACTGGGTGTTTCATATTGATGCTGTTTCGACTTGTTTTGAGCTTGAAACAGCAAAATCAAAATGAAATGAAAGGCTTTGAAACAGCCTTGAAATGAAATGAGGGCGGTCAAAATGTTTCCAAAGTTTCAAAAAGTTTTGAGTTTTGAAGCTGGGCTTGCTTTCAGGGGAAAAGAAACTAAGGAGAGGGAGGGGGAAGAGTGGGGAAGGACTGCTCTGTGATTGACATGTATAGCGGGTCAGTGACTGTGATCTTTCCCTGAGGTCCCTTCCAATCCCAGGGCTCTGGGGGAGGAATGGAAGAACAGCATAAAAAGCAGCATTGTTTGAGCTGAACTTTCTGCCTTGGGGTCAGTTACTGAGTTGTGTCTTTCAGCA
>NW_017728912.1:15559549-15562507 GCF_001723895.1 Crocodylus porosus
TTACATAATTACAGATTATATTACAGAAGAACACACAGATTTTCCAGTACACCAAGGCAAACACAGTATGAAACACACCATGAAGCATGCTGGAAAGGCATCTGGCAAGCCTTCAGGGAGGGGCAGAAGAGGAGGTAGAGGGAAACCTGTAAGTCCCACCCTCCAAGCTAAGAAACGGCCTCTTTCCTACAACTAGCAGGCATAAGGCTTCCAGTTCTACAGGGAGCAAGGAGAGGGGAGCAATGCCAGTGCCACTGCCTGTGCCTGAGTCTGCATCACCTCCAAGAGCACCAGCCATAGCTGCCCTCCCCACCACCACCATGACAACAAGCAGCACCAGCGTGACAGTCTCATCCACCCCCGTTTCACTTCCCATCCTGAGCTTTCCATTGCCAGAGGAAGAACTGGAGCTGGATCTGCATCTGAGTGGAGGGATCATCTGAGTTTGTGCTCCATACTCCTCAAGTTTCCCCTAGAGCCAGGTCTCCTTCCTCAAAAGGCACTTCAGAGGAGGCTGAGGTAGAGGTTTTGGAGGCAAGTGCCTGCACCTCAGAAGTGAGTGGGTAGTGTGGTCTTGGATCATTTTGAGCTTGCTGATGATCCCATATATGCTATCTGCCTGCACTGCTGAGAGAAAACCAGCTGGGGCCAGGGAACAAAACACATGACCACCATGGGGATGCTGATGAATCTCCACAGGCACCACCCCCTTGCCCTTGCTCCTCCTCAGGCTGACATCAGAGGGATCATGCCCAAAAAGGAAGTCCCCTCTCACTCCAAAGCCGCCAACCCCCCAAAGCAGAGGCAGGCCGCCCTGGAACAGTGAGGGAAAGATGGACAGAAAGGGGGTGTGTCGCAAAGGTGAACCAGATCACCCAGAGCACTGGGGAGATGCTTGCTGTGGATAGCCAGCCCTTCTCCTTAGTTGAGTGGTCAGGATTTAGGTGGCTCATGGTGCTCATGGCCCCATTCTACCAAGTCCAAGAGTTTCTGTACCTAGGAGGCTGATAAAGCACAGTTCATAGGCTTGTTTCTGAAAAGTGTTTGTAAATTCCCTTTGAGGATCAGGCCTGAGATCTTAGAGACAGGTAACTGGATGTTCTTGTCTGTGATAAATTGTTGGTGTGCACTCATTCTGGTGCGCAGATGTTGCTTGGTGTCTCCTATGTATTTTCCATGAGGGCACTCGGTGCCCTGATGAAGATATGTATTGTGAAGATACCTCTATACTACAGATATTGTTTCCAGGTTTTGAATGTCTTGTCATGGCATGGCCTGGATCCATTCAGTGTGTTTTTGGCTGTAGGAAATTGACTTCTGGTGATTAAGTTAGTAAGGTTTAGTGCTTGTTTTCACAGGCGAGCCTATGAACTGCACTTCATCAACCTCCTAGGTACAGAAATTCATGAACTTAATATACACAGTGGAATTCTGACACACTACAACCCGCCAGACATCTGACTCCCCAGGTATCTCTTCATTTTTCGTACTACACCCCTCTTCTCCCCTTCCTGCCCCACACTGTGTCCCTCACCCCCTGGTGCCTCCATTCCCATTTTCACTGACTGGCTTCCTTGCCTGCTTTGCATGCCAGCCTCTGGCTTCTTTATAATTCCTTCCATCCAGGAACAACAGACACAGAAACTGTAAGTGCTTCCTTAGCCTGATGAAAGGTTTTTCAATCTGAAACCTCACTAAGATATATTTCTATTCAGTTAGTCTGGTAAAAGATATCAGATTAAATTGACACAAAGACCTTGTCTGCCAGTGCCATGTCCCTAGACCAACACCCCTAGCACCTTTCCTTTGTCAGCTGACTGGAAGGACACAGGGCTGGCAGGGAGAGTTCTCTGGCAGCTGCTGGAGAAGAAGCTCTTGCAGGAAAGGAACAAAAGGCCCTGTCATAGTTTGGCTGCCTGAGATGTTGCTAGTGCTACTGTGCAGCAGTGCTTACCTGTTATTTAAAGTGATGGACCGGGATGAGGCTTAGGGGAGGAGGTGGCCTCATTGGGGCATACTGCCGTGTCATGTAGAGGCCCCAGCACCAGTGAGGGTGCACCTTAACACACACACAAAGTCACACATGTCACCAGTTTTGCTTGTCAGCAGCTTGAGGTGCAATTACCCAGAAACCCCTGCACCTATCTCCTTGAAACTTGAGAAGCTTTGTGGGCTCAGCAGGGGCTAGACTCCCTGGTGTTCTCATTCAAATCAGGCAAGAAATGACAAAGACATAGGCATTTTTGTGATTCCCCATTATAGCCTATGGGCAAAATGTTGAAACAGCAAAACAGTTTCAACTAAACAAAATGGAAGTGCTCTCAAAAGAAAATGAAGCAGCAAAATGAAACAGTGTCCCTTCAAAATGGCAAAATGGAAGTCAAAACAAAACAGTGCTGTTTCTCACAGCCCTAGTATGCTACACTTTTTGTGATTCTCCCTGTATTTCAGCTTTGCTCTTTAAAAGTTTCTGTGATTTGGTGAGGTGGTCTTGCAATTGTTGATCTCCTCTGATGCTCCAGGATAACATTGCACATTTTACAAAACAGTTTTCTACCATGTTCAAATACTTGTTCTGGAAAATCTTTTGCTTTTTCTTTTGCTAGTATATTTGCAATGTGGGATCTTTTGAGTGGCATTTTCTGGCAAAATTGATCAATACTTCCTTGATCCAAAGTATGATCTGATATTTTTCATTATCTTTCTGTGCTGCTTGCAGTGACATAAAAACCGGGGAGGTAAAAATGAAACATAAGCACCTGTCAAATGATGGGAGATACAGTAGCTCAAGAAACAAATGATACATCAGGGATGGGCAATAATTTTGGATGGAGGGCCACTTAACAGCTTTATGGTGAGCTGTCAAGAGCTGCAAAGGTAGTCCCACCCCTTGACAGATGCCCTGCCCCTGATCACTATCTTGGGGTCAGAAGTCCCACCCCCTAACCCCTGACTTTT